>NC_137056.1:23061628-23254128 GCF_032717465.1 Coenobita brevimanus | reverse complement strand
ATAGGTAAGCAAATTATAGAATGTGCCAGAGTCGACTGTGGGTAGTTTGAGAAAACAGCTGAGTGAACTTAAAGCATTTTGATATTCAGTGTCCTGTACTTCAATCTGCCAATTCAAATGTATTTTTCCTAAAGTTAAATTGGTCCAGTGATCAAGGAAAAAAATATATAATTTCGTTGTGCAGTTTATATTTTCTATATTTATATCGATTTCTTTTATTTTTTTTGTCGAAATTTGCTGGGCGGTAGTCATGGAGCGCGACCTTCACCGTACGGATGCCGATAAAAGAAAGGTTAGATTAGGTTAAATTGCGTTAGGATAGGTTAATGTAATTCCTAACCTTACCTAACCTAACATAATCATTTTTTTCTGCGGCCGTAAGATAAAGGTGGCGCTCCGTGATTACAACCCCGGAAATTTCGGCCAGAAATAGAATTTTGTATATATATATATATATATATATATATATATATATATATATATATATATATCGGTATATAGATAGATAGATAGATAGATATACTTAGGCTGCTTACCCCAAAGAAAGGGAGGTAGCCAAGACAGGAAGACGCAGTCCCAACTTACTCATCCACACAAACACATTCATTCGCATCTTAGCCCTAGGGGAAAAAGGGGCAGATCCTCACCGCACCACACCACACGAGGATCAACTGCGCAGTGCAATTAGCGACATCCGCAGCAATGTCCTTTAGCAGAACTTGTTTACCCCTGCCACATCATAGTGGACTTATCCCGTTACCGACACCTGACCTACTCAGATGATCAGACCAAATGCAGAATATCCTATCAGGGCTGTGTCATCATTTATTCATTTAAAATTTCTCTCCAGTAATTTTTATCATGCGCAGCCACTCTTCCTTGCTCAACAGACATCCCTCTCGCATCCAACGCTCTCTTCACACTGTCAATGTGTGGCCTTCCTCTCAGCCTTACACCTCTCACATCTGATCCAATTACCTTTTTCATCAATCGCTCATCATCCATTTTCTCCATATGCCCAAACCATCGCAACACCCTCTGCTCAACTCGATCAACCATCTCCCGCAAAACTCCAGTTCTTTGCACTTCATCATTTCTCTCTCGATCCATATGCGTCACTCCACACATACTCCTCAGACACCTCATCTCCATTATATACAAACTTTTCCTCTCTGCTACACCCATATTCCATGTTTCAGCCCCATATAATGCAGTTGGTACCAGAACACCCTCATACAGCCTTCTCTTTACATCCATTCCAAGCGAACAACATCTAAATACTTTTTTCTTTCCTCCCAGCACCTTTCCTACGTCATTCATTCTGAATTTCACTCCTGCGTCTATTCTTCCATCCACAGTAACATGCGACCCTAAATATATAAAACACTTTACCTCCTCAAGCAACTCACCATTCAAAACTATGTTCATCCTCTTACCGTCTACCAACCTCGTACACTTCATCACTTTACTCGTATTCTCCTTTACTTTCAATTTGCTTCTTTCACACGCTCTTCCAAACTCCTCTACCAACTGTCTCAATCTCTCCTCTGAAACAGCCACCAGTGCAGTATCATCTGCAAACAGCAGCTGATTCAGATTCCACTCTCTACCATCAGCGTTCATCAGACTCAGTCCTCCACCACACACTCTTCTCTCTTACAACACCATCCATATAAATATTAAACAACCAAGACAACACACATTCCTGACGCAGCCCCAGTCTCACAGGAAACCAGTCACTCACAGTATTTCCCACTCTTGCACACGCTGTACTATTTACATAGAAACTTTTCACTCCTTTTAAGAACCTACCGTCAAGTCCATACAATCTTAAAACATTCCACAAAGCCTCCCTATCATTTATGCTTTCTCTAAATCCATGAACGCCCAAAACACATCCTTACCTTTCACTAAATACTTTTCATACCCTGTCTCACAGCAAACACCGGATCCACGTATCCCCTCCCTCTCCTAAAGCCACACTGCTCATCACCAATTACTCCCTCTGTACCCTCTCTAACTCTCTTAATTAACCCTCTCCCATACGCCTTACCTACCACACTCAACAGACTTATACCCATAAAGCTAGTACATTCATACTTCTCATCCTTACCTTTATACAACGGGACCACACAAGCACTTGCCCAGTCAATTTGCACCATGCCGCACACGCAACACACATTCAACAATCTTACTAACCAGTCAACAATGGTCGTTCCACCACTCTCAGGCATTCCACAGCACACCCATCCATACCTGCAGCTTTCCCTGTTTTCATCTCCTTTACTGCCCCCTGCACTTCCTCCATCGTGATGAAAGACTCATTCAACTCTCCCAACACATATATTCCCTGCACCCCTCCATCTGCCACAAACTCCCTTCCCTCCTCTACATTTAACAGTCTTTCAAAATACTCCGCGAATCTCTTCCTTACTGCATCCACCTCAGTTAACATCCTTCCATCCTCTGCTTTTACTTGCTCTTCCTTCCAAGACTCTCCTTTCACACCCTTTTCACCTCCTTCCAAAACATTTTCTTATTCTGTTGAAAATTCTCAGTCAACCACCTATTCCACCTGTAATCTGCTGCCACTTTAGCATCACCCACAGTCCTTCTCGCCCTATTCATCTTTTCCTTATACCTCTCATGCGACACCTAATCCTTCCTCTGCAGCCACACTTCATATGCACGTCTCTTCTCAGGACAGCCATACTTACTTCCTCACACTACCATTCCCTTCCCTTTCTTACACCACCACCCACTCGTCTCGCACCACACACCTCTTCCGCATGCCCCAAAATAGCACTCTTAAACAACTCCCATTCCTCCTCCACACTGCCATTCTCCTGATCTTTCACTGCGTTCCACTCATCTTTCAATTTCTCCTGATACTCTATTAGTTTCGCTCTTAGAGAGAGAGAGAGAGAGAGAGAGAGAGAGAGAGAGAGAGAGAGTGCACAATGAATTTTTATTTCTTGGTAAATGGACCAATATGAAAAGGAAATACCTTTAAACTAGTAGATTGGTACAGGGCATTCGAATACTGACCGCCAATCTAGCCCTTGTGAAGAAGTACCTGTATTTTGAACTATGGCCGGAGGTAGACGCGTGAAAACAATGACCGAGTACAGCTCAATTATGCTAGTGGTTGTACATTATTTGTTACACTGGTTGAATAGGAGGCCCCGGGTTAGTGTGTCAAGGCCCGAAATTCAAGACCAGGTCCGCCTCTCTTATGATGCAGTTGCAAAGAAACGTAACATTGCGTCATCCCCAGAGTTCACTACTTCACGGGGTTTTCTACAGTGGTTCAAAGGCTAGTTAATAGTAACATTCCATGTAACTTAAGGACGTATTTCAAGTAGAAAATATGCTAGGGGTGTGAGTTTTCTTACGGGCCCTGTCCCTATTAGCTTATTTCCCTTAAGGTCAATGTCCCAACTTTGGCGGTAGGCTACTTTTCACGATCCTCCTTAGGCGCGAAACCTGGTGTCCTACTGTATATATATATATATATATATATATATATATATATATATATATATATATATATATATATATATATACATACGTAGATAGACAGATAGATAGCCAGACAGAAAGATAGATACATAGATAGACAGATAGATAGATGATACAGATAGATAGATAGAAATTATATATATATATATATATATATATATATATATATATATATATATATATTTAATGACTGGCAAACCTATCAGTCTCTTTAACCCATTGGAGCCCAGTGTCTGGAATATTGGACAGAACTGGGATTTTTCAAGTCTTTATAAAGTAGAGAACCCCCGAGTAGGGACCTATGAGCTTCGTGACTATGAGCCGATAGGCGGAGGGCGGTATATATATATATATATATATATATATATATATATATATATATATATATATATATATATATATATATATATATATATATATATCATCATCAGCCATTAGGCCATTGCTGAACAAAAGCAGGCACCAACCTTCTCCACGAATACCTTCATTGAGCCAATCTTTGCCAGGTTTTGCATGCAATCTTCTCTATTTCATCTCTCCACCTCTTGTTTGGCCTTTTCTGGTATGCTTGCAATCTCTTGTGACCCAGTCAGTCAGCCGTTTGGTCCATTGGATTTCCCTTATTTTTCTTACATGATCTGCCAGTCTCCATCTTTGTTCTTTTATAACACCAATAATAGATTATTCCTATGTCTGCTCTCACAACCAATTTGACATCTTCCTGTCTCTCAAAGATATTCCCAACACTGACCTTTCCATTGCTCTTTGAGAAGAGATTTGTTTGTGTTCCATTAATTTTATCGGATGTCAAGACACACAACCGTACGTCATAGCTGGAATTGTACTGTACATTCGTTGTATACTTTTTGATTCATACAAACTGGCAAGCTACTTTACATGTTATCTCTATGTTTCCATCCAATTGTCATGCGCCTTTTTATTTCGTTATCATGGTCTATCGTTAGTTTTAGTATTTGCCCCGAGTACCTGTACTCCTCAACTTCTTCAGGAACTTCATTTATTTTAAAGACTCTTTGGTGTATTTGAATTAAACATTATTTTTACACCCGATCATCTTTAGCCCTTCATTGAGACTCTTCTTTGGTCACTTAGCATTTCTTGCAATATCTATGCCTTTTTCTGAGATTATGACAATGTCATCTACAAACAATAAATAGATTAAGTGTTCTCCATATATGTTTACTCCTTTGTCCTCCCATTCTAGCTTTCTAAAAATCCTTTCAAGATATGCTGTTAATGATTTTGTTGAAACTGTATCTCTCTGACGCACGCCTTCCTCAAACTTAATTTTTTGTTTGTCTGTATATAACATGATTATAGCATTTCCCTCTTTGTATAAACCCACCGTCCCCCATATATACTCATGCACTCTAAGCTATATTGTATGTGGCAGAAGTGGTTTCGTAACAAGTCTTCCTCAGTGATTTGCTCTGTAATTACACCCCAATATCCCTGTGTTTTCTAGTAATTTTACAGTGTTGTAATTTACTCCTTGTTCCCGAAATGAATTTATATTGCTGTGCTTCTCTGATTCGAAAACCTTCTCGTAACCGACAGAATCTAAGCACTGTGGATTGTTATATTCTGTACTTTTCTCAATTAGCTGATTTACTGTGTGTAGATGATCAGTAGTTGAATAACGGTTTCGGAATCCTGCCTGTTCACGAGGTTGGTTTTCTTCCAAGTCTGTTGCTATTCTGTTCGTAAGAATTTCCGTGAAGTTTGTATGTAACTAACAATAAACTAATTTGACGAGAGATAAAAAGATCTTTTGAGGCGCCCTTCTTGTAAAAGAAAAAAAAATAACATGTGTTGGGAATTTTCTTCCTCTTTATACATTGAGTAAATAAGTGGGCCTGTCAGATTTGAACTTCTATTTCTGCGTCTTTCAATAAATCTGCTAATATTCCTTAGTCTGCTGAGGTATTCTCCTGGGGTCTTTCCTCTTTCCATACTTCTAAGAGAGAGTTTTATTTCATGGCGTGATACCTCTGGTATTTCACGAGTGTCAAATGAAAACTTACCTATCTTTGATGCATACAGGTCTTTGTCAAACTCTTCAACTCTCGTCAACATCTTTTACCTGCATTAAATGGCTACTTTATTTTCGTCTTTCAGTGATATAATTTGTTGATTACCTTCATGTTGCATCCAACCTGGTTCAGACTTATCCCATTTTGATACTTTCTTTGATCTGATCCATGTTTCTGCTTCATTTTTCTTCTCTCAGTGTCTTGTTGATAAGTTTAATTAATTCTGCTCTTTGTGTTTCATCCTAGTTATATATATATATATATATATATATATATATATATATATATATATATATATATATATATATATATATATATGTGTGTGTGTGTGTGTGTGTGTGTGTGTATATATATATATATATATATATATATATATATATGCAAAATAATCACAGAAGTGATTTTTTTTTTTTTTTTTTTTTTTTATGTGACCGACTCTGGGCATAGGCTTCACAGCCTGCTTTCAAGGCCCAGTAGTCCTCCTCCGTACCGCACACCTCTGCATGTCACCACTTCGGCGCTAACACCCACCTTCCATACTGAATACATGCTAGGGCTGTCTCATACAGGACTGGTGTATTGGTATTAGCGGGGGTATTTTTACATGTCGGCGGGACTTCTGGTAGAACAGTAAAGTCTGATTTTAAGAAATTCAAATCCTTAAACTGTTCCCTGCACCAGCGGGATTTGAACCCGGGTCCGTTAGGACTGCAGGCCAACTCTCTACCGATTGAGCCACCGCCTCCTCTGCCCTTTACGGTTCTGTATCACTCTGAAGATTTAATATACGAAAGTACTCGCTGTCTCTCCTTTCATTTCTCCTGCGGTTATTTTGCATGTCTTCACAGTTTCTGCACATATATATCAATCAATCAATCAATCAATTCCAGTGGCACCCCACGGGATGCATAGGGCCCCGATGAGCTCTCCCCACCAATATTTGTCTCTTGCCATCTCCTTCAGGTCCCACAAACACTCCTCTCCTACTTCTTTTTTCATTGTCCTCAACCACGTTTCTCTCGGCCTGCCTCTACCTCTTCTTCCTCTAGCAGTCCACTTTGGCACATCCTGTATTAAACTGCCTTCTTTTCTGTATATGTGTCCCAGCCACTTCCAAAGAGACAGTCTCACATATTCATTATCTGGTTCCACTCTCGTAATATCCCTTACTCTTTCATTTATAACTCTGTCTTGCCACTTTACCCCAAGAATCCTTCTCAGTATTTTATTCTCAAATCCTAATACTTTCTGATCTGTTGCAATTGTACTGTACCATGACTCATGCCCATAAAATAAAATTGGTTCCAACCATGGACTTATAAATTTTCTCTTTAGTATGTACCGAAAGCATATTATTATTCCAAACAGATTTCAACATTCCAACAGCTCGCCAAGCCTGTCCAATCCTCTCCTCAATTTCATTGTTTAATGGTCCATTAGATGATACAATCGTTCCCAGATATATAAAGTTTTCTAAATTCTTCACCACATTATTCCCAATTACACAATCGATTTGGTTCTCCGCGTTCATATTAATAATTTCAGTCTTTTCACAATTTATTACCAATCCCACTTTTTCTCCTTCCTCCACCAGACAATCAAGCACCCTCTGCATCTCGTAAATACTTCCACAAATCAGTACAATATCATCAGCATAGTCCAAATCCATCAGCTTCTTATTTTCTTTCCAGTTAATTCCTGCACCTGTTCTCCTTACAACCTTTCTCATAACATAATCAATAACCAAATCAAACAGCAATGGCGAAAGAACTCCTCCTTGAATCACTCCTGACCTAACTTGAAATGGATCACTCAAAGAACCACCCACCATCACCTTACAAAAAGTACCTTCATGCAGGCTTCTAATATTATTTACAAACTTTTCTGGTATACCATAGAATCTCATAATTTTCAACATAGCTCCACGTGAAACACTATCAAACGCCTTTTAAAAATCCACAAAACACATACTAAGTGGCATTTTCATCTCATTAGCTTGTTGCATTAGATGCCTTACAATAAAAATCTGATCATTACAACCTCGACCCTTTCTAAATCCCGCTTGTTCTTCTCTAAAAAAAATTGTCAATTTCTGGCTCTATTCTGTTGAACAAGATTTTGGAAAAGACTTTTGCAACTACAGGTGTCAAAGTTATCCCCCTCCAATTGCCACACACACTTAAATCTCCCTTTTTGGTATTTTTATAACCACTCCATTTTTCTACTCTTCTGGAATTCCACCATTATCCCAAGCCACATTAAAAAGTTTCAAAAGCGCATTCATCAACTCGTCATTTTCCACCTTAAGCATTTCAGGAAATATTCCATCCTCTCCTTGGGCCTTAAAATTCTTTAACTCCTTTTTAGATTTTGCTACCTCTTCCAAGGTTATACCCCCTGTTTATATATCATACATACATACATAATATACTGCATGCCAGGTAACTACGACTTCAAGATACTGTCATCGGTGTCGACCTATTCCCTGCTGTCTCCCCTTCATCCTTCTCCTTATCATCAACATGTTTAATTCCATCTTCTTTCTTCAACATATTTCCGACGATGTTTTATTTATTTATGCCTTTTTATCTTTCTTTTTTTTTTTCACTCCTGTAGAACTTTTTTCCACTTGTTTCTCATTTTCTCTGGTTAGTTTTCTTTTTACCCTTTTCTCGTCCTCCATTGTCATCTTTTATTGCTTCTTCTTGTTTAATGTCCTCTTGCTTATTTTTCTGGATTTTTTTTTTTTTTTTTGGGGGGGGTGGGCTTTTTTCTCCAGTTTCCAATTCTTAATTTTAACAACATATCTTCCATTTACGTTCTACTTCCTGTTCTTTTGTTTCCTTGATTTTCTGTTTAGTTTGTCTTTGTTCCTTTTTTCTCAGTTTCGTTTATCCTTTCCATTGCCTGATACAACATCCTGTGAGAGTTGACTCTCCAGGCATTTCACTGACTACTTTGTATAAACCCCACGACACATAAATCCACCCTCATTCATAAATTATACTCTCGCACTCTAGGCTGTATTGAATGTGACAGAAGTGGTTTCATAGCACTTCTTCCTTAGCGATTTGCTCTGTAAATTACACCACAGTATCCTTGTGTATGTTACTGATTCAGATATGTTGTTAGTGAGAGGATATCAACAACATTAGTGATTATGGAAATTTTGCAGCATATCACCCATTACCTTCATTTTCTGCAAATTACACTTTTTGCGTGTTATTCGTTCAAATTGAAGCGATATTAAACCCATACAACATACAAGGAAAGAGTAAGGTATAAAATGCAGAACAAGTAAATCAGAGATGCTAAGAAGCTCCTATACAACCTACAATATGGTTTCTGTTTTTTCCCCCTCGGTTTCACCGTCCTCTTCCTAACCACCTTTCTCTCATGTCCAGCCTAAGCCTCCAATTCAAAGTTTTATTTCCACATTTTAACTCCTGTCTACTATATACCTTTTTTTTCTTTAGTTTCCTCCATTCCACTCATCCTCTCTTCAATCCTCTAATCCTCTTTTCTCTGTCCTTTACTCTTTTCCTCTTCTCTTCTCTCTTCTTCTCTCATCCTCTTTTTCGTAATTTTTCCCTCTTTCTCATCTGCTTTTCTCCCTTCCTTTTCTCTTCTCTCCAGTCCTTTTCTTCTACTTCTCTAGTCCATGGTAGAAAAATGTTTAGAGACAATGCAGCGGGAGGCTGTGGCTGCATCGGTTGAGAGGTAGCCTGCAGTTCTAATGGACCCAGATTCGAATCCTGGCTGGGGCAGGGAACGGTTTAAAGATCTGAAATATTATAAAGAGGACTTTACTGATCTATCAGAAGACCGTCCGACATGTAAAAATACCCTGGCTAATACCATTACACCAGTCCATTAAGAGACAGCCCTAGTGTATATTCAACATGGACGGTGGATGTTGGCACAGAAGTGGTGACATGTGGAGGTGTATGGTATGTTGGAGGACTGTTAGGCTTTGGAAACAGGCTATGAAGCCTATGCACATAGTCAGGCACATATAAAATAAGGGATTGGGATGATGTTAAAAATTATAGGATTCGTCTGCGGAAGATTTTGCCGGGTTGAAAGATGTAAGAACTGAGGTTCTGATGCATTAAAAACAGCAAGAGGTTCTGATGCATTAAAAACAACAAGAGGTTCTGATGCATTAAAAACAGCCCTATTCAGAGATATGAGACAAGTCAGACATTAGGTGTGCCATGGCCTCATCCCTTGTTTGGTGAAGTAACTGCCGTCTTTTGGCTGTTCTCTATCCTCGTCCTCTGAGTCTAACTCTCTTCGATCTCTTCCTCCAACTCCATCCCCTTCACTTCTCGTGTCCCTTCACTCCCCTGTTCCTCCCTCAGTTTCTCTCCTCTTCCCTCTGTTCGTCTCTCCTTCTCTCTATTTTTCTCCTTCCTCCACATTACATTCCTTTATTCCTTACGTCTTCTCTCTAGCCCTCTCCCCTCCTATTCTCACCATCCCTCTTCTCTCTCCATTCATGTTTCTTTCTCTCTAATCTCCACTCATTCCAACTCTTTCCTTCTTTTCTCCACTTCTCTTTCCTCTACTCTTCGGTATTTCTGCTCCTGTTATCTTCACACCTTGCTCCTTCGTCCCTCTCTACACTTCCTCCTTCTTCTCTTTTCCCTTCCCACTCTCTTCTCTTCCTTTATCTCTCTCTTACTTCATTCCTCTTCGTTCTACTCTTTTCTCCTTCTCTTCACTCTTTTCTCTTCTCTCCACACTTCTTCCCTCTTTCCTTCTCTCTTTACTTCACTCTACTCTTATTCTTCATTCCCTCTCCCCGTCTTTCCTCATGCTTTCCTCTTCTCCTCTCTTATCTTCATTTACATCTCTCCTCTTCTCTTCCCCCTCCCTCACTCCTCTCTCCCTCCCTCTCCTCCACTCCTCAACCCCCACCTCGATCTGCCAAGACGCTGGTTGTGTAAGATGATGAAGTTATTTAGGGAAACTTTGTCTTGGGAGTAATGGGGGCGGAAGGGATGGCGAGTTACTTGGAAAGTGAGAGTGATGGGAGAGGCTAAAGGAGTAGGGAGAGGGGGGTTGGAGAAGTAGAGAGTGGTCGTGGAGGAGTGAGGTGTGAGACTGGATAAGTAAAGAGTGAGGATGAGGGAGTCGTGCGTAGAGTTGGAGGGGTAGTGGGCAGGTTTGAAGGAGGAGTAAGGATGAAAGAGTAACAAGTCAGAGTATTTGGTTGCAAGGATGGAGAAGTAGGGAGTATGAGTAGGTTAGTTGCCTGGGAGAGTGGAGTAGGTTTTAGTGAGGATGGAAGAGTAGGGAGTATGAATGGAGTAGCTGACTGTGAGGACTGAGGAGTAGGCAATAAGAGTGGAAAAGTAGGGAGTGAGGATAGAGGTGCAGGAAGTGAAAGCGAAGTATTTGACTGTGTGTATTGGGGAGGAGGGAGTGACGGTGGAGGAGTCAGGGAGTGAGAATGGTGGAGTAGTGAACGAAAGTCGAGGAACACTGAATTAAAGTGGAGGAGTAACAAGCGAAAGTGGAGGAGCAGTGAGAGTTGGGGTGGGATGATTAACCCCTATTATCCATATCAGACCCTATGAGGCATCGTTTTTCGCAAATATGTTATAAACGAACAGTTGGATCAATATGGCATTTTGGCACAGCTTGTTTGACACCGTCCCCTAATTTATGACATTACAGTGCATTCCCAAGTATGTTTCATTAAGGAATTTACTCTTGGCTTTGAAGGCGAAGCTGGCAAGAGCCGAGTAGACATTCGGACAGGGGAAGACGGGAGTGGAGGGGGAGGTGGTGGAGTGATACACGTCACAACTACGACACGTAAAACCTTCCCCTGTCCGAATGTCTACTCGGCTCTTGCAAGCTTCGCCTTCAAAGCCAAGAGCAAATTCCTTAATGAAACATACTTGGCAATGCACTGTAGTGCCATAAATTAGGGGACGGTGTCAAACAAGCTGTGCCAAAATGTCATATTGATCCAACTGTTTGTTTAGAGCATATTTGCGAAAAACGATGCCCCATGGGGTCAGAAATGGATAGTAGTATTCGATGACGTATTTTATTGTTGGTCCATGCTACCTCCACACGTATGTGTTTAAACGGGGAGGGTTACACATAGCCTTCATATAACCTGTGTAAGCCAAGGAATGCAACATCGTAAACAGGGAGTTAGAAGTGGGATGGGGGGAGGGGAGGGAGGGAAGAATGTAGATGAAGATGAAGGTGAAGATGTGAGGTGTTATCTTCCCCAGCGAAGGTTGGCGGAGGTTATATACGCCTCCGTTTGTCTGTTTGTCCACAATATTATCTCTAAACGTCATTGATGGACTTCAATGGAATTTAAGGACATGCGGGTCATGGGCCAAGGAAGAGCAGAATAATTTTGGTGATCTGAGTTGCCTGGTATAGACACTGGTGGAGGTATGCACCCTATCAGTGCTGTCTACTCGTTGTTGTTGAAACCCTGTTCTGTCAGGCCGAGGAGCAGGGGCAGAAGAAGGAGATCAATTCCAGTCTGTCTAGTCGGGCAGACCGGTCATCCACAGGCCCAGCATGGCTGGCCGGTGTAGTAAACCGATGCTTCTTTGCAGTGGACAGCGCCAGACTGTGCCAAGGCGCTGGGAAGTGTGTGGAGGGTAGGTACTTGGGTGGACACCATATCTGCGTCTCTCCATGTAGTTATTATGAAGTCACCATAGTAGGCATGATCATGATCATGAACATCATCAGCCATTACAAGTCCACTGCTGAACAAAGGCCTCCTCCATCACTTGTCACGAATTCCTTGACTGAGCCAATCTCTGCTACGTTTGGCTTGCAAACTTCTCTATCTCATCTCTCCATCTCTTGTCTGGTCTTTTTGTGCTTGGAGTCCAATCAGTCAGCCTCTTGCTCCATCGGTTATCCCTTATTCTTCCTACATGACCTGCCCACTTCCACCTCTGTTCTTTTATAACTTCTATAAAGTCTTTGACTTTAGTCTGCTTTCTCACCCAAGTTGACCTTTTCCTGTCTCTTAAAGATATTCCATTGCTCTCTGAGAACGGATTAGTTATTATCTATCGATTTTGTCAGTTTTCAGGTTTCACAGTCGTACGTCATAGCTAGAATAATACATTCGTTATATACTTTTCTTTTCATACATACTGCCAAGCTAATTTTCTTAGTCTCTTTGTTTACTGAAAGCTTTCCATCCAACTGTAATGCATCTTTTTTATTCTGCTATCATGGTCTTTTGTCATTTTTAGTATTTGCCCCAAATAATTGTACTCCTCGGCTTCTTCAAGAAGTTCTTTGATTATTCTCATGACGCTCTTTGCTACACGTGGATTAAACATTTCTTTAGTTTTACTCGGGTTCATCTTTGGTCCTACTTTAAGACTTTATTTAGGTAATTTAACATTACTTGCAATATCTCTGCTGGTTCTGAGATTAGGACGATATCATCTGCAAATATTAAATGGTTTCGGGTTTATTCTATGTTTACTCCTTTGCTCTTCCTGTCTATCTTTCTAAAAATGCTTTAAAGACATGCTATAAATAATTTTCGTGAAACTGTCTATGCCTGACACATGCCCTCCTCAATCTTGATTTTTCCGAGTCGTTATATAAATTAACTGTAGCAGTTCCCTTTTCATATATGTTGTTGCGCAGTTTTACAATGTTCTCGTTTACTCTTTGTTCCCGCATGAATTTATGATTGCTATGTGCTCCACTGAGTCAAGAGCCTTTTTGTAAACAACAGAACCTAAGCACAGTGGTTTATTATATTCCGTGGTTTTCTCAACTTTGCTGATTCTTTGTGTGTAGATGATCAGTAGCCGAATACTTGCTTCGGAATCTTGCCTGTCCACGAAGTTAATTTTCTCCCAAATTTGTTGTTATTCTGTTCGTAAAGACTTTAGTGAAGAGTTTGTAAATAACTGGTTATATGCTAATGGGTCGATAGTTACTAAGATCTTTTAAGTCGCCTATTCTGTAACGCAAAATAACTATTGAACTGCACCATGTTTTGTGAATTTTCTTCTTTATACACTGAGTAAATATGTGGGCATGACTGTTCTGTACTTCTCTTCCTGCATCCGCCAGTAAATATGTTACTCTTTCATCTCTTCCTGGGGCCTTCCCTCGTTTCATACTTTTAAGAGAAATGTATACATTGCCGGATGTTGCCTCTGGTATTGCACTTGTGTCAGCTGAAAAGTTAGCTCTTGTTACTATTGTCAGACCACTCCTTAACCCTTGCTCCCAAAGTTCCCGTGCGAGGGATTTTGCTGGAAGGGTGCTAGGCGTACCGCCCTCCGCCTGTCGGCTCATATTCGCGAAGCTCATAGCTCTCTACCCCGGGTTTCCCTTCTTTATTAACTTTTGAAAATGCCCAGTTCCGTCCTATATTGATGACATTAGGCTCTAATGGGTTAATTTCATTGTATGGTTACCACTGAACTTTGTAAATGCTTTCCTGAGTTGCAGAAAACCATTAGCCTTTTCACTCAGTGTAGTCACCTAAGGGAGTAGACCGTAACACCAGTCGAACAGGGCGGTGCTCCCGGGGTGGATGACAAGCTGGTGACAGGGAGAGCTAGAGCTCATGTTTCACCAGCCCTCAGGACCTGCTGCTGACCATCGCCCTTTACTGAACGCTTCCAGTGTTTTCATTAACACTAGATCAATATACTCTCAAAAACATCTACCTCCAACTGTCCATGCCACATTACATGCACTTTAAACATCACACCTTCTATATTATCTCTTCCCCCTCTCCTTCAACTCTAGCCGCTGCAATATTAAGAGCAAATAAAGTGGTACATCCCTTTTCTGTCCAACTCTCTACTGCAAAAGTTAACCCTTACTCACATTCCTTCTTGTATGCAACAGGTAAGCTTTAGAACTGTCTCCCTCTGTCTGTATTTCCTGCTGCCTGTGATCTCCAGTCTTTCAAACGCAGTGTGTTCAGGTATCTCGAAATGAAGGATTTTGAATTTGGTTCTCTGTTATCTTGTTGGCGTTTTTTCTTGGAGGGAAGAATATTGCTGGTTCCTGGCCTTCGGTTCTTTTTTCCTTGCATAAAAAAAAAAAAAAATGGATTACCACCACCGGCAGGATAAGATTGGAGACACAGAGCTTTCCTGGTCATCATCAAGCGACTGTGCCAGCAGCTGCTATTGCCACCAAAAATCATGCTCGTCAGGAAAAAGACAGGGTTCAGCCCTATATTTTACCAGCATCCGTTGTCTTAGTACCAGTTTAAATTCTGTTCACTTCTTACTTGAATCTATAGCCACTCTAGCGATATTCCTCACAGAAACCCAAGTTTCCTCCTCCTCTACTGATTTATCCACATACAGTTTTCCTGGTTATGCAAACCAGTGCAGGGTAGACCGTCAATACTTGGATCCTCTGACCACACTCTCATCAAAGCCTCATTCGTCAGAGGTCTCCAACCTCCCTGTCACGGGATGATGTGAATTTATGGATTAAAAATGCTGCCATTGCTTGAAAATAGAGACAAGGAATTGACTTATGAAAATCAAGCAGTAAGTTTAACTTTATGCCGGCTTACTTCGCCGAGTCTCTAAACACGAGAATTTATAAACTTTCTCAACAGTACACAGCAAAGACTAATTACTCACGAGTGCTGTTTGTAGTACTGTTAGCCTCTCGAGAAAGTGACTCCACCCCTGACAATCAATAGTTAATGATAATAATAACAATAAACAGGTTCTTGCCAGTGCATTAACTCCTAGCTGGCACAGCGGATTTAAGCTTGATACAAAAGAACTGGCCCAAGTACCAGTAAGGATAATGTGAAGAGTTTGTGCAAACTAGGAGCACCAATTAGAATAAGCTTAATATGGAGAAATAAAACACGAGTTTAATTAAACTAAGCTCAAAGAAAAGAACTATAAATTTATTGATTATAATGAAATAAATTTACATTATATGAATCTCAGAAATGAATTCAAAATAACAAGAATACACTCACTCGCTTATTCAAAAGCTAAACACACTTAAGCCTAGAAGAACGAAAAGAAATACTGGACAGTGGAGGGGAGCCGAGCGAATAAACTGGATACCTGTGCTGGACATCAGACACTGCAATCCGCTAAGTCCGCTTTGCCAATTCACCGTCTAGGTGGAGATTCAGGAACTCACTGTACAACGGCGGCGGTGCCTTATGCTGGGCACAAACGGTCCTACTCTCGCAACGACTCAAAGCTGACTAAATTCAAACTATGAAAGAGGCTGGGGCTGGCCGTGTTTGCGGGAAGTAGGGCGTGGCCTAGTTTCAACGGTCAACGGAGAGAAAGTGAACGATATGTGCTCACAATAAATCACTCAGTGAAGGCACTAATGTCGTGCATAAGAATGATCACTTGTGAAACAGTGAAAAATATTCTGAAAACCATCCCGATCGAGTGAATACGACGATGGTTGAACTGAGTGATGCACAGTGGGAATTCCACTAGAATTCGTGGTGTTCTCACTGACGTACAATGTCACGAATTTACAAATACGCTCGTGCAAATTCGTGACTTTACGCCCCATCAAAATCAAATTTTTCTTCAGAAAAATTTTCGATATACATACATATAAATCCTAACTCAGTCACACAAGATTCACACTGTGGTGTGTGTACTGTCCTGCTACAGGAGAAAATCACAGTCGCCCATGAAAGAAAAAAAACTCGCATTTATGTTAATAGGAGCAAGCTTGAAGAAAAAACTCCGTGACGACGGTCAAAAATCCTGTACTCAGGTCAAACTGAGTGAAAAGTTTGCTACATTTATATTAACAACTAATTGTTATGTAGTGTGATGTATGTAATACACGGTGTAGGTGTGACAGTTGTAGTGTAACTGTGCCTACGTGTAAAATGATATAAAATTAATAGCAAATAGAGACGATGAGGCAGCAGAGAAGAGGCGGCAGCATGCGGCAGAGATGATCAGCTGATCTGCACGACAAAACCGCTACACCCGCCAGCTGCACCTGCGAAAGCAATCAAGGTGGAGCAACAAAAGTGTCAGTGCGACAATTTTTATTAAATTACAATTTCTCTCTCTCCCTCTAGCAGTCAGTATATATGCTACAAAGAGTAGAATATTATACTGTTAATGGATACATTATTAACCAGGAAACGTTGTCCTTGGATTGCTCAAATCTCAGAGGACCCTTGTAGTTTACTGGTTAAACCTACATTATTAACCAGGAAATGTGCTATTCCTTGGATTGCCCAAATCTCTCAGAACGGGCAGTTTACTGGTTAAACCCTACTCTACACTGGCAAGCTGAGAATCCCTATGCAATCTCGGGCAGGTCACATTTTAACACCCACCGTGGGTGTGAACACTCATGTGGATAATGTGCATTCTCTGGGAATCCTCAGCGAGGCCCACAGCTCAAGACACCACAAGGTAATTCATACACAGCCTCGGATTGTCCTTACGGGGGTCTCGAACTTCCCCTTAACCTACGGTAGACATGTATATACAGGTCCTGGACGTAATGTGTCCTGTGGGACCAACGGGCGGGACGTCAGGTCTTACTGGTACACTTTTAACTGGGAACCAGGCTGGTCCTTGGATTGCATAAATCTCTGAGGACGCCTGTCTTATGGAACCCAGCATACAACAGTTGCCCATGTTAGTCATCAGTTAGCAGGTGAGACATCAGGTCTGTGCTGACATTGTCATTCCCTTGATGTATCTCACAAACAAAGTTAAACTGCTGCAAATACAGTGTCCAGCATGTCAATCTTGCATTATCCGTCTTAGTCGTGCTGAGTCTAGTGAGTGGCATATGATCAGTTTCCAGAGTGAATGGTGCTCCAAATAAATAATAGTAATATTTCTTAACACCATCAACCACGGCCAAGAGTTCCTTCTCAACAGTACTGTAATTCCTCTCAGCGAGTTTTAGCTTACGGCTGTGGTATGCCACTGGGAAGATTCCATCTTCTGTTTCTTGCATTAATACGGCACCTACTCCATCTTGTGAAGCATCAGTGCGCAGTATGAAAGGTTTGTTGGAATCAGGCAACTGCAAGATAGGCTCCTTACACAGCATATTCTCAGGAGTGGCAAAAGATCTCTCTTGCGCTTCTCCCCATTCATGGTGGTTGGAGCATGTTTCCGAAGCACCTCGTACAAAGGTTGGGCAATGGGAGCAAAGTTGGGATAAAACTCCTATAATACCCCACTAGGTCAAGGAATGCCCTAACTTGTTTCTTGGTCACGGGTCTCGGGGCTTCCCTAACCTTCCTGATCTTGTCACCCTGACACCTACAGTTACACTTGCCAACAATATGTCCGAGGAACTCTACCTCACTGTGAGCAGTTTTACACTTGCTAGGTTTCACAGTCATGTTGAAACTCTGGAGTCTACTGAAGACAATTTCCAAGAGTCTGAGGTGCTCCTCCAACGTGGCAGAATGAACGAGGACATCGTCAACAAACATTTCTACTCCTACAATACCATGGAGCACTTGTCTCATGGCACAATTGAATACTGGTGGGGAATTGGTAAGTCCAAATGGGAGGATTTTATGCTGATACAACCCCCTAGGAGTAGCAAAAGCAGTGAGCTGACGGCTCTCGAGATGAAGGCAAATCTGAAAGAATCCCTTCGCCAAATTGAGCTTTGTGAAATATCATGACCCTTCCAGCTTGGAGAAGATGGCAATGTGGTCACCCATTGGCTCAGCATCCACTTTGGTGGTTGCATTTAGCCTCCTATAATCGCCACAAATCCTGACTCCACCATCCTTCTTGTGGACTACTACCATTGGACTACAGTAAGGAGATGAGGACTTTTCAATAATACCCACAGTCTCCATGTCAGCAATTTCGTTATCTACTGCATCCAGTAGTCGCATGGGAATCGGATATGGCTTAACCTTTACGGGAGTATTGCTGGTCAACTCAATCTTGTGACAATAAACCTTTGTGAGTCTAGGTTGGTCAGAGAAGACATACCTGGACTAAACTTCCAAAGCTTTGCCTTCTTATCATAATAGGCTTTCTGAACTTCGCATGCCTTGATCAATTCTTCCATAGCTAACCCGTACGTTGACTGGAGGCGGTCAGCTAGATTAAAGACGTAGGTGTAGGTGGTCTTGACTTCAGGGTTGGGTTCTACATTGTCCCATACCTCACGAAGGACTTGAAGTGGTCCACGGACCGACCCTCCATACACCAGTTCAAAGGGTGAGAACTTCAAGGAATGCTGTGGGGCTTCTCGATAAGTAAATAGAAGAGGAGCAATGAACCGCGGTCATTCCATTGGCTGTTTGACGGCCATGCGCTTTAACATCTTCTTGAGAGTTCCATTGAACCTCTCACACAACCCGTTACACATGGGATGATAAGGCATAGTTCGCAGGCCTTGGATGGACAACAACCTGAATGCTTCATTCATCATTGCAGAGGTGAACTGCGAACCCCAGTTGCTTAAGACCTCCTTGGGGATACCTACGTGACAGAACACTTCAATCAATGCCTCAGCAACAGTGACGGCCTGTATATTCTTAAGGGACATGGCTTCAGGCCACTATGTGCTGAAATCAGCAATAGTGAGGATATACTTTGATCCGTCACTTGTCCTAGGAGAGATTGGCCCAACAATGTCAACTGCTACTCTCTCGAATGGTTCAGAGATTATAGGCATTGGTTTCAATGGCGCAGGATGGACACATCCCCAGTCAGTGGTAAGCTGACACACATCGCAGGAACGCACAAGCCTTGTTCTTTCCTGTCCTATTCCTGGCCAGAAAAAGTCAGCATGGATGCGGTCAGAGGTTTTCTTTTGGCCCATGTGACCTCCCATCACTGAACATTGACCTAATTCGAACACTGCTCGGCGATACTTCGCAGGAATGACGAACTGCAGTCGAACCTCGCCCTTGGGTGTTTGTGACTCATGGTATAACCGTCCTCGTTTATGAAGGAACCTGGCTTGACCTCCCCGTGAATACTTAATCACTTTACCCTCCAGCTTCTTATGCACTGAGGCAAGTTTCAGGTCACTGTTGTTCTCGGACAACATCTTGACTACGAATCAGATCTTGCAGCGTTGCGACGGTCAACGGGGTGACACGATTCAGAGCCTTGGCCATGGCTCGTGTTACTGCAACAGCCAATGCCTGAGTAGCAACATCTATGGCGCAACTGTTTTTGACACCCAGTATGTTGCCGATAATGAGGTCACACAAAGGTTCTGGCATGACAACAGCAGCTGTCAAGCCAGTGTAGAATGGAGATGCCACTTGGATACGTGCCTCAGGGAACAATCTCACTGATCTATCAATAAGTCTAACTTGGATCTGCTTACCTCTGTACTCGTCGGGCCGAACTAAACTTTCCTTGACAGAGCAACCTGAGGAACCATTATCTCTCAGAACATTTACAGAAACACCTCCCACAAACCTTGGCTGAACAAGAAAGGCAGTGTTACTGGTGGAAGAGTCTGACGGGGTTGCAGCCAGTCATTGGTGTGACTGGGGAATGAACGATGCAGCAAATGTGGCGCCCTGAGAACTAGATGCCTGAGGGATCGTGCTCACTACCTGAGGAGTTGGAACATTGACCACCTGAGATGGAGAGTTCACTGTTGCTGGGGAACTAGTGAATTGTGGAGAAGTACCTGTACTGATGGGGTTGGAACCACTGTGCGCTTGTTGTGGAATGAAGGCTGCATTTACCTCCTGCCTCCGATACACAAAAGTCGATTGTCCTGACTGAGGGTTACGTGGTTTGTCCTTGCTCTGCTGCTGCTTGAAATACTGGTACTGCTGCTGGTTAGAGTTCTGCTTGTCGCACCGCTTCCACTCAGGTTTCTGGGTGTTTTGCCCCTGGTTCTTCTTCTGCGGTTTGTTTGGACCTTGGCCATTATTCTGAGAATGGCCTTGTTGCTGGGGTTCAGTCTGAGATGGTTTCCCAGATTTGTCAGCTTTCCTGTTCCAGGTGTGTTGCTTATGAGTTTGATACCCGTACGCAGTGAAGAATGCATCAGCCTTCTCCACCATTTGGTTGGCATCTCTTACCTGGCAGAGCTTAAGCTGAGCCATAAGCTCAGCAGGCCACGACTTTTCTAGCTGAGTGCGCAGCATGAGGTCAATTATTCCCTCACACGTGGAAGGAGTTTCATCTTTCTCCATCCACTCATCTAAGTAAGCAGTAAGCCGATCAAGAAACTGAACAGCAGTCTCCTTTTCTAGTAAATGCACCCTCATAAACTGACTCTTGGCGTCATCAACTGTGAGACCGTACGCTTTGACGAGTGCGGCCTTCATCATCTAATACATGAGATTGTCTCCACGAATTCTGTGGAGAATATCGAGGGCAGGGCCCTCAAACAAGCTAAGGAACTGGAGCCGCTTAGCTGCCTCATCCAGCTGGTACAGCTGAGCCATGTCTTCAAAACGACCTATGAATGGCTCGATTCACTCGCCTTCCTTGTATGGAGGAAGCTTGATGTGTGGGGTCACCAGAACATGTGCAGGGAGAGCGCTCATGGAGCTTAGGTTAGCTGCACCAGACGTGCCTGAAGCCTAGGAATCTTGCTTGAGCTTCAACATCTCAAGTTCAGGTTTCTCACGTGCCTCGCGCTCAGCACGTTCATGTTCTCATTGTTCTCGCTCGTATTCACGTTCTCTCTCTCTCTCGTTGTTCTCGCTCGTATTCACGCTCTCTCTCTCATTGTTCTCACTTGTGTTTGTGCTGTTTTTGCTCGTGTTCGCTTTCTCTCTCGCGTTCCTTGCATTGTTTTCGCTTGTGTTCACGTTCTCTCTTGCGTTCCTCACACCGAATTTGACGCTCTTCACGAGCATCATTTTCAAGTTGCTGCTCGTAACTAAACCGTGAGAGGACGTATTCCTTGATTTGTTTGGGGTCCTTAAGCCCCATATCTTTGGCTTCCTGTACATAGATATTAGTAGTCATGATGCTAACTCAACAAAGGCTGAGTGAGCTAAAGACTGAGTACTGACTGCTATTTTTGCAGAGAAATGCCAATAATCAAAAGTAAAGAATATAGGCACAGGTTGGTGGTTACCAGTTTTATCTAGTTAAACTGGTAAAGAAAGAAAATTAAAAAAACAACTGACTAGGAAAACTATAACGTAAAATTAATAGAAATGAATCAATAACCACCAGTAAGATAGTGCCTATAGACTTTAATGATAAATACCTAAGTGTGAGTGAGTGAGTATTATCTTGTTAATAACTTTAGAGCTAGGAGTTAATATCCTGGCGAGGTCGCCTGATGTCACTGGGTGATGTGAATTTTTGAATTAAAAATGCTGCTATTGCTTGAAAATAGAGACAAGAAATTGACTTGTGAAAATCAAGCATTAAGGTTTACTTTATGCTAACTTACTTCGCCGATTCTCTGAAGACGAGAATTTATAAACTTTCTCAACAGTACACAGCAAAGACTAATTACTCATGAGTGCTGTTTGTAGTACTGTTAGCCTCTTGAGAAAGTGACTCCACCCCTGAAAATCAATAGCTAATGATAATAATAATAATAAACAGGTTCTTGCCGGTGCATTAACTTCTAGCTGGCACAACAGATTTAAGCTTGTTTCAAAACAACTGGCCCAAGTACCAGTAAGGATAATGTGAAGAGTTTGTGCAAACTAGGAGCGCCAACTAGAATAAGCTTAATATGGAGAAATAAAACATGAGTATAATAACACTAAGCTCAAAGAAAAGAACTATAAATTTATTGATTACAATGAAATTTACATCATATGAATCTCAGAAGTGAATTCAAAATAACAAGGAGAATACACTCACTCACTCATTCAAAAGCTAAACACACTTAAGCCTAGAAAAACGAAAAGAAAGACTGGTCAGTGGAGGGGAGCCGAGCGAATAGACTGGGTGCCTGTGCTGGACATCAGACACTGCAATCCGCTAAGTCCACTTCGTCAGTTCACCGTCTAGGTGGAGATTCAGGAACTCATTGTACAACGGTGATGCTGCCTTAATCTGGGCACAAACGGTCCTACTCTCGCGACAACTCAGAGCTGACTAAATTCAAACTATAAAAGAGGCAGGGGCTGGCCGTGTTTGCCGGAAGTAGGGCGTGGCCTAGCTTCAACGGTCAACGGAGAGAAAGTGAACGATATATGCTCACAATAAATCGCTCAGTGAAGGTACTAATGTTGTGCATAAGAATGATCACTTGTGAAACAGTGAAAAATATTCTGAAAGCCATCCTGATTGAGTGAATACGAGGACGGTTGAACTGAGTGATGAGTAGTGGGAATTCCACTAGAATTCGTGGCTTTCTCGCTGATGTACAGTGTCACGAATTTATAAATACGCTCGTGCGAATTCCAGACACTCCCCATTCTTAACCCGCCCCATCCCGACCACTTTTCCACCACTGGCACCCCCCAATCCTGACCATTTTTGGATTTTTTTTTTTTGGCTCAAACCTCTGCTTTTGGTGAGAAACATCGAAAATTCATAGAGAAATCGCTCACCTGAGATTTAAAATACTCGATACAGGTAGGAGTACCTCCTTACCTTACTGGGTTTTCTAACAGGCTGGCACCAAAGAAAACGAGTTCTATGGGAGGATAACTATTTCATACCACTCATAAACGGTATTTATTTATGTACTTGGTTCGAATTTATATGTAGTACGAGAGTATATTGGTTTTCAAGCAGTAATATAGGCATTATAAGCATTGTTTCACTCACTAACTCATCACCATACCTGACCTTTTTTTGCCACATTACCTGATCATCATTTCTGACTGTTTCTTCCTCTAATGCTATGTAAAGTTTGTCCTCCACATTGTCATTGATTGGGGAATCACTCTGGCCCTGAATTTCGTACCGTGGCATGACATGGCTTTACTGGCCAGGTCACTGATGACAGGTGAATTGCTGAGACAATGGCGTGCAGGGGGGGGGGAGGTCAAGCTGGGTAAGGCATTGTCCCTGCCTGGCATCTTGTAGAGGAAGGTGTCACGTGTATACATACCAAAAATCACTCGCAAAAATTGAAAATTGTGCAAATTAGGGACCTTGCAATTGATTCGCGTTTATGTACATCGACGAGATTGGCAGTGACAAAACGTGTGGACATTAAAGAACGTCAACGGGACGTTGCGGGTTAACCAACCAGCCAAGATGACCAAATGGCACTTTGATGGCACACTGGGATGGATTTAGAAATAATCAAGGTCATATTCCCTGGCAGACTTTCTTCTCCAGTGACATCAACTCTACACTGTCTCAAGTTAATGACTTCATATAAGTTGCTATGGAAATGTTCATACCCTATCAACAATTTACTAATAGACCAGACTCCCAAAGAGGTTTGACAACAGTTCTGTCAGAGCAACGACCCAAAAGTATTTAGCACATACTGTTGAAGTTGAAAACTATAGAAACCCTTAATCATTTTAAGACTGGTAAAAACCGGGCAAAAGCAGAAGTAAATCTCAGTAAATCAAACTTTCTTTACAACCACCCAGACTACAATATAATCGTAATGACAATAGAATATTCTGATCAACACTCAATTCTTTCAGCAGTAACTTAACAAGTCGTCACCCATTCTCCCACTAATTTCATCAGACGGAAACACTGTAAATGACATGCGTGGATAGGCTAACCTTCTTGCCAGAAATTCTACCACAGAGGAAGTGAATCAGAATGTTCTTGTACTAGAACTTAGCTCTCCCGAAAGTGTTCCACTAAAGATACAGACCAAGTACATAAACTCTATCCTGGACAATTTACCAACCAAGAAAGCTCCAGGTCCAGAAGGAATTCCTCCAGTCGTTTTGGAAAAGTGTTCTCCAGAACTTGTTCACGTTCTAGATTAATTATTCAGAATATGCATACGCACTTTTTCATTCCCTGTTTCTTGGAAAGAAGTCAAACTTCCATACAATAAAAAAAAAAAAAAAAGGAAGCTCGTCCTACCAATAGCTATCGCATCTTCTCTCGGAAAATTATTTGAGACTGTCTGTAATGAACACATTGTCAAACATCTTGAATCAAACAACTTAATTTGTGACAGTAAGATATTCGAAACGAAAGATTCGCTGTTGATATATTCATTTTCTTTACTCATACCATCCATCAGTCAACTGACTAACATGGAGAAACTCATGCAGTCATCCTTCATATTTCTAAAGCTTTTGACAGTGTGGGACCGTTCCCTGTTACCCAAGCGCCCTTTTTGTGGTCTATCGTCTTTTGTACAACTGATTTCCTCATATCGCAGGAACAGATAGCAAAGAATAAGGTAGATGATGTATAGTCCATTTTCAACCCACTTATATGCCAGCATGCCATAAGGATCGGTTCCTGTGTCCATTCCTGTTCTTCATTCATATTGATGATCTCTTGTGTGTCACTCATAATCCCATTCACTCACAGGCAGATGACCTCGTTCTTCACAGCTCCTTCACACTTTCATTACCTTTTTACAGTTTGATATCTCTAATTCCCAACTCAGGACATAAGTCTCCTTAAATCAGAACTTATCCCAGGTCACTGAATTGAAATAAACTAACAGTCTCATTCAAATATATAAATAAATCAATGTATATATTTATATATATATATATATAGATATATATATATATATATATATATATATATATATATATATATATATATATATATATATATATATATATATATATATAGCTAATAGACAGGGCTTGTCTGATTCCTCTGTTAATTTCAGTGCAACCATTATTCTTACTTCTAAAAGTATTGCAATTCTCGGTGTTTTCACTTAGGGCCGTACTATAAAAACCCAGAGTTTAGGCGGTCCAACGGCGACGTTCCATTGTCAGACGTTCCTGAGCGTCAGTCATTCTTACTATAAAAAAACTGGACCGTCAGTCTTGGCGAACCCAGTTCTGGCGTTTGAATGCCACGACAGTCGCTAGACTGGGTAAGAATGCGCCGCATGAGCACTAAAAGCGCACAAATTTTGAATGTTTCCTCATTTTAATAAACCAAACACTTTGCTGACCCATTCTAAACTGTTATTTTTATGTAGGAAATAAGTATATTTGCGCTAGAATTGGTATCAAAGGATGGTAGAACACATAAAGAGGATGCATTTACAAGCAAAATAGTGTAATGTATAGCCTAGAATGAATTATGATTTATCCTCCTTTTGCAGTTATCTGCATGAAAATAATTATTGAGATTATCTAGACTTGATTTCATATGAGCAACGTGAATGTATTATTGCATTCTTCATAGATTTCCATGTTGTTCCTGGCCAGCTCACCAATCATGAATTATACAGCAGTTTATCCAGGTTATGTGCACCTTTACGCATGCAACAGTACATCATGTGTTCCTAAATTTATATTGCAAAATGTAAATATAGAGTTACTGGAGAATTATTTTTAGCATGGAGACTAATTTACTTCTTTACAAAGCTGGTTGAATGGTGACATTCATTGCAGCACCAACATAAGAGGGATGCAGTAACACTCCATTCATTTTCAGCTGCTTCTTTCCACACCTGTCGTCCAGCCATGACCAGCAGACCATATTGGAAAATATAGATTATAAGATGTGTGTACTGTAACAGTTGTTCTTTCAATTTTTATATATCTGGCTATTATTTTTTTCTCTACATTATTGTTACCTTCCCTGTTTGAGGTATTACCGGTACTAGTAAATTTCCAGTTTAGCTCAGTAATTATACTACTCTGAGATTCACATTCTTTATCATTACCTTTCCCTTCAAGCAGTATGTAATGATTTCCTAAGTTACATGGTATATACAGTAGCTAATTATTTCTGTCCCAGTCTGCTAGACAAGCTTTCCTTTTTGTTTCCCAGAAATCATTTTACTTCTATAGCACTTTCATCCAGTTCTGCTTTATATATTTTCAGACTATTTACTGTTCTGTTTTCCTATCTTTCTCCTACTTTGGTCATATGTTTGATGTTTGTCTCCACTAATATTTATCTCATTACTTCCTGTTTGTTAGTCATTGCTTAATTGCACCTTTCAAGCTTTTGTATAACCCTTCCACCCTAACCAATATTTCATGACTTTCCTACACCTATCTACTCCTCCATTACAATAACTGTAATTTCTATCCAATTAACTAGTTTTCATATTATATATGCATGGAACAGGCCATTTTCTCAGGCCTGTAGCTATTTGTAAGTAAGAAAAGCTCTTGGGATAGAAAGATGCCTAAGGTTTTACTTGTGTGTGTAATTAGCCTGAAAAAATCTGCATTTATTAACAAGTTTTGCTTTAACCCGCCCCGTCCCATCGACGTATGGGTACGTTGCAACGATTTGCATTTGCCAGTCCTGGCGACGTACTGGTACGTCGAGCAATTGCAAGGTCCCTAATTTGCACAATTTTCAATTTCCGCGCGTGATTTTTCGTATGTATACACGGGACACCTTCCTCTATTCCTCTGCAAGATGCCAAGCAGGGACAATGCCTTACACCGCATAACCTCCCCCCTCCCCCCGTCATGCCATTGTCTCGGCAATTCACCTGTTACCAATGACCTGGCCAATAAAGACATTCAGGGCCAGAGTGATTCCCCAATCGATGACAATGTGGAGGACAAGGTTTACATAGCATTAGAGGAAGAAACAGTCAGAAATGATGATCAGGTAATGTGGGAAAAAAAGGTCATGAATGGTGATTAGTTAGTGAGTGAAACAATGCTTATAATGCCTATATTACTGCTTGAAAACCAATATACTCTCATACTACATATAAATTCGTACCAAGTAAATAAATTAATACCGTTTATGAGTGGATAAAATAGTTACCCTCCCATAGAACTCGTTTTCTTTCGTGCCAGCATGTTAGAAAACCCAGTCAGGTAAGGAGGAACTCCTACCTGGATTGAGTATTTTAAACCTCAGGTTAGCGATTTCTCGATGAATTTTCGATGTTTCTCACCAAAAGCGGAGGTTTTAGCCCAAATTTTTTTTTTCGAAAATACCTCGGGACTGGAGGATGTCGGAGGTGCGGAAAACCACGGGACGTGACGGGTTAAAGCCAACACACCTATGCTCACACCTGAGTGCTTGATTGAAACAGGCAATATTTCAGCCAGCATCCTAACCAACCAATTCACTCATACCGATATCTGGTAACCTTACCCAACTATCTTAACTATATCAGCTTATCAATTTCATCAACGTATGGTCCGTCCGGGTCCGAGGCGCTTTATACGCTTGTTTAGTTAGTTCTTTTTACGGGGTGGGGCACTAACCCACCACCAACCCTTTTAGTCACCTCGTATGACAAGCAGGGATACTGGGGGAGTATTCTTGAAACACCCCTACCCCCAGGGGGTATCACAGGAGGATAAACGCCACAATAGACCCCCCTTTCGTATACGAAAGGGGGGTCTATTGATGACGCGCCAACCAATTCACTCATACCGATATCTGGTAACCTTACCCAACTATCTTAACTATATCAGCTTATCAATTTATTTTCGTGCAAAAACGTATCACATTTTTCAAGAAAGAACTTAAATGATTGCATATACTTGTCGGTACTGATGAATAATTTGTGTCTGTTTTATTATCAATTTCTGAAACTAACTGTAAGAGAGAACACTAAAACAGGTGAAAAATAAAAACCAGACTAACCATTTACCAACGCTGACCAAACTCTGATATGTGTAATTTTTGCCATGTAATATAATATTGTATATGCACTTCTTACACGTCATTTATTCATAATTTTTCATAGGCAAGAACTGTCATACAATGATGTTGTTGGGCTAGAGGCAGAAGCTTACTGGCTTGCCCTCAAATGTGCTAACTAAAGCACTGAGCTGGCTAACACACAAACTTTCAAACAGTTGCCGTTTCAAAAATATATTCAGAAAGTACACAGGTAGTCTGAAATAAACTAGAAAGCATAATTTAATATCCTAACTCAATATTACGCGCCAAGTCACCACCATAGGAGTTTTTGTTTACTCGTATGCTTTACGGAAGCGTTTAGTCTTGTAAAATCTTATGAACAGCCTTGTATTTCTCAAATGTTTTAGCCTGCTAGGGAAAATTTGATTCCTGAATTATTCAGTTTTTATAAATGAAAAAACCGGTTATCATATTATGAATATTTAAATTTGTTATACGAAAGGGGGGTCTATTGTGGCGTTTATCCTCCTGTGATACCCCCTGGGGGTAGGGGTGTTTCAAGAATACTCCCCCAGTATCCCTGCTTGTCATACGAGGTGACTAAAAGGGTTGGTGGTGGGTTAGTGCCCCACCCCGTAAAAAGAACTAACTAAACAAGCGAATAAAGCGCCTCGGACCCGGACGGACCATACGTTGATGACTAAGGAATGGACAAAGGACATTCTTAGGGTGGGAACTTGGAATGTGAGAGGAGTGAATGATGAAGTGAAAGAGAGATTGTTCAGGTGCTTGAGGATGCAAGAGTGGATATATGTGGACTGACTGAAACTAAATGGGAAGGTGAAAGGGTGAGAGAATGGGAATATGGTGTAGGTATATGTGCAGGAGTTAATGAGAATGAGAGGGCAAGAGAGGGAATATGTCTGATGATATGCAAGAAGTTGAAGGAGAATATAAGAGAGTATGGAACAGTGGGTGCAAGGATTGTATAGGTGAGGATGAAAGTAGATATACAAGCATGGGCGATTGTATTTGTGCATGCTCCGACAGAGGATCGAGTGGCAAGAGTGAAAGATGAGTTTTGGGCGAGAGTAGAAGCATGTATGGACAAATCTGAGAGGAGCAAGAGAGTGCTTTTGATTGGAGACATGAATGGCAAAGTTGGGAATGTATGAGTGGATGGAGTGGTTGGTCAGTGGGGTGTGCCAGCTGAAGTAGATGGGAATGGTAGTGCTTTGGTGGACATCTGTGCTGGTAAGGGGTTGGCAATAGCCAACACCTACTTTCGGCACAAGATGATCCACCGGTATACATGGAGAGTAATGAGGAAGATGGATGGTGAGCTTGTTGAACGAAAGGCAATGATAGACTATGTGTGTGTGGATGAGCGAATGAGAAGACAAGTGTTGGATGCAAGAGTGTGGAGAGGGTGGGGGAATGGAGTCTCGGACCATCACTTAGTGATGGCCAAGGTAAAGCTGCAAAGAAAATGGTTTAGGAGACAAAGGGGAAGACAGGAGGAAACAGCTCCTGTGAGAAGAGTGGAGAATTTGCAAGATAGTGAGAAAATGGCAGAGTATAAGAGCATAGTGGAAGAAAGATTGGGAAAGTATGAGCTAGAGCAGATGGAAGGGGTGGAAGATGTATGTAAGATATTCACGAAAGAGATAGGCGCTGCGTGTGAGGTGGTATGTGGAGTGAGGAGGAGATGCAAGGGTGTGCAAGGGACAGCATGGTGGAATGATGAGGTGAAACGAGCTGTGGAACAAAAGAAGAAGGCATTTAGTGAATGGTTGGCGAGTAGAGGTAGGGGAGAAGATGAGAGAGAGAAGAGAGAAGTATATGTGAGCAGGAGAAGGGAGGTTAAGAGACTGGTGAAGGAGAGTAAGAAGAAAGTGGATGAAGAGTTTGGGAGGAATCTGAGTGTGAAATGGAAGGAGAGTAAGAAATTGTTTGGGAAGGAGGTAAAGAAAGTAAGGCAGTGTGAAAGGGGAAATAGTAGGGGAGTGAATGATATAAATAATAGATTGTTGGTGGAGAAGAGAGAGAAATTGAGGAGATGGAAGGAGCACTTTGAGGATATGTTGAATGTAGAGAGTGAGAGCAGTGCGAGTATAAGTGGATGGGGAATGGCTGGGAGAAGAAGAGATGAGAGGAGGGAGGAAGAGATCAGTAGAGTGGAAGTAGTGGAAGCAATGAAGAAGATCAAGTTGGGAAAGGCCCCAGGAATTGACGGAGTGTGTGGTGAAATGCTGAGGTACTGTAAGGGGTGAGATTGTTGTGGAGTGGATATGGAAGTTGTGTAGATTGGCTTGGAAAGAGGGAAGGGTTCCAGAGGACTGGAAATCAGGTATAATTGTTCCTTTATACAAAGGAAAAGGGGAGAGAGAAGTATGTGGTAACCATAGAGGTATTTGCCTTCTCAGTGTGACTGGTAAAATATATGGTAGAATACTCATTGATAGGGTTAGGCATATGACACAGGAGCTAGTTGGAGAAGAACAAGGGGGATTTTGGAAGGAAAAAGGGTGTGTAGATCAGATATTTGTTCTAAGATGTTTAGTGAAGAAGTATCTAGAGAAGGGAAAGAAAGTGTATGCTGCCTTCATGGACTTGGAGAAAGCTTATGACAGAATAGATAGGCAAGGTATGTGGAAGGTATTAAGAATATATGGAGTGGAGGGGAAATTGTTGAGTGCTGTGAAGAGTATGTACGAAGGAGCTAGGGCTACGGTGCGAGTGGCTGGTGAGCTGAGTGAGTTCTTTGATCTCAATGTAGGACTGAAACAGGCTTGTGTGATGTCTCCATGGCTGTTTTAATATATACATGGATGGGGTTGTAAAGGAGGTGCAAGGTAGGGCAGTGGATGTGGGGGTGGCTCTAATGAATGAGGGTGAGATTTGGAAGATTCCGGTGTTGCTGTTTCCTGATGATACAGTATTGTTGAGTGAATATGAATGGGAGTTGCAAGGTTTGGTGAATGAATTCGGGACAGTGTGTAGGAGGAGGAAGCTGAAAGTTAATTTAAAGAAAAGTAAAGTTATGGTGTTTGAGAGGAATGAAGTCACAGAGTGTGCAGTGAGGTTGGATGGTGAGGATATGGAGAATGTGAGTGCATTCAAGTACTTGGGTAGTGTGATGAGTAAGGATGGAACTTTGGGGGATGAAGTGCGTGAAAGGGTGCAGCAAGGAAGGAGGTTTGTTGGTTCACTGAAAGCAGTGATGACAAATAGGGAGGTGAGTATGGAAGTTAAGAAGTCACTGCATGATAGTATTGTGATCCCAACCCTGACGTATGGAAGTGAGGCGTGGACCTTGCAAGAGGGGAACAAGTCAAGAGTGAGAGCAGTAGAAATGAGTTACTTGAGAGAAGCATGTGGAATGACATGGAGGGACAGGTTGACAAATGAAGAAGTGAAGGAACGTTGTGGGGTGGATGTGGATGTGGTTGAGAAGATTAGGAGAAATACACTGAGGTGGTTTGGACATGTGGAGAGAATGGAGAATGAACGACTGACTAAGAGGGTGTATGTAGGTGAGGTGTAGGGAGGGAGAGGGAGGGGTAGACCGAGGATGAGGTGGAGGGATGGAGTTGAGAGGTATATTAGGGAGGGGGGGGTGAGTTGGGGGAAGGGTAGTCAAATGGTGGGTGACAGAGCGACTTGGAGGCGTTTTGTCTGCGGCAACCCTTTGCGAGATTAAGGCGTCGGGCTATAGATAGGTAGTTAGATAGATATTCCAATACTATTTTACGTCATAACCAGGTGATGAACGCCTGGCGTGAACAGCAAATTTATTTATAGTACGAAAAACAGGAATGTCAGACGCTTACTTTCGTCAGTACTGGCATTTAGTTTTTATAGTACGGCCTATCTCTTAAGTTAGATCAGTTGCTAAAACCGCCTAAAAAAAAACTTGAACTTCTGTACAGAATCCATAACTCCTTCATTGACGAGCTGATAGCTATGATTTACAAGTTTATTGTGCTCTTATATCGAATACTTCTCACCCTTGTGGTGTGGAAGTGGAGAGGTTGCATTAAAACAGCTGGACAAAATTCAGAACAAAGCAATTACAAATGAATTACCTCCCCTACAAGTAAGACGGAATGTTGCCTCACTTGCAGTATTTTACTTATATTTTCATGGCAAATGCTCCAACGAAGTGGCATCCATTGTGCTACCTGTCCACTCCTTTCCCCGTGCTACACGGGCATCTAGTAATGCTCATGACTTGACTGTCACACTGCCATACTACAGAATTTCTTCTTATCAGAATTCGTTTATTCTGCGAACCACATCTACTTGGAACTTGTGTCCCTAGGTTAGTTCCCCACCAGATCTCAACCTACAGCAGTTCATGTCTAACTGTCACAGATTATTTTAATTAACGGAGGAAACCTGTAATTTATAAATTTAATATGATTTTACTTCTTATGTTCATCACATAAAAAAAAGGGGGGGAGGGGGGAATAGGCAGCTTAATATGAAGTGAATGGATGATGGTCGCTCTTACCTACCACTGAGGGGGAAGAGTGGTAGTAATGTGCAAAATGATACATATACTGAAATTAACTAAATATTGGTTAAAGAAATATAGCAACGAACCTGACTTGAGACTTTACAGCAGGGTAAAAATTTTCCAGAAAACATCTCACTTTCTGATCAGTCCCAGTAGCTAACCAGAGGCCCTCAAGCTGTATCAAATCGAACTTCTTAAAGATTGGCGATTACCACTTAAAAAAAATTCTTTTTACAACGAAATTTGTTTTGGCTGGAAGTGTGGCCTGGGCACACTCAAGGGGCTAAGTGGTGTCGACCATCATTCTCGCACTTGAATGTAGTGCTCCCTACTTCTTTCTTTATCATTTTTTTCTGTCCTCCTCTCATCTTATTTTTCCTGTCTCTACTATCACTTTTCATTACTCTTCATTCCACTTCAGATCTCTACACTGAGTGACAGGTCTAATTATTTCCTGAATGGTTTCATGCAACCCAGGAAACCATTGCAACGCTGGGTGGTAACCACATAACCAAATAACAAGGTGATGTGGAGTCATCTGTGGTGCCCTTGTTAACTGGGTGGAGAGACAAAGATGCGGCGTACATCCAGGGACCAAACCTCCACCTTTTTCCCCGCGGATCATAGTGGCGAGGTGCTACCTGCTTCAAAGGAACAAGGGATCACTGCTCGGGATGCCCCTAAAGGGAAGGTTGTTTCCCTGCGGTTGATGTGTCTGCTCGGCCAGGCAGACCGGGGTTACCCAGCAACAACAACGGTCAGTAGTTCGTCCTATTCATTACTATCATATGATACTGAAACAACAAATAGGTAGAAGTGTAGCTTAGCGAATTAATTTTTCCGATGGAGTTTTCCTTTGGCCTAAGGTGTGGATTTGTAACAGTTTGATGTTTCCCCAACATATTTCAAAGCCCACATTAAAAGAAAAAAAAATCCAAGTGAGTTTCCTTTAGGTGGAGGTGTTGGTTAGAAGTAGCAGTCTCACTTCTCTAATAACACTTGCAATTAACACTTCATTTTGTTACGGAACAGAGAAAGATAATGTACACATTAAGTGAGAATACTAAGAGTCACTACTGTCCCGTAAAATTCCAGGTTCAAAGCAAAAGACTTAGGTAAAATTAAAAGTGAAAGTTTAATGCTCAAACTAACAACAAAACATTCAGGACTCATAAGGATAATGTAATGGCAAAAAACAGGTTAAATATATGGTTAACTGCAATAGCCTCTATTAACATGAAATTAGCAAGAGTAAAGTTACCTAAGTCAGCCCTGATAAAATGAAAATACACTGGGTAATGCTCAGTTAATGCAAGATAAATTATTACAGATACAAAATATTATTAATGATGGCTGACAACAAGAACCCTTACATAAATTACAGAAACCTCACTAGGCCTAAGAATTAACCTTATGCTACACAGTACAAGAAAAAATGCAACAACAGTTATACTCAAATTACACACAGCTGCTAGATGGTTGGAGACTTCCTGAGAACTCACAATAATAAGAACTGTACAGGGGAGGACAGAGATGTGAACAAAATGAGGAGTAGATCCAAGTGGCAATGATGCAGAGACTGAGCTCATTATATAGGGGCCGGCAGAGCTTGATACAACTTGTAAGAAGGACGCGCAAATGAAGCCATGGGGACAAAGAGTTGAAAATTCTGCTCTGAACTACAGAAATGACGACTTACTCTACTATAACGGTAGAAGGGGGGAACTGAGGCAGAACACGCTCGTGATCAAACATGCTGCATACTGTGCGTTAAAATTACACAAAGGATGATGAAATCATAGGCTATGTAACACCTCCCCACAAAGAAAAAAGAAATTTATAAAGGAAATTTCTTTTTACTCTAAAACAATCTGTATATGGCATTACAGAACATGCAAAAGTCTTTCCTAGTGTTACAAAACATGAGATCTCCCTAGCACGTTCAGTCATAGGTACTTGCCAGTATCCCTTTAACAAATCAAACTTACTTATGTACCTAGCTTTTCCAATCTTGTCTATGCAATCTTCCACGCGAGGGAGAGGGTAAGTGTCTGTTTTGGTTATCTGATTAACACGTCTGTAGTCAATGCAAAGCCGCTGTGACCCACCTGGCTTAGGGACTAGAGTGACAGGAGAACTCCACTCGCTCTGACAGGGCTCAATCATCTTGTGGTCCAACAGGTAGCCAAGCTCCTTCTCGATGAGAGGAACTTTCACTGGGTTCACACGGTAAGGAAGCAGTTTAATTGGCTTTGCGTCTCCAACATCGACATCATGCATCAACTCAGTAGTTCTTCCTGGAGTGGCACGGAACACTTGCGGGTACTCCTGCAGTAATGCCGAAAACTCTTGCCTTTCCTCGGGAGGTAGATGAGAAAGCTTAGTCTGGAGATCATTCATGATATCAGGATTCTTCCCCAAACTATCACTCAGGCTCATACTGCATGGGAGAGCTTCACTTGAAGACTCGGGTGGAACAGCTACAGTGCAGACTGGGTTATTTTCGTCCCGCCTGTGATATAACTTTAGCATGTTGATGCGACAAAGTTGCTTGCTCTTTCTGCGATCTGGTGTGGCAATGACATAGTTGACATCACTGAGTTTCTTCTCCACGAAATAAGGACCACTAAACTTGGCTTGAAGAGGTTGCCCATGAACTGGTAGCAGAATCAAAACCTGATCTCCTGGCTGAAAGTGGCGTAACCTGGACTTCTTGTCATACCAAGTCTTCATCTTCTCCTGAGCAGCTCCTAAATTCTCTCTCGCAGGCTGTAAAGCAGTGGACAGCCGTTCTTTGAACTTCATCACATACTCCAGCAGGTTGACGTCATCTTCCTCCGACAGCCAGCATTCCTTGAGTAGCTTAAGGGGTCCTCTTACTTCATGGCCAAACAGTAGTTCAAAAGGTGAGAAGCCCAGTGATTCATTTGGAGATTCTCTTGCGGCAAACACAACGAATGGAAGACCTTTATCCCAGTCTTTCTGATGTTCCAAACAGTATTTCTTGAGCATCGATTTGAGTGTTTGATGATATCTCTCCAACGCTCCTTGGGTCTGGGGATGGTAAGCTGAAGACGTGATCTGGGTGATGCCCAACTCTTTCAGAGACTGCTTGAAAACATTTGACATGAAATTACTTCCCCGGTCTGACTGTACCTCCTTGGGCAGACCAAACTTTGTGAAGAACCCTAGCATTTCCTTAACCACGTTCTTTGCTAAGATATTTCTAAGTGGAATGGCTTCAGGATAACGAGTAGCCATATCAATCAGGGTCAACACATAAGAAAATCCTGAAGAAGTCTTAGGAAGAGGGCCCACAATATCCACCAACACAAGGGTGAATGGCGCCTCAAAAGGAGGAATGGGAACTAGAGGTGCAACCTTTTCGGTCTGATTACACTTCCCCACAACTTGACAGGTGTGACGAGACTTACAACACCAGGAAACATCCCTGAAGATACCTGGCCGGTAGAAGTGTTTCAAAATGCGTGCCACAGTCTTCCTCACTCCAAGGTGTCCTGCCAAACTGGAATCATGAGCCACTCTAATGATATCCTGCCTACAAACACGAGGGATGACAACTTGATGTACAACCTCCCATTCACAGTCGGCTGATGCTGTTGGGGGTCTCCACTTCCTCATAAGTACTCCTGACTTTACATAATAACAAGTAGAAGCACCGGCTGACTCTTCCTCTCTGTAAGCAGAGTTAGCTAGACCTTTCAACTCAGGGTCAGCAACCTGCGACTCAACCAACTCTTGACGAGACAAATTATCAACACTACGGGGTACTGCCTCATCTGGTGAGTGGTCCAAATTAGCAAGAAAAGTGTCAGCTAGGATAACATCATCATCATCATTATCCTCTAAATCACCAGTAACTTTAGACTTAGCCCTAGTGACAGCACATGCAGGGAACACATCAGGGACACCACAATCCTGGGACGCAGCCACTGGCTCACTAGACAACTGAGGAGCTGGACACACTTGACTTCCACCAATATCATTTCCAAGTAAGAAAGTTACACCTGACATTGGGAGTGTCTCAACCAACCCAACCATAACGGAACCATTAACAAAACCAGACTCTAAATTCACTCTGCACAGAGGGACAGAGAAGTAATTATTCCCTACACCTTGTAAGATTACAGTTTCATCAGAGGAATTAACATTAGAGCCTAGAACACTGGTCAGCATAAGGGATTGGCAAGCACCTGTATCACGATATATTTTAACTGATTTCCTGTCATTACTGCCCAGAGGACTGACAAAACCATCAGACAGGAAATTAGCACACGAACTCTTGAGAGTGTCACCCACGTTACTGCTCAAAAGAGGAGCTCCATCATGAGAATTTAAGTTACCCCTCAAAGCAGGTTCAGTTAACTCAGTTAAAGAATTCTGGGAACTCTCAAGAGTGGACACTAGACCAATTGACTAAATATTTAAAGACTCCTTTTTGTTCACATCACACTGTCTCCTGAAACATTTCTCCGTAGTATGATCACGCTTACTACAATAAGTACATTTACTTTTCTGAAATCTAGAGGTGAAGCTGGTATTTACTTCCTGAGAAACATCATCTTTATTCTCTTTCCTGTTACCTGTACTCTGAGTAGAGGCAACGTACTTACTCTCAGCTTTCCCTTTTTCTTTAGAATATCTCTTGTGAGTGAGGACATATTCATCAGCTAAAACTGCAGCATCAGACAAATTATCTATTCTTTTCTCATCAAGATATAGGCTTACATCTTTATAAATACACCTCTTGAAGTCCTCCAGCAAAATCATCTGCTTAAATTTACGAAAATCAGAATCCACATTCTTAGAATTTAACCACTGCTCTAACAGATCTTCTTTGATTTTTGCATACTCAACATGGGATTGCTTATCTTGCTTATAGGTTGTCCTAAATTTTACTCTATAGGCTTCAGGAACAAGCTCATAGGCCTTAAGAATCAAGCTCTTAACTACATCATAATTATCAGATTGATCCTGAGGCAAAGATGCATAAGTTACTTGAGCTTTACCGGTGAGAACAGTTTGAAGGAGTACTGGCCAATACTCCTTGGGCCAATTAAAACCTGTAGCTACCCTCTCAAACAACTGAAAATACTTTGTTAAATCAGATTCATTAAAAGGAGGGACAAGTTTAACATTTTTAGCCACATCAAAATCATCAGAGCTAGATGATCCAGTTCCACCTTGTTTCATGTGATACTCATGGTCTGCCTGAATCCTGGCAAGTTCAATTTGTGCCTGAGCCTGTACCTGTGCCTCTTGAATACGAGCATTTGTCTCCTTAACACAAGCCTCCTTAGCCTGAAACTCAGCCTCCTTAGCACGTGCTTGAAATTCAGCTTCCTTCACACGAGCCTCCTGCAGGGCTAGCTGTAACTTAGCTAATTCAATCTGCGTTTGCTCATTTGGAGGAGTTACATTAAACAAGCTTTCATTAATCATGTCAACAATTTGATCTTTAGAATGATGAGAGCGAACAGCAATTCTCAATTGTTGAGCAACAAGCTGAAGTTCATTCTTTGTTCTGTTTTCTACATCACACACTGTTTGCACATTTGACAAAAAATCTTTGGCTTCATCAAGTGTAGTAATAGTAGACATCATGAATAAGTAACAGTCACAAAATATCAAGCAATATCCTTATGATAATATCTTGAATATCCTGATGAAAGGTCGCCAAATTTATGTTACGGAACAGAGAAAGATAATGTACACATTAAGTGAGAATACTAAGAGTCACTACTGTCCCGTAAAGTTCCAGGTTCAAAACAAAAGAGTTAGGTAAAATTACAAGTTAAAGTTTAATGCTCAAACTAACAACAAAACATTCAGGACTCATAAGGATAATGTAATGGCAAAAAACAGGTTAAATATATGGTTAACTGCAATAGCCTCTATTAACATGAAATTAGCAAGAGTAAAGTTACCTAAGTCAGCCCTGATAAAATGAAAATACACTGGGTAATGCTCAGTTATTGCAAGATAAATTATTACAAATACAAAATATTATTAATGATGGCTGACAACAAGAACCCTTACATAAATTACAGAAACCTTACTAGGCCTAAGAATTAACCTTATGCTACACAGTACAAGAAAAAATGCAACAACAGTTATACTCAAATTACACACAGCTGCTAGATGGTTGGAGACTTCCTGAGAACTCACAATAATAATAACTGTACAGGGGAGGACAGAGATGTGAACGAAATGAGGAGTAGATCCAAGTGGCAATGATGCAGAGACTGAGCTCATTATATAGGGGCCGGCAGATCTTGATACAACTTGTAAGAAGGACGCGCAAATGAAGCCATGGGGACAAAGAGCTGAAAATCCTGCTCTGAACTACAGGAATGACGACTTACTCTACTATAACGGTAGAAGGGGGGAACTGAGGCAGAACACGCTCGTGATCAAACATGCAGCATACTGTGCGTTAAAATTACACAAAGGATGATGAAATCATAGGCTATGTAACAATTTCTACACATCTCCAGAGGATCTTATTGCATTAAGATATCTGGAGATTTACTATTATTACGAATCCTTCTTTCCTAAGGAGATTCTTGCAGCCACACATGTGGATAGGATATAATGGTGTTTCTTTTCTAGGTACAATCGGGGAAAGTTCCGCATTACCCACTGTTTGGAGCATTGGTGGTCGAAGAATAGTTGCGAAGCAGCAGCCAGACCCCACATGTCTGGTAATTGTGAATGGGAGGGTGGGTGGCCGGGGGTGGGAGGGTTTGGAGAGCTGCCCACATCACAAAATCAGTAGCCAATGACAATGCGTTCGGCATATTCTCAAAGTGCAAAAGCTTATGTTGTTTGTATGGTATCACACCGTTTTCTAAGTCTGCCTATATTACTGCATATATAACACATGTTTACTGGCAAAGGTATGCTTCTTTGCCTCCGTTTTATAATGTTCGACAAAAGTGAGTTACAGAGACTGATCTTATAATTAGGACTTACCATGTCATCCTGTACATAGGAAAACGAAAAGTCTGTTAATCACTCATATTGATTTTATTGTTGTTGTTGTTGTTGTTATTATTATATTATTATTATTATTATTATTATTATATTATTATTATTATTATTATTATTATTATTACAACACACTATCCAAGACTCTAAGTTCGAGATGACTAATTACAAGAATAACACAGGAAATGTTTGCAGGTGGATGCACTCTGTGTTTGCCTTTACTGTCACCAGACTACTCGAATTCATACTATGGATGCAATTAATGGCGACGAGGTCAGTGAATATTTGACATCCCTACTTCTGATATTCTCAGTTAAATAAAACTGTTCGTAGATGCTACAGTGAGACTGTGGTACTAATTGCAAACCTGGGATGAAGAGGCTAAGTTTTGACACATTCGCATTACTGTTTAAATCCTTTAACCACATCTACATAAAATTTCGAGGTTCGCAACTGTTTTATATTTCTTGTTTTGTAAAACTTTGTCTTAGTTTTGACTATGTTTCCAGCAGTAAAGAAACTATTGACTATGGTTTTGAAATGGTTCTAAAACATGATTCCAGCCTAATTGATTATTTTTTTTCTAGTTTGGAATGTCTTCATTATTTTGATTGCTTCGAAACGAGTTTTTACTTACATAGCAAGATCTTTTGATAGTGTAAAGAATCTTTTTATAGCAAATGTGCATACCCTGTACATGTTTTGCCAGAACTTGCTACTGCTCATAATTTATTCTTGTCCTTGTGCCTGAAGGTGCCTTCATTATAGTAGTTCCCATGCACCAGTCTTGTATGGAGGATTTGGTGGCCGAATCGGTAGAGAGGGGGTATGCTGTCCCAATGGGCACAGGTTCGAAACCCGGCTGGGGCTGGTAACAGTTTAAAGATTTTAATTTCGTTAAAACAGACTTTATTGATCTGTCGTAAGACCCGCCGATGTTTAAAAACACCCCTGCTAATATCAACACACCATTCCTGTATAACTCCTAGCACTAGTATGGATGGTAGGCGTTAGCGCCTAAGTGATGACATGTGGAGGTGTATGGTACTGTATGTATGGGCGCATACACACGTGTCGTCGAGCACGTGTTGACAACACGGCTGGCAAACATGCTTGGATACATGTGTGCAACAGTGTTTTGAGAGATGTATACAAACGTGTTTCGGAGCAGCTTCGAATTTACTGGCAACAGAGGTGATGCGATCTGTCCATAGGAGGTTGAGACTTCATCATGAAGTCGCCAACATGATCTGGACACTACTGTTCCGAGCATGTTTGCAGCCTGTTCGTTATTGTGTTATTTACAGGCCACCACTTGCTCCAGCACACCTGTGGACGTGCACTTAGAGAAATGCTGGGCACCAGGGAACCGGCTGTTAAGCTATGCCTCAATGGCGCGCGCACACACACACACACACACACACACACACACACACAGGGAGTCACTCGAGGAGGACGTACGACATCGGCGCTCCGTACCGAACCAACGCAGCCAGTGGCATTACCTAAATTAGTATCTTTGCATGAGTCAAGCTCTGTACCAGGTTAGACTAAATGATTTTTCATTATTAAAAGGAAAAAAGTAATAAGTTTAAACAAGACTTGTTCAAACAGAAAAGAGAACCAAGATGAAAAAATGCGCTGAGTCAGCTGAGGTTTGTTTAGACTACAGCATCACGGGGAAAGTATACATACTCTGTAAGTACATACTCTGTTCTTTTAGTATTGCAAAATGGATACATACTTTAGTAAAGCAAATTTGGAAAAGAAAAGAGATAAAGGTAAAAAGCAAAATGATGATTTCTACCAAGAACTGGTTGAAGTGGAGACTCACAATAGACTGGTTGAATGTGTACACAAATTAGAAATGACTTTCAAAAATGAAATTGATGAAATAAACAAGCAGATGCACTTGCAAAAGGAAGAAATAGAAAAACTAGGAAGGGAGGCCAACAAGAAAGACACAACCATCAGTGAACTAACAGTGGAACTGGGTACACTTAGGAAGAAAATGAGTGAAATGGCAAGTACAGTAGTCAATCACGAGAGTGTTATGGAAGAGTTCAAAAATGACACAGAGACAATTAGGCAAGTAAGCAGTCTTATAGACCAGAGGAGTGATATTGAGAAGATAACACAGGTGAATGAAGCTGAGCAAAGCTACAAAAATGATGTGGAAACCACGTATGCTGAAATAGTGAAAGTAAAGAAAGGCTTAGAAACAAGGGTGAAGGAAAAAGGCATTAAAAAGGAAGTGAAAATAATAATCCCAAACAATCCAAAGTTAGTCAGAGATTCAGTAGATATAAACAAATCTATAGTAATCACTGGTATAGAAGAGGAAGAAGTAAAAAACAAGATCACAAGAGACAAAATGGGGATGGCAAATGTAATGAGCTTACTGAAAGAAGTACCAGAGGAAATCTGTAGTAAAGACATAGAGGAACACAAAAGGTTAGGGAAATACGAGAAAAGCAAGACAAGACCTCTAAAGGTGACTTTACAGAGTGTAAACACTGTAGAAGAGATACTAAAAAATGCAAAGAATCTTATAGAAAAAGAGGAGTTCAAAAATGTATGGATAAAAAGATGCCTAACACAAGAGGAACTAGAATTACTGAAAGAGAAAAGCAAAAACAAAAAATGAGGGAAGATAAGAAGAGGAGAAGAAGAATTCTTTTTTTTACAAAGTAATAGGATTGCAGGTACGAAAGTGGTACACAAACAGGATGGAAGAAAAAGGAGGAAGGTAGTAGAACCATGTCATGACAAGTATATAAACAAGATGATAAAGTTGATGTACTCAAATGTGGATGGAATGGTATCTAAATTATTAGAGATGAATGATTATGTCAGAGAAAATGAACCACAAATAATATGCCTAACTGAAACAAAATTAACACCAAGGATATCCAATGACATACTAAGAGGAATACAATATATGGAGAAGAGCCAGATATTTAAAAAAAGGAGGAGGAATTATAATATTAACTAAGAAAAATCTAAAAGTCAAGGAAATAAAACTAGATATACCATCACAAGTAGAACTGATTGCAGTAGAGATCAACACATCTGAAGGTAAAGTAATTGTAGCCAATTTGTGCATGCCACCCAGATCAAACACATGGGAAAGTGATGAATATGAGGACCTGGCAGAGAGTACAATTCAGAGTTTAAGATCATTACTACATAAAATGGAAGAGAAATCGGAAAGAATTATACTAACTGGGGATTTTAATACAAATATAAATTGGAATACTCTAGATATAATTAGCCAAGAAAGCTGTTGGGACCAAAAGCTCCTGGATCTCGTGCAAGAGTTTTTCCTAACGCAACATGTGAGGGAAACCACCAGAAAAAGAGGACTTGATGTACCTTCAGTGCTAGATCTAATATTTACTAGGCAAGAAAATGATATTGACAGTTTAATATATCACCCTCCACTCGGCAAAAGCGATCATGCAGTACTAAATTATAACTTCAGGATAGCATATGACAAAGTAAACAGCAATGATAGTTACAAAAAGAGCCTAAACTATAAAAAGGGAAATTATCAAGACCTAAAGAAGTATTTCTTAGAAGTTGATCGGGAAAATGAGCTTAGAGGACAAGATTTAAATGCTGTATATAAAAAATTGTGTGAATTTTATGAAATAGGAGTCCAGAAGTACATACCACAGCACAAAGAAGCAGATAAGAAAATACAGAAATGGTTCAATACACAATGTAAAAAATCAAAAGAAAGAAGAGATCTGTTGTGGAATAGATACAGAAGACACAATAGTGAAAGGGCGTATAATAATTACAAACAGGCAAGAAACGATTATACAAGAATAACGAGGGAAGCCCAAAAACAGTTTGAGGAGGATATAATAAATAAAAGTAGTGATCAACCAAAGCTGTTTTACAGCTACATCAGAAGCAAAACCAAAGTAAAAGATATAGTACAATCCATTACGGACAAGGGAATCACTTATATACAAGAGAAAGATATTTGTGAAGCACTAAGTAAGAATTTCCAATTAGTTTTTACAGAAGAAAAAAATTTTGAGAGAGACTATGTGGAACATGCATGTCCACACATACTACCAGATATACAAATAGCAGAAAAAGTAATACAGGAGGAGTTAAGTAGATTAGACAGAGGAAAAGCAAGTGGTCCTGATGAAATTTCATGTTGGGTACTACGAGAATGTGCAAAGGAGTTAAGTAAACCATTATATTTAATTTTCAAGAAATCCTTGAGTCAAGGTAAACTACCTGATATTTGGAAGAAAGCAAATATTGTCCCCTTATTCAAGAATGGAAATAGACAAAATCCACTCAGCTACCGACCAGTATCACTGACCAGTCTTGTAAGCAAGGTATTAGAAAAGCTTATAAGAAAAGCTTGGGTAAATCATCTAGAAGAACACAGTATGATAACAGAAAGACAGTTTGGTTTCAGAAAAGGAAAATCATGTGTTACTAATCTGTTGAGCTACTATGACAGAGTAACAAACACAATACAGGAAAGGGAAGGATGGGTGGACAGTATCTATTTAGATTTCAAGAAAGCTTTTGACACAGTACCACACCAAAGACTTTTATGGAAACTGTACCATCAAGGAGGAATTCGAGGCAAACTGTTTTGTTGGATGCAAGACTTTTTCATAAAAAGAGAAATGAGAACAGTACGAAGAGGAAACTACTCATCATGGAAAGAAGTGACTAGTGGAGTACCACAGGGTTCAGTGCTGGCACCAATCATGTTTTTAGTGTATATAAATGATATAAACAGTAACACTGGAAATGAGAGCTATCTGAATATGTTTGCAGATGATGCAAAAATACAAAGGAGAATTACTAGCACAGACTCTTGTAAAGAGCTACAAGAAGAATTAAATAAACTTCATTAATGGAGTAGTACATGGCAAATGGAATTCAATGTGGACAAGTGTCATGTAATCAAGTTTGGCAAAAGTGGAAAAAGACCTGATTGGGATTATAAGTTAGGAAATAAAACCCTATACACATCAAAGAGAAAGACCTAGGTGTGATTATCAATAACCGACTATCTCCGGCTGACCATATCAGCGAGAAGGTACGGAACATGTATACACTGCTTGCAAATATGAGAAAAGCATTCACATACATAAATGAAGACATGCTAAGAAGGATAATAACATCATTCATTAGACCAACCCTGGAATATGCATCAGTAGTCTGGAGTCGTCATCTCAAAAAGCACATAAACAAGATTGAAAAAGTTCAAAGGGCCGCTACAAGATGGATACCAAGCTTAAGGGACCTAAGCTACGAAGCAAGACTAAATAAACTGAATCTACCAACACTACAGGAGAGAAGGAAAAGAGGTGACATGATAATGCTATATAAGTGCATAGCAGGGACGGAGAAAATAGACATAAATGATTACTTAACATATGGAGAAGCATCAGCAAGAGGACAGTGCAAAAAACTGCATAAAAAGAGAGGTGATAAAGACGTAAGGAAATTCAGTTTGTCAAACGGAGCAATTGATCAATGGAATGCACTACCGAATGAAACAGTGTGTGCCAAAACAATTCACAAATTTAAGGATATGTACGATAAATATGGTTTAAGACACGGGACAGTACGAGCTTGACTCATTCCTGTAAAGATACAATTAGGTAAGAACAATTAGGTAAGGTAAGAACCGGAAGGGTTAGGTACATGAAAGAGAAAATCGACCTGAGTATATATTTCTTTTTTTTTTTTTATGTGAGGAAGAAGGAACCAAAGGCAACGAGCCTGCAAAACTATTCCTTCCAAGAGAAAAACAAAATATAAGAGAGAGCCAAATTCAAGATCCGATCATTTCCAGATGCCTGGACACACTGCGTTTGAAAAACTGGAGATCATAGGAAGTAGGAAATACAGACAGAGGGAGACAGTTCCAGAGCTGACCTGTTGCATAAATGAAGGACTGGGAGTAACGGTTAACTCTTGCATTAGAGAGTTGGACAGAAAAGGGATGAGAGTTTGCGCTAGACGGGTGCTACGCGCCCCTCGCAGAGGTGGAGGAATGCATGCAGACAGTTCAGAGGAGCAGTGACCATTGAATTGAAGTAGCGATAGAAAAGAGATAAAGATGGAACAGTGTGGCGAAGAGACAAAGGTTGAAGGAAGTCAGTAAGAGGAGGAGAGTTAATGAGGTGAAAAGCCTTTGACTCCATCCTATTGAGAAGAGCTGTATGTGGGGAGCCTCCCCACACATGAGAGCTGTACTCTACACAGGGGCGGATAAAACCCCTGTATAGAGTCAACGATTGTGCAGGGGTAAAGAAAGAACAGAGTCGGCTTAGCACATCCAATCTCTTGGAAGCAGATTATACAAGAGATGTAATATGATCTTTCCAAGACAAGTCCCGAGTAAATGAAACCCCAAGCATGTTCAAGGATGATGCAGGATTAAGCTGAATATCATCAAGCATTAGTGGGTATACCTGTGGAAGATTTTGTCGGGTTGATAGGTGCAAAAATTGAGTCTTTGATGCATTAAAAACAACAAGATTATTTTTACCCCAGTTAGAGATATGAGCCAAGTCAGACATTAGGTGTGCCATAGCCTCATCCCTTGTTTGTTGAAGTAACTGCTGAGATGGACGTTGCGGGAATCGAATGGAAAGGTGAACGGTGGAGTCATCAGCGTATGAGTGGATAGGGTTAGATGTACAGCTTAGAAGGTCATTCATGAATAAAAGGAAGAGAGTTGGTGATAGGACAGAGCCCTGTGGAACATCACTGTTAATTGATCTAGGAGAAGAACGATGGCCGTCTACAACAGTGGCTATAGAACGACCAGAAAGGAAGCTAGAGGTGAAGGCACAGATAGAAGGATAGAAACCGTAAGAGGGCAGTTTGGAAATTAAAGATTTATGCCGGACTCGATCGAAAGCCTTAGAGATGTCAAGTGCAATGGCAAAGCTTTCGCCAAAGTCCCGAAAGGAGGATGACCAGGAGTCTGAAAGGTAGGTGAGAAGATCGCCGGTGGAGCATCCCTGACGGAACCCATACTGACGATCAGAAAGAGGGTTGTGATAGGAAAGATGCCTTAAAATTTTTCTATTAAGAACAGACTCGAAAACTTTTGAGATACAGGATGTTAAAGCAATTGGACGATAGTTAGAGGGTTGGGAATGGTCACCCTTCTTTGGGACTGGCTGAATGAGAGCAAACTTCCAGCAAGAAGGAAAGGTACAAGTTGACAGACAAAGGCGAAAGAGTTTGCCTAGGCAGGGTGTAAGCACAGAAGCACAGTTCTTGAGAACAACAGGAGGGACTCCATCAGGCCCATATGCCTTATTAGTATTGAGGCCTGTGACAGCAGAAAATACATCAGCTGAAGAAATTTTAATGTCAGCCATGAAGAAGTTAGAGGGGGGAAGTGATGGAGGAACAGCACCGGAATCGTCTAAGGTGGAATTGGAGGAGAAAGTCTGAGCGAAGAGATCTGCTTTATCAGTAGAAGAAATAGCTACAGAGCCATCAGAGTAGAAAAGAGGAGGGAAGGATGATGAGGTAAAGTTGTTAGAAAGGTTTTTGGCAAGGTGCCAGAAGGAGCAGGAAGAATTCGAGTTAGAGAGTCGAGAGCACTTAGTACGGATGAAATTATTTTTAGCAGAGCGAAGAACATACTTAGCACGATTCCGGGCAGAAACGTATAAAAGATGTGATTCAGGGTTGGGTTGGCTCTGGTACCTTTTATTAAACCAAGGCTTTTGTGCATTAGTCAAAGGATATGAGAAAGGAATGTATGCTTCCATGCCCGAAAGAATAACCTCTGTAATGCGCAAGGCACACCCAGATGGCTCCCGGCCATGGAAGCAATAATCATTCCAGGGAAAATCAAAGAAGTACTGCCTGAGGACCTCCCAATCCACAGCTCCAAAGTGCCACAGACGACGTTTCTTTGGAGGGTCCGCAGGCCGTACTGGAGCGATAGGACGGGTTAAGGTGATAAGGTTGTGATCGGAGGAGCCCAATGGAGAGAAAAGATTAACAGTGTAAGCAGAAGGATTAGTTGTATGGAAGAGGTCAAGTATGTTGGAATTCTCTCCAAGGTGATCAGGGATATGGGTAGGGTGCTGTACAATCTGCTCTAGGTCATTACGGATAGTAAAGGTGTAGGCTTGTTCACCAGGTGGATCAGTGAAAGGAGAGGAGAGCCAAAGGTGGTGGTGAACATTGAAATCTCCTAGAATGGAGATTTCAGAGGAAGGAGAAATGGATAGAATGTGTTCCATCGTAGAAGTAAGATAGTCAAAGAATTTTTGATAGTCAGTAGAATTAGGAGATAAGTAAACAGCACAGATATATTTAGTCAGAGAATGACAGGAAAGCCGAAGCCAGAGTGTAGAGAATTCGGAAGGATCAAGTTCAGGAACATGAGAGCAAGATAAATTGTTGCGTATATATACACAAAAGCCACCTTTGGCTTTGAAATGAGTATAGAGAAAGTGGGAGGATACAGAAAAGGGTCTGTTGTCAGTTGCCTCAGACAACTGAGTCTCAGTTAGAAAAAGAAGGTGAGGTTTAGAGAAGGAGAGGTGGTGCTCAACAGAGCGAAAGTTAGAGGAAAGGCCACGAATGTTGCAGAAATCAAGAAGAAGAGAGTCAGACAGTGGTTCCAGGCATCTTGAGTCGTCACCGGGAGAGGGGCAGAAGGTGGGGGCATTTATGGTCCCCCCCCCCCTGGGGACTCCGAGGCTATGTTATTCGATGCCATTTTCTTATTAAATTTTGAAAAGGAAGTGTGGTGTGTACTGTGCATGTAGTTTGGTGTTGATAGTTAGAGAAACTTGTACTGGAGAGCATGCTGGCCTACTCTCTGTGTTACTGAGACACTGAAAAAGTTCAGCAAAGGGGGATGGTCGGGACCTAGTCCCAAGGGCTGATGAAACGGGAGCTCCAGCTCTCCCTATCATCAGCTTTCTATCCACCTTGGGAGTACTGCCCTGCTAGACTGGTGCTACAGTCTACTCCACCTACGGGAAAGCATCAGCAAGAGAACACTTCAAAAAACTACATAAAAAGAGAGGTGATAAAGACGTAAGGAAATTCAGTTTCCCATATAGGGCAATTGATCAGTGGAATGCACTACCGAATGAAATAGCGTTTGCCAAAACTTTTCATAAATTTAAGGATATGTATGATAAAAATGGTTTAATACATGGGACAGTACAAGTCTGACTCATTCCTGTAAAGATACACTTGGGTAAGAACAATTAGGTAAGAGCACACGTCGAGCAAATCATAACACCCAGTCACGCTTGACGGGCTCGTGTAAAAATGGAAAAAAATAATAAGATTTCAAGATAATAAGAGGTGGTAAAAAACATTTCCAAAGGCCTGCATACTGTAAGTACTTCACTCCACCTCTGCCCTTCCCACCCACATCCCCCTCTCCCTCCTTCTCCCGCCCCCATGGTTAAAAGGTGTGGTAAAATGTGGGTGTGACAGGTGTGATGAATTATCTGTACGGTTCCTGAACAAGATATACAGGAGGGCGGGGGTCGCCATCCTTCATGGCCCCCTATTACCTGGTCAAGAAGAGAGAGAGAGAGAGAGAGAGACTATTCATGTTTTGCACTGTGTGTGTGTGTGTGTGTGTGTGTGTGTGTGTGTTATGAAAAAAACAAAAACAGATTGGAGGTCTGTAATGAGTTGGTCTTTCATGAAAAGCTGAAGAACTGACTTCCAGATCTGGTCATTTCAAGATTTCATCACACATTGCCTTGAAAAGGCTGGAGGCCACAGGCACGGGGAAATACAGACTGAGGAAGACAGTTTCAGAGTTGTCCTGTTGCATACAGGGGTGCTTCAGGTGGGTTCAGCACACCCACCGTAATGAAAGAACCGAGTGGGTGAACAGTTTGAGAAGAGCAGTGAATATTAAAGCAGCGATAGGAAAAATAAAGGTATAACACTGCGGGAAAGAACGAAGCTGAAGGGAGTTGGTAACAGGAGGATAGTGAGATGAAAAGCCTTTGACTATATCCTATTGAGAAAACTTCTGCGATAAGCCCGCTTCCCCCTACTCCCCCCACACACACATAAACAAACATTAGAGTTGTTCTCCTCATAGGGGCGGATTAGAGCTCTGTTCAGTGTCAACAGCTATCCAGGGGAATATAAGAAAAGTTCGGAGTTGTTTTACCAAACCCAATATTTCGGAAACAAGTTAACCCCCTTTCGATGAGGTAACATTAGTTTTACAGCGTTCTTGGCACCTACTGTACAGATGAACTTTCTTTTCGTAGTTTGGGAAAAACTTTCGAGCAGAACTGGTTAGATATAGCCTTCATTAATTCTCTTCACACTAGAGTTTTCCAGGTTGAATGAAGTCGCCTGGAAGTACTAAAATATTATAAAAGATGTCATCGTAGTGGAGGGATAATGAATTTGTACTTGAATTATTCGCGTACAAATCCTTTATGGTCCGTATATACTATGAATGTGTGATGCGGCTCCCTTATTTAGTGGGGAAGCGTATTTTTATAGTCAGGGAATCAGTGTAATTTATCTTTTTGCCTTGTATATGTTGTGAATTCATGCATCATCTCCATAACTGTAACAAGATGATTCGCTGAGATGTGAATATAATACTCGTTTCTTAATATTTCACCCATGTTGGCGTCGCACTCTTTACAATTGGGTGTTAAATATTTCCAGCTTTAACCACATTAAGCCGACCAGTTTACATATATTTTATCAGTTACTACAAAAAGATTTTATTCTGCTTTGGAGACCGATATTGTGTTGAAAGTAGACTGTATATAATCTTTCCAGTATGAAAAATCTCTCCAAAGCTGAGTGAAATCGCCTGGTTATAGCTAAATGAAATAGTTTTGCCATGGCGTTCTCCCCCCTCTCTTCCTGCCCATCTATTCCCCTCTCTCGCTTTTTCCCTCCTTTCTTCTTTCTTACTTCACCTTCCTTCATTCTTCCTTGTCTCCCGCTTTTCTTTTCCTGTTGCCTACTTACATCTCCTGCCTCACGATTTCATTTTTCACTCCCCTCCCCCATTCTTCCTCGTCCAATTCTTCTCCTTCCCATCTTCCATCATCACAACATATTCCTTCCTACCCACACTTTCTCCTTCTTGTCATTGCTTTCCGTTTTCTTTCCTATCCCTCTCGTGGTATTGCCTGATATCTTTCTCTTTCCATTTTCTCTGCTCTCTACCTCTTTCTGTTTCCTGATATTCTCCTATTTCTCTTTTCTTTCCTTTTCCTCTCTGTTTGTTTCATGATTTCTCTTTCACCTAAATTCCAAAGAAAGTCATGATAAAGATGATGGTGAGGATGATGTTATCGCATGTGAGGTGGAGCAAAAATTCCGTAGGCCTAAATGGTGAATGGGTATGCTAGTAATAGTTTCCCCACTTTCATACCTTCTCTTTAACTGTGTCTCACCCCAGTCGTAAGTGGGATATGATTAGGGATGACAATGATGATGACGCTGAGGAAGATGATGTTGATGATGATGATAATGATGATGCTCTAAGCCTCAAACCTCCGCCGCATTAGTCTCCCCATTCTCCCAGCAGTACTCTTTGGGGAGTGCATGTACTCGTAAACAGACTATTGCAGGTCGTGTCTTGGTGAAATTTGGACTGAGTAAAGCCTATTGTCTTGTCTTACTAACCCTCGAGCAGTCGATAGGCATAAATATACAGTAAGCCATCTCCCACCCCTGTTCTCCCATACGTGAAATGGGGAACATGGATGTAAATGACTATTGCAGGTTGCACTGTAGCCTACTACTGGGGCGGGCTGATGCTATTAATGGCTCTCGTGCAGTCGATAGGTATGAATATAAGCTTCTAATACAACTGGGATCCTTAACATAATTTATACTGCTGCAATCGTATTCTTGGGAAAGAATAGAATCTAACATAAACAGCTTGGTTTACTGACCTTCGTGCCGCTAGTATGTATAAATTTACACTTTTTCAACCCACTGTGTGTGCTTGAGCCTCGCCAGTCATGGGGTGAACGAAACACTGATCGTAAATACCCAGTGGCCACCAGAGTGAAAGGAATAAAATCCTTCTCGAGGCTAGTGTAATCTTGCAGAGATAGTCTTGAACCATAATTAAGCACGCAGACCAGATTAGCCATGAATATTTTTATGTAGAAAACGTTGGAAATGTTTGGGTTGTGTGTACGCGACTTGGCGTGGCTTGATTGCATGTGTATATTTTATGTGGGTTTATGAAGGTTTCTGCAAAATTAGAACTGGTTGTGTTTGTGTTTAAGTTAAGGGCACATATGTAGGCGCGCGTGCGCACACACACAGACACAGACACACAGACACACACACACACACACACACACACACACATTTTAATCATTGACCTAGTTCGTGGTCACCATGGTTGTGTCGTCCGTGAGGCCTTGCTTTTGCATTTACATTTGTGTGTGTGTGTGTGTGTGTGTGTGTGTGTGTGTGTGTGTGTGTGTGTGTGTGTGTGTGTGTGTGTGTGTGTGTGTGTGTGTGTGTGTGTGTGTGTGTGTGTGTGTGTGTGTGTGTGTGTGTGTGTGTGTGTGTGTGTGTGTGTGTGTGTGTGTGTGTGTGTGTGTGTTTACACATGCACATGCTCCTTTTGGGCCTTTTCCTTTTTTATGCAGTATCACACTTTCTTTTCCTTTATTTTTTAACGCTTACGTAGTTTCAAAAATTGCAGGCGATGTTGAGACTGCAGAGTCGATATTAATGCGTAGTGTTCTCTCATCTAAGCATTGCCTCTGTTAACATATTCCTCCGACTATGTTTACCCTTAATTGCTTCGTTATCTCCTTTTATTACCTGTTCTTGTGTTGCCAGGTACACTGTTGTGTTTGTCATCATCATCATCATCATCATCATCATCATCATGTTCAATCTGGTGCCCCCGAAGGCTTTTTTTTTGTTGAGGTTATATTGAAAGACTGTGTGTGCTGTAATAGCAAAGTGCATGAGGTAGGTTATAAGTATGTTGTGGCGTGGGGGACAATGGCCTGCCTGAATGGCTGAGGGATAACGGATTTGAAGAACACGTAATGGATTCATTCCTATACTACTACCACTACTACTACTACTACTACTATTACCAGCAATAATAATAATATTAACAATAATAATAATAATAATAATAATGATAATAATAATAATAATGATGATGATGATGAAATTGCTGAAGCAATATTCAAAGAATTCCACAGTCCAGATGAAAATACTTTTGTTTTCATTGTTGACTTAATGTTATTAGACTTGTGGTATGACTCAGAATTTTATACGGTTTTTGACCTGTGACCTTGAGATCAAGGTGTAGGTCATTGACACTGTGCAAATCATGTTCACTCATGACCCACTACATTTCCACCGAGTTTGGTTAAAATCGTCCAAATACATTTTAAGTTTAGCGCTTTCAGGCATGACACCATTTTTATTTTCCTCAGTATCTCAAAAAGTATTTGCTGGATCTCAGTATCAGTACCCAGGTGCACTAGTATATGTTGGTGACTGCACTCTGGAACATTTGCAGAACAGTCGAGTCAGTAGTGTTTGCTGCGCAGGAGAGTAAAAAAAAGAAAAAAATAACATGCGTGGCGGTAGTGCTGGGGGGAAAAATGTGCCGAAAGAAGCCTGCGACCAAGATAGATCAGTCCTAAAAATTTCAAGTCACTATCTCGAACGATCTTCGAATGCCACCCTTCTAGATCTTGCCCCCCCCCCCAAAAAAAAAAGAAAATTAATATCTACAATATCAATAAGAACTCCACAGAACGTGGAGTTCTATCTATCTATAGCCAGACGCCCAAACCCCGTAAATAGTGGCCGTTTGACTATGAGGTAGTTGTTTTACGGGGAGGGGCACTAACCCTCCGTCAACCCATTTGTTGACACATTGGAAACACGTATGTTTTGGTTATATGGTTACGACCCGGAACTGTTAATGATTTCCTGGCTTACATGAAACCATTTGGCTTGTCACTCAATATAAAGCCACCTGAAAAAGAAAGACCAGTATGAAAAGGTGACAAGAATGATGGAAGAAACAGGAAGATCAGAGGGCAGACACAGAAAAAGAATGACAAAGGTGAAGGAAGAAATGGGCAGCACCACATCATGTGAGTGGATGATGGTCCCCACCTCCTATCACCTTAATAGTAATAATAATACAAATAATAATTATAATAATAATAAAAATAAATAATAATAATAATAATAATAATAATAACAATAAATAAAAATAATAATAATAATAACAACAATAATAATAATAATATTAATGATAATAATAATAATAATAATAATAATAATAATAAAAATGAACATACAAAAAGTGCTTCACGTGCCCTACAAATTGTGCCAGGACCGAAAATTCGACACTTTTCACAAATTCGAATGACTTCCTTTCTTTGTGACCGCCAGTGATTCCACTAAGTTAGATTCAAATAATATTTACGTCATCTTAGCTGGCCTTGCCCTGTGATTTTGACCTCTGACTTATTCTCAAAATCACATCTATTCATCCTTGCTTGAATATGATTCCTTTCACCAGTTTCGGTTCAGATCAAATCAGAATTGAAGCATAAGGTCGAACATTTAACCATGCCCTGTTACTTTGGCCCTGGATTTTTCTCAAAAGCAAATCCCTTCGTCCTTGCTTATCTTGACCACGTCTGCAAAGTTTTGTGTTAGTGGAATAAAAGCTGTTTAAGCTGACGTTGCCATGTGATCTTCACCTATGACCTATTCTCAAAAACGACAGGGAACTCCTAACCTGACCCTCGACCCTTCCACCAATTACGATCAAAGTAAAACACAAATTATTTTTATTGTTTGGTTTACACAGAAAGACACACACGCTGAACTTTGACCTTGCTTAGGACCTTCATCGTAGATGGAGTGATCTTAAAATCGAGTCCCACCTTCTTTGCCTTGCCTTCAACTCTTCCACTAGGTTTGGTCTAAATCGGAAGAAGATAGGTTAAGTTGACCTTGCCATGCCTTTGGCCATGATTTGTCCTTTGACCTTTGTGGCCGTGACCTTTTCCTGACTGTTAGCAAAATCGAAGCCGTTCATCTTCGTCACACCATAAACTTTTCTTGAAAGATTGGTCTAAATCAGATAAAAAGCTCAAGTTATCTTTACCATGTGACCTTGACCTTTCACCCCATGTTCTTAACCCGCCGTGTACTGGCGATGTATGGGTACATCACAACTTTTTTTCATGCTGAGACCCAACAACACACAGGACTGTTCTGCAATTGCAAGGTCCGTCATTTGCATATTTTTCAAGTTTCGCGGTTGATTTTTGGTAGGCATATGTGGGAGACTTTCCTCTACTCGCCGCCAGGCGGCGAAACTCCCCGACCCAGTGTGACCCCCGCAGGCCATTGTCTCGGTCGCTCACCTGTTAGCAGTGACCCAGTAGAGACACGTCACGCCGCAGTCTCTTTGACGACGAAATTAAGCCGCCCTTGATGCCTTCACTGGCGAGAGTGATTCCCCAGTCGATGACGATGTGGAGGACAAAGATAATGTTGTGCCAGATGATGAAACAAGCAACAGTGATGAGGAGGTACCGCCGCCAAGGAAGGTGCGGTATGTCAGATACTGTAGAGCTAGGGAAGGCCTGCCTGGACCCCAGCCACAGGCACACACCTCTCTTCAGCCTGTGGACGAAGGGTCTGAGGAGGACGAGGACGAGGATGAGAACGAGGACGAAGCCGTAGGTCGTGGTTTCCCTTGTGGTTGGGAAGGGAGAGAATTTCACCATGAGGATCTGAAGGGGTGACGAGGAGAAAAATAAGGTATGGTCCTAGTGCTTTGTCTGAGGAAGCTGCAAGTGGTGGGGCAGGAGTGACTAGTGAAAGGGAAAGTGATGGTGGCAGGGAGGTATCTCCTGCAAGAACACGCAGTACACTTGGGGAGCAAGCAGGTGGGGAGCAGCCCTGCCCCAGCACCTCATTCCTCCAGCAAGCTTCCCGCTTTTCCTCCACACAGCCCCGTGATGTGGGGAAAGGAAGCAAAGGGAAGGGAAAGGGGAAAAGAAAATGGAGAGGGAACAGGAGTGCGAGTTGGGAAGGGTGTCACTCTCCACCTCCCCAACCACCCCCACCACCCTGTCCTCCCCACCCAGACGAAGGCAATGATGGAGACGAGGATGGAGAAGGCGGTGTGCCTTGGGACTAGGAAGATGGGAGTGATTTCATTCCTATCATTCACTGCTTCATGGAAGAGTGGCGGTTTGGCTGTACGGCACCTGGCCTTTATGCAGGCTCCAGCAGGCTGGATTTCTTCCAACCTATACTTCAGTGAGAAGAGTGTGGAGCGAACTGTGGAGCAGACCAACACTTTCGCTAGCAGCCAACGCCGACAAAGAGAGCGTGAAGGAACATTAAGCAGGCACTCCCAACAGAATGACAACCCAGTAACCACAGGTGAGATGTTCCTCTTTCTCGCCCTGGTTCTCTTGATGGGTATTGTGAGGAAAAACCAAATTCCGGCTTACTGGTCTACAGACCCAATGATCAACAGATCTTTCTTTGGCAAGGTAATTGGTCATAATAGATTTCAACAAATTCTGAGCCGCCTCCACTTTTACGATGCTGATGACCCTGATAATGCTAATGACAATGATAGAATGAGGAGAATAAGGATGGATTTTGATCACCTGTGGGAAAAGTTCCACTCATGCTTCTATCCTTACAGAGACCTGGTCATAGATGAGAGTCTCGTTGTGGAGAGGCAATATTTCTTTTCGCCAGTACATACCTAGCAAGAGACACCGTTTTGGGTTCAAGCTCTTCGTTATGTGTGACTGTAAGACTGGTTATGTGCAAGACATAGTCTTGTATACCGGCACACAGACAGACATAACAGTACATCCGAGTGTACGACTCTCCGGGGCCGTGGTGAAGACCATGATTAAGGAGTACCTTAATCATGGTCACGTCTTGCACCTGGACAACTTGTACACTAGCCTTCTTCTTGTTCGGTACCACCACCTTCATGACACCAGAGTCTATGGCACAGTCAAGAAAAACCGTCAGCATATGGTCAAGGTTGGAAGGAAGCTTGACAAGAATGATGTGGTATTTTTTTTTCCAAGGCAAATAACATCCTCACTACCGTCTTTAACCACAGCAGGGAAGTCTTCCTCCTTTTGACGGTACACTGCCCCCTGATGCACCGCACCGACTCCATGGATTATCGCAGCAACAGAAGACTCCACATTTGGAAACCGGGGTCAGTAATTGACTACAAAGTCAATATGAGGCAAGTTGACCAGTCTGACTCCATGATTTTCAGCGTGGATTGTGCCAGAAACACGTTCAAATGGTACAAAAAGCTGTTCTTCCACTTGCTGGACATTACGTCCTCAACAACCACTGCCTCCATGCCTTGACTATGAGTGCCTCAAAGACCTTCGAGGGGTTTGTGATGGAGCTGTCCCAGGAAATTATCTCCAAATATGAAGAGGACAGGGCCCACCACTGCCGGCCAGACTCCCCCATTCCTCTCCGGACGCGACTTCCCCACCACCATCCCTCTTCAACCGGACTGTCCTAGACCCCAGCGCCACTGTCATGTATGCAGTCACTCGAAAGTAAAACCAACCACTCAGAGAAAAGACACGAGGTACGAGTGTATTGAATGCAACGTTGGATTGTGCGTATAGCCTTGTTTCAGAGAATACCACACCTTAGTACATTACTGATTCTGTGTGTGCTTGTGATATATATTTCGCATACCATTATAGTAAGGCCTGTAAATATGTGATGTGAAAGTAAATAATAAATTATCTGTATATATATATATATATATATATATATATATATATATATATATATAAAATATATATATATATATAGAGATAGATATATATATATATATATATATAGATAGAGATAGAGAGATATATATATATATATATAGAGATAGATAGATAGATAGATAGATAGATAAATGGATAGATAGATAGATATTATATGCATGTTTACTTTTATATATCTGTTAATTAAAATTGATTCATGAATAACGAATGAGTGGCAGTGATACGGTGTCAGATACAAAGGTCAGTATGACTGTTTCATATACTTTAGTTTCGAATTGTATTCAGTTTTACCTTCAGCCAGTCGACTTATACAAAAGTTCAGTATTCTCTTGGTCAGCAAAGAGACAGCACCAGTTATAATCTCTTGTTAATAAAGGCAGCTCGCAACGGACCTTTGTTTGACTTTGACTGGTGGCAGTGGTAAAGGAAAACCAGGCCGAGAGAAGTTATATAATCAAGAAACATGGGCAGTAAAGATGGTGCTAAGGAAATCCAGCTCTCCCTAACGTTTGGTGGCGACAGTTCTCCCGGGACCTTCAGGGCTTTCTTCACGCACTATGACCTGGTCAAACAAACAAACATTATGCGGTGTTTGGAGGCATGGAGCAAACTGGACTATCAACCAGTAATGTTACAACTACAGCTACGTGGAACAGCGGCTGCATATGTGGAACAACAAGCAAAGTTAGACAAAAGTTGAGGAGAAAATGATGAAAAAATAATGCTGAGGTTGACTGAAAATTTTATTACTGCAGATGCCATTGAAGTTTGGATTCTATGCTTTGAAGAAGCAGCACAGTTGCAGGAGGACCTGGGTGACTATATGACACGTTTACAGCAATTAGCAGCTCAGGCATTTTCAGTGAAGCCCGCGGATATTGTGCAAATATGGGTAGTTTGGCGTTTCCTGGATAGTGTGAAAGATAGAGATGTGAGGCAGCAGATAATATGGGAGAAGTGGATGGCGAGTGACGAAAAGGCGAAATCATATGACGAAGTACTCAAGATTGATGAAAATGCTCTGTCAACAAAACAACCAAGAAGTGCAACAGGTCAAGCAACAGGTCATGAGAAACTAGTTAAGAGCGGTATTACTGCACAGGTAGTGACTGGTGATAGGGGTTCTGCTCTTGAAAATGAAGTCGGTGATCTATGCAAATAAAGTGCAGCACTTAAGTCAGCTAATCAAGGATTTCGTGGGGGACAATTATCAGCTCATCAAAACACCAGAGGTATGTCACATCAGTCTAATGATTTTACCCGTCAAAAAGCTGTACCGTGTTATTACTGTTCATGAACGCAACCTGGAGGGTGGATTTCATGCTATAAGAGACTTAAAGAAAACCCTGATTGGAAGCCACAGGGTTGCTCAGGAAAGAAAAATTTTCAGTAAGGTCCGCTACACGACAGGGTGTTGGGTGGACTGAAATGGAAGATTATAATGCAGGATGGACTAATGGAGAGACGAGGGATCCTGGCATTCGACGGTTGTGGTTGCTATGGTACATTGGCCTGAATAAGGATAAGCTGTAGTTCAACGTAAAATCATGCAACCTGAACAATTAGATCGACTTATGGTACAGAAGCACAACTACGTAAACGTTCAGCTGCAGCAGAGGGATTGCCAAGCTTTAGTGGACAGTGGTAGTGATTTTTCGATCGTAAATGAGGATATACTGACAATGGGAGAGAAGGAAGGATTGCTACCATGTAAAGAGAGTGCATACAATGTTTGGGAGGAGAAGATCCCTATGCCTGGGGAAATGTTCCTAAGTGTTGTGATAGGGGAAGTGTACATACACAGGCACAGGTTTCTGGTAGTGTCTGGACTTATCACGAAAGTAATCCTGGGTATGGACTTTTGGGCACGTGTAGATGGATTTATCCTTGACTTAAATGAAAAGAAATTGCACATGGAGTCTTTGAAAGTGTCAATTCCTTTGCTGTCGGCAGTGACAAGTGAAAGGCCAGTTCCTGATGTACGATCAAGGGGAAGAAGTTTTATAGCAAGGGTTAGGCATGCAGTTATCATTCCACCATACACTGAGGCGTTGATAAAGTGTAAGGCGACTGGCCAGATTGCAAATAAACAATACTTTGTAGAACCATCGCGGCCAGAGGGTGCGATGGTTGTACCTGCTCACTGCTGTGTCACAGGCACCAAGGTCAGGGATGTGGATTTAAGAGTTGTGAATGTTGGTGATACAGAGGAATTACTTCATGAAGGAGAGATGCTGGGTGTTTTAGAGCCTGGGATTGAAGTATCAACACCATGGAAACCAGATGGAATTAACCAACAGCAAGAGGACCCCTCCATCAGTGTGTCAGTGGGAGAAGGGCTAATGAAGGAGCAGCGTCAAGAACTGATGAAGATTATTGACGGATTCAATGACATATTTTACGGTGGAGGACCATTGCCAGTAGTACAGGTTGGAGTCAAACATACAATCAGGATTGATAAGTGGGCCCTGCCTGTGGAATAACATCCACGGAAACTGTCTCCAAATGCTGAAGCTGAAGTCAGTAAGGAACTATATAAACTGCTGGAAATGGGCGTCATTTGGAAGTCAAACAGTCCATGGGCAGCTCCCATAGTGTGTGCACGGCGATAAGATGGGAGCCTTCGTCTTGCAACAGACTATAGAAGCATAAATCGTATCTCGCAACCAGCAACACTGCACCCTATTGAAGATCTTTTTTTGATAGGTTGGGAAGTGCACAATTCTTTTCAGTCTGGGATGCCAAAACAGGATATCATCAGATATTCCTTAAGGAGAGTGACAGCGCGGTGTCAGCATTTGTTGTACCCTCGGGCCAATACGGGTGGAACGACAGGACACCATTAGGGCTAAAAGGGGCTGGATACTCATTTCAGCATATGATGGCCACAATACTCAGTGAAAGCAACTACACATATGCCCTCTGTTACTTAGATGATATTTCGGTCTAGGGTGCCACTCTACAGGAACATGACTCAAGGCTCCATAAGGTACTGGAGAAAATATGTAAGACTGGACTGGTTTCATCAGCGAACAAGTGCAAATTTGGCGTCTGCAAAGTGCAATTTCTTGGGGCTACAGTGAGTAATGGGATGCTTAGCATTAGTGAACAAAAAGAGAGCCACCTGCAAGCCATTAAGAAACTCTCCACAGTACGAGAACTAAGAAGAGCTATTGGAGCATTTTCAAATGTCCAGCGGTGGTTACCAGGAGTAGCAGAGACAGCTAAACCACTCTACGATGCCTTGGACAAAGACACTTATTGACGGTGATGTTGGACATGAGCTATGTGTGAGTCGTTTGAGGCCCTCAAAGCACAGGTGGTGAATGCAACAGCACTTAATCTCCCGGATTACACTAAAAAGTTTGTGCTGGTGACAGATGCCAGTGGTGTGGGCATGGGAGCAATGTTAGCAAATAGGTCCCATGATGGAAAGTTACTACCCATTGTATTTTTTCACCATGCGCTGACCACAGCAGAAAATGTTACTCAGCAACAGAGAGGGAGATGTTGGTGGTGGCGGTTGCAGTAAAGAGGTTCCAGATGTATTTGTCATCGGCTCAGTTTGATCTGATAACTGATCATTGGGCCCTCTGCTGGCTGAACTCTCTGGAGATAAGTGAGGAACGAGGTAGGAAATGAAGATTGATGAATTTGCAACAACAATTTGGCATTAATCCGATCCATAAGGCAGGTCACAGTCCAACAATGTCTATGGTGGATATATCTCTAGAGTTGCCTTGAATATAGAAGAAACAGCATCACCAAAAGCATCCACTGGTATAATTGTGGCTACCTTGAACCTGTCTAATACCATCTGGGATGTTTCTACACTCATCAGAGAGCAGGAAGAAGATGGAACCATTGTAGAAGTCATGAAAATGATAAGGGGTGACATGAAAAATGAAGATGTTCAATCGCACAAAGAACTTTATCTGGGGTTGTTCCATTTCAGAATCTCACAGCAGGATGTCTTGTGCTATGTATTCTGTGGTGGATAAAGGAATCGGGCACATCCTTATGGCGTCAAGGAAACTTGAGTTCCAGTAATCCCTCAAACAACGAGAATTAAAGCTCTGCAGCTGCGCATGATTTCATCCTAGAGTGGCCATATGGGGGGAAAACGTACTTGGGAGAAGGCCAGAAACAAATTTTGGTGGCTGGAGATGAAGAAAGATGTGACCGCTCATATAAGCAAATGTGAAAGATGTGGAGTTAACAAAAGGTCTAAGAACTCAGAGTGAGCTCCGATGCAATTCGATGATATTCCAGATTGTATGAACGAAGTGGTCCAATTGGATTTTGTGGGTCCTTTCCCTTTATCAAGCAAGCACCATTTTTGTTGTGTCACAAATGCAGGACATTCTCACACGTTACATTGTTATGGTACCGACATGTGACTACTGCAGACACTGCCACCAAAACTTTTATGGATCGCTGGGTGTGCACATTTGGGGTACCAGAGTTCGTATCCTCAGATCGGGGGACTCATTTCACTTCCCATGTATTTCAAGCAGTATGTCGACTGGCAGGAGTTCGGGAGAAATTGGGAGCCCCTTATTATCCTCACAGCCAAGCCCAGGTAGAGTGACAAAACCAACTGATGGATAATGTGAAATGCTTGTGCAATAACAACGTTGATTTATGGCCTGAGATGGTTACCTGTGTACAGTTTAGCCATAACACGAACTAGTATATGTGATTATTGCAAGATCTCCAGACCGAACTGTGTCAGAGAAATCATGCAAGGACCCTGATTATGAACTCCCCAATATGAGTAATGCAGAGGTAGCTGATCGTTTAGTCCGAGAAAAGGCAAAGCAAATTGAAAATTTGTTGCATCTGGCGAAGGATAAGGTAGCAGTGGCGCAGTAGAAGAGAAACAGGAAGCATTGCCGTCGAGAAAGAGTGTTTAATGTTGGTGACCTTGTATGGATTGTTATCATCATCCGAACGACATAGACGGGGTGGTAAAAAGATGGCTCCATATTTATCACAATGCTATCGGATTGTAAAAGTCCTTCAGGGAGAATGGTCTTATCAACTTGTTCCAGAGGATGAACACTAAGGAGAGCTAAAGTGTGTCACAATGCTGAGTTAGAGAAGGCAGTAGTAAGAGCGTACTCGTGGGAATCTCCAAATTATCTCACTTCACCTGAGACTGTGACTACTGAGCTGTATGCTGGTGAGGACGCAAGACATCCTGACATAGACGCTCCACACGTTATCGGCAGCCACCGCAGTCTCCAAGTCGATCCTGTGAAGAAGCAATATGAATCTGAGCAAGAAGAGTGCTGGGACGAGATGACCGATGATGAGTCATACAGTGATGGGGGAGTGACTGATGAGGAGGACGACTGGTGTGACTGAATTGGAAATGAATGAGGAGAAGAGTTGATGTTACTGAGTTGGGGAATGTGAAAGTAAATAATAAATTATTTGTACATATGTATATATGCCATGTTTTATATGTTTTCTTTTATTACATCTATTAAATAAGATTGGTTCATGAATAATGAATGAGTGGCAGTGATATGGTGTCAGATGCATAGGTTTGTATGACTGTTTCATATACTGTAGTTTCGAACTGTATTCAGTTTTACCTTTAGCCAGTCGACTTGTACAAAAGCTCAGTATTCTCTTGGTCAGCAAAGATGCAGCACCAGTTATAATCTCTTGTTAATAAAGGCAGTTCGCAATGGACCTTTCTTTTACTTTGACTGCTATAACAGTTACACTCGTATAATGTGGAAACTGGTAAAATGTTTGTGGAAAAGTATAATGTAAGTTGAAAAATAGAATGTAAGTTGAAACAACAGTCAGAGTGAGTCAATTGTGCAAGAATTTGGCGATTTTGATGTGTTAGGTGAGTGAAACAATTCCATTATTGCCTATATTATTGTGTGAAAACCAATATATTCTTGTACTACATATGAATTCTACCAAACAAACAAATATCTACCTATTCTAAGTGGTTTGCAATAGTTACCCATAGCATAGAAAACATGCCAGCAGCAGCGCGTGCCCAGAGAAGATGGTACCACGTGTTCGGAGGGTCACCTGTATAGTTCCCTTGTTCGGGTGAACACATTTTTTGGTATTTTCCAATGTTTCTCATAGAAAGTGGAGGTTTGAGCAAAAAAAAACTATTTTTTGAAAATCTGCCGGGATTGCGGGGGGGTCATTGGTAAAAAATCTGCCAGGACAGGGAGGGTTAAAATCAATATGTCAGTCCTTTGTCTGACTGTCATTCCACCAAATATGGTTCATATCAGATTAGACTGTTTTAGTTATTTAGTTCAGATGCAACCACACACAGGTATGAATTTGGCCTTGTCCTGTGACCTGGACCTTTGACTATTTTCCCCTCATACTTTCCTTACATTCATCCATTCCACTAACTTTCATCAAATTGGATGCCCTTGCGATATGATCTTGACGTTCACCTAATGTCCTTAAGACTACAGCTGCTTGTTTAACCATCAACCCATCCACATAATTTGGGTAAAATTGGATTGTTTAGTGCACAGATGAGTACAGTCAAACACATATCAAGGAAATAATACCCTGCATGCATTACTGTGCCCGTGGGCATGATAATAATATTCATAATGAGGTTGATAATAACAATAATAATAATAATAATAATAATAATAATAATTGTTCTCGCTTGCTTTGCTCACTCGAACACTAAATTTTGTCACAGTTTGGGCCCCCAACAGATGTACCCGAGCAAAAGATTTATTGCATCAGCAAGAAATTAGGGAAGGAGTCGAGAGGAAAACTCTGTAGTACAGTAGCGAATTATTTTTTGGATATCTCAGCCAATTTTTGAAGTTAAAGAAAGATAGACACCAATTTGGATATCGCATATAAATTCTCAATTATTTTCATTTCACAGATAACCCGTAATTCCCAATAGTTTTTCCGTAAATCAAGAAAATGATATTTTATAATGCAGATCAGCATAACAGCCGGCTGTGCATGAAGTAATGGTCTAAGGCTGCGTGAGTAGAGAAGCAGTATTTTCCAGCGATTGCTGAGGGCAACCAGGTTTTGCCCTTTCAAAACAAATAATACCTTTTGTCTGGCCCTAGAACTAAAATTAATAAAAGTGGAGTATTGGTTTTAGGAAGTGTGAAGGAATATTTGTGGTGTAATCTATTATGGTCTTTTCAGCATTTTCAGGTCAGGAAATCAGAAGATGATGAGCCACATGAGACAATATTCAACACTGCCTGAGTTGCTTGCTCGAACACGTTCCACACTTTCAGTGTGGATGCCTATTACATGTTAATAATAATAATAATAAGTATAAAGATAATAATCACTTCGTTTCGTTTCCTTTACAGAGGCCCGAACACGCTTGCTTGCATTGGCCTTGGTATCCTAATAGCTAATTTCCATGCTGCTCGATCTCTAGCAGCCCCCCTATTCAGTCCTTTATCCCTGAGGTCACACTCTATGACCTTGTCCAACGTCTTTTTCGGTCTGTTCTCTATCCTCTTCATATGCCCAAACCATCTCAATCTACCTCTCCTTATCACAACACCAATACACTCCAGTCCCGTCCTATATCTCAACTCTTCCATCATAAACATAGTCCCCCCAGGCCTCCCATTCAAGAATGCGCTGCACATCCACCTGGTCAGTGTCATTTCTGTACATTTGAGCCTGCGAGTATCAACTTCCTTTACTGCCCAGGTCTCACTCCCATATTACGCTCATAACACATGCCATATACAAAGATCCCTTAGCACAGAGGGAGAGCCCTCTCAGTGTCAGGAGAGGCAACAGCTCCCTAAACATATTCTAACCATTCCTCACTCTAACCACAGCTCTAGCTCCAGCCCCACCTTCAGCATATAACATGCCTCCCAAGTAAAAAATCTCTTCTCCGCACTCAAAAGACTCACCAGCAAGATCAATCCTATCATGCCTAACAATCGTCACATGCTCTCCCCGACACACCGCACATACGATATCAGCATTATCTTGCAGTCTACCTCTAATAACACAACTTTTCTTATGTACCTACCAACTCTAAATATCATTACCTTCATTTTATCTGCATTTACTCTCAAGCCCTTGTGCCCCACGCCATCTCTCCATTCCCTTCATCTTTCCTCCACCTCCCTTTCATTCTTTATGATCAACTTCAAATAGTCAGCATACAACACCTCCCACGGGAGTACAATATTCTGAAGTCACGTGAGAGGGCTTCAAGCACCATGATAAACAGTTGGTTCAAGACTGACCCCTGGTGTACATTAACATTAACCGAAAACTCATCTCTCAAAACTTCATTCACTCTCACCTGTGTGCGAGCACCCACATACATTGCTATAACCACTCTAACCAGCCATATTCTCGATTCCAAGCTTTTTCATTGCCCACTTCACCATCTCCCCAGGGTGCCAAAGGCCTTCGCCGAATCAACAAAAACAAAGTACAGTAGAAAATCCTTTTCTTTCCTATTTATTTTTCCTGAGTTTGTCGAACAATGAATATCGCATCAGTAGTTCCTTTGCCTGACATAAACCCAAACTGCATCTCATCATCTCATCAATATTCGAACTTTCTATAATCACACCGTGTAGAGCTCTCAGTTTTTCTCTCTATTGTTAATAATAATAATTAATAATAATAATAATAATAATAATAATAACAACAACAAGAGAGCATGGAGGTATAGCTGACCTGTGTGGGTTCCTCATGCCCTTGATCATCCAGCATTATAACGAAGAATTTGCGTGTAAACAGACTTCTTTTAGTCATATTCTGGGAGAAATTTGGTCTTTGTTAAAACCTATTTTTTACATTAAATCCTTGAATCGCATCATGTTGTTTATATTCACATGAGACTACCATCATAGGATTTTGTTCATTTAGAGGAGACGTCATGCAGTGAAAGCGCTACTGAAGCTTTATTTCTGGATAAAAAGTCTGTTCCAGCCTGTATAAAATCGTCTGGTGGTAGCGAGAACAAAACATAAAATTATAAAGGAATTAACCAAGCCTTTCACATTTTAAAGGGGAGTGGAGGGGAGGGTTTAAGAGATGGGTAAGAAAGAGAGATAAAGAAGGGAAAATGACATAGAGGTCAGGGGAGGAAAGTAGAGAGAAAAGAAATTAAAGAGCGTGAAAGGAGTGGTGAGGAAGGGGAGAGGCAGGGGAGGAGAGGGATGGAAAGAATAGACAACAGGATGAAAAATAGCCAGTGAGGAGAGAGAATGCGAGAGGAAATGGTGGTAAAGAGAGGCAAGGGTGCGTGATGGTTTAATAGGAGAGCTGGTGGAGGGAGGGGAGAAAGAACATAAAAAGGAAGTATGGATGAGGGGATGCAGTCTGAAACTACTGTAAGCTCCTGGGAATAAAGAGGAAAGAGGGATTAGGAAAACAAGTGGTGGAGCGTAAACCACTCCGACCTTCCAAATATCCATCAAGGCCCAGGCAAAAGAGTAAACCGAGACGACTTCCACAGGCGTCCATCGTTACACACACACACACACACACACACACACACACACACACACACACACACACACACACACACACACACACACACACAAAAGCGATCATGCAGTACTAAATTACAACTTCAGGATAGCATATGATATAGTAAACAGCAATGATAGTTACAAAAAGAGCCTAAACTATAAAAAGGGAAATTATCAAGACCTAAAGAAGTATTTCTTAGAAGTTGATTGGGAAAATGAGCTTAGAGGACAAGATTTAAATGCTGTATATAAAAATTTTTGTGAATTTTACGAAATAGGAGTCCAGAAGTACATCCCACAGCACAAAGAAGCAGATAAGAAAATACAGAAATCGTTCAATACAGAATGTAAAAAATCAAAAGAAAGAAGAGATTTGTTGTGAAATAGATACAGAAGACACAATAGTGAAAGGGCGTATAATAATTACAAACAGGCAAGAAACGACTATACAAGAATAAGGAGGGAAGCCCAAAAACAGTTTGAGGAGGATATAATAAATAAAAGTAGTGATCAACCAAAGCTGTTTTACAGCTACATCAGAAGCAAAACTAAAGTAAAAGATATAATACAGTCCATTACGGACGAGGGAATCACTTATACACAAGAGAAAGATATTTGTGAAGCACTAAATAAGAATTTCCAATTAGTTTTTACAGAAGAAAAAAATTTTGAGAGGGACTATGTGGAACACGCATGTCCACACATACTACCAGATATACAAATAGCAGAAAAAGTAATACAGGGGGAGTTAAGTAGATTAGACAGAGGAAAAGCAAGTGGTCCTGATGAAATTTCATGTTGGGTATTACGAGAATGTGCAAAGGAGTTAAGTAAACCATTATTTTTAATTTTCAAGAAATCCTTGAGTCAAGGTAAACTACCTGATATTTGGAAAAAAGCAAATATTGTCCCCTTATTCAAGAAAGGAAATAGACAAAATCCACTCGACTACCGACCAGTATCACTGACCAGTGTTGTAAGCAAGGTATTAGAAAAACTTATAAGAAAAGGTTGGGTAAATCATCTAGAAGAACACAGTATGATAACAGAAAGACAGTTTGGTTTCAGAAAAGGAAAATCATGTGTTACTAATCTGTTGAGCTACTATGACAGAGTAACAAACACAATACAGGAAAGGGAAGGATGGGTGGACAGTATCTATTTAGATTTCAAGAAAGCTTTTGACACAGTACCACACCAAAGACTTTTATGGAAACTGTACCATCAAGGAGGAATTCGAGGCAAAATGTTTTGTTGGATGCAAGACTTTCTCATAAAAAGAGAAATGAGGACAGTACTAAGAGGAAACTACTCATCATGGAAAGAAGTGACTAGTGGAGTACCACAGGGTTCAGTGCTGGCACCAATCATGTTTTTAGTGCATATAAATGATATAAACAGTAATACTGGAAATGAGAGCTATCTGAATATGTTTGCAGATGATGCAAAAATACAAAGGAGAATTACTAGCACAGACTCTTGTAAAGAGCTACAAGAAGAATTAAATAAACTTCATTAATGGAGTAATACATGGCAAATGGAATTCAGTGTGGACAAGTGTCATGTAATCAAGTTTGGTAAAAGTGGAAAAAGACCTGATTGGGATTATAAGTTAGGAAATAAAACCCTATTCACATCAGAAAGAGAGAAAGACCTAGGTGTGATTATCAGTAAGCGACTATCTCCGGCTGACCACATCAGCGAGAAGGTACGGAACATGTATACACTGCTTGCAAATATGAGAATAGCATTCACATACATAAATGAACACATGCTAAGAAGGATAATACATCATTCATTAGACCAACCCTGGAATATGCATCATTAGTCTGGAGTCCTCATCTCGAAAAGCACATAGATAAGATTGAAAAAGTTCAAAGGGCCGCTACAAGATGGATACCAAGCTTAAGGGACCTAAGCTACGAAGAAAGACTAAATAAACTGAATCTACCAACACTACAGGAGAGAAGGAAAAGAGGTGACATGATAATGCTATATAAATGCATATCAGGAAAGGAGAAAATAGACATAAATGATTACTTAACATATGGAGAAGCATCAGCAAGAGGACACTGCAAAAAATTGCATAAGAAGAGAGGTGATAAAGACGTAAGGAAATTCAGTTTCCCAAACAGAGCAATTGATCAATGGAATGCACTACCGAATGAAATAGTGTGTGCCAAAACAATTCACAAATTTAAGGTTATGTACGATAAATATGGTTTAAGACACGGGACAGTACGAGCTTGACTCATTCCTGTAAAGATACAATTAGGTAAGAAAACACACACACACACACACACACACACACACACACACACACACACACACACACACACACATATTCCAAATTAAAATTCCGAGTTTAAAGCTGACTTCCAACATTCACTTGTATGAATCAACAAGCAAACGCACCTACTGCCAGGTTTTGACAGAGAGAGAGAGAGAGAGAGAGAGAGAGTAAACTATCATTACCGAACGATCAAGGAGACAATGACGAGGAAGATGTAAAGGATGAAAAAGAGAAACTATGTATGACAGAGAAATTGGTAATAGAGTGAGAGACAGCAAAGGAACAGGGAAAGGCTGTATAAGCTTTGTGTGTTTGTATGATACATTCCTCCCTTCTTGTTCCTTAAGTACCTCAACACTGAATGACAGGCCTAATGTTTTCCTGTAGCCCAGGAAATAATTTATATAGCTAGGTGGTAACCAAATAGCCAAATAGCAAAGTGATGTGGAACCTGGTATGGTGCGCCTATTGACTGAGTGAGGAGACGCAAATGCGGCCTCCACCCAGGAACCAAACCACCACACACTTTCCCACGCCTCGCTATACGGGGGAACTCTCCTATGCAGGGGGTCATCGCTTCATTGCACGGGACAGCCCTGAAAGGGCAATAGTTTGCCTGCAGTTGATGGGACTGCTAGGCCAGAGAGCCCGAGGTTACTCTACTATTATTACTTGGATATTAGTAACCCCCAGATAACGTACAGTACAATAGTTGGGTGTAGTAGGCTAAGTAAACCTGCAAGGAAGAGGTACCACAGAGCCCTCGTAATAGGTCAGCGACGTCATATTGTATTCTTGCCAGCTCCCTGCGATTTTATTCATTTTATGATTAACTGTTCGAACTGCTGTGATTCATTATGCATTAATTAGCTCCTTTGGTATGTGATGCGAGAATAAACAGCAGCAAGAATAAACTGAAAGGGGTTCACTGTCGAGACTGGGATGGGAAAACGGAATACAATAGATGACAGGCAGGGGAGTACTATCGAAGTCCTACAAACAAAGCCATCCTTTTTCTTTCTTTCTTTCTTTCTTTTTTTTTTTTTAATCTTACAAATTCAAGTTATATGAGGAAGGATGTTGAAGGTTGAGGGAGACCTAGCGGGGAAAGGAGGGAAGGTTGGGAGGGGGGTAGGAGAGGGATTGATACCGCCGTGATGTCAGATTACATCTTAAGTCCCTCAGTTCAATGACCACTTTCAATTATATTTTTGCCAATCAGGTTACTATATTCAACTCATGAGAGCTTAATTTAAACTGTAGGGGAGAGCTAAGCCAACGCACATGAGATTAAAGAGAGAGAGAGAGAGAGAGAGAGAGAGAGAGAGAGAGAGAGAGACCGAGGGGTAAAGTGGAACATTAACATTCTGGCGTGACTCATTGCCAATCTCTGACACCATTTCAACACGTCCTTTTAAGGCATATGCCAACCCGCTTGTCGACTACGGCAAACACAAGACTCGCAAATTTTGGCACCATGGCCACTCTTAAGATTATTATTTTTATTTTTTATGTTTATTTATTTTGTACAGCACTCAGAGGGACAACCAAATACAGTGTGTGTTCCTCACTGTGTCACTCACTTTCTCAATCACTGTACCATTCTGAAGGATAGGTTTCAGTACTTCCTTCTATGCTAACACGCCTAGCACCTTCGTAACTCCAGTCATACGAGTATTGGAGGTTCCATTCAGTTTTTGCTTTATTTCCTTATCTCTCTTTCTCCCTCTCTCACTCTCTCTTGCTCTCTCTCTCTCTTGCAAACTCATGGTCTGTGGCTGTGTTTTCTTTCTTCTTTTAAGCTCTGGCGTATCTCTACAGTACTTCTTTCTCACGCGTGGTAAACTTCCATGAGCTGCCCAGTTAACAAGTATCTCCCATTCTTTCCCCTTAGCTTTCTAGTGACAGATCCCTTCTTCAGTTACTTTACTTAAATTTGTCCGCGAACCCTTTCTCTGTAAAAAACGTGATATCGATTTTTTTCCATGCTCTCTCTCTCTCTCTCTCTCTCTCTCTCTCTCTCTCTCCTGTATAATTACGACAGTAGTGAAGAATATAACCGGCATAAATCCAGGCTGACAGGGATAACGATTTGATCTGCTTCAGCTCTCCATTTGTGACCACCATGCCGTTATTAATGTCATACCGAAATAGCCGTTTTCTGATGGATGACAAGTGTTGCAAGACATCCGTTGCTTCACTCACCCATACATACTTCCGGTGGGAAAGGAAAAATTATCAGGGGAGCTCTGGTTCTGAAAGATTTTTATTAGGTGTTTGTCTACGATGTGTTTTTGCATGTTTCAGTCTCCCCCTTTGCTTTCGTAATGGCCCTGCTAAGCACTGTGTGAAAGTAAAGAGTGCCTTCTGGTCTCCGTTGATGGAGGACTCAGCAGTTACTGCAAGAAAATGGAAAGATCAAAAACAGTCTTTAGATAACTAAATATGTTCAGAACACGGCTGGATTAAGCATGTGGGAGGCCCGGGGCCCGCTTGAAAGGGAGGCCCCCTTTCCAACTCCCCCAATGGCATACACCACAGACTGGTAGCCTAAATCCTAATATATAAATAGGACACTTTTAGTTAGGAAATACTGAACGGGGACTATTCATGCAATGCTGTAATATGTAATGCATAAACACGAAATGAAATGAACACAAGTTGCTCTGGTGGGAGGCCCCCTCTTGGTGGGTGGCCCAGGGCCCGGACCCCTTGGGCCCCCCCCTTAATCCGGCGGTGGTCCAGAAGAATATATTTCGTATATTTTGAAAAACTGTCTGGTATTGTGCGAAATCATATAATAACAGTGCTGAAGGCCATGGGTAGAGAAGACCAAATACTCCTGGAAGATCATAATAACTGAAGTTGCTACAATCTTATCTCATGTGCCATCAGTATATAATGTATATATTGCACGTATTGCTTTGTGCAGAAAACAGGCAGTCGTGTTCATAACACAGACAACGATTGTGTGTGTGTGTGTGTGTGTGTGTGTGTGTGTGTGTGTGTGTGTGTGTGTGTGTGTGTGTGTGTGTGTGGCAGCTGTGTAAAACCCTTTCATTCCAGCCTTCATTCTGTTTATCACTTTTTGTAAAATTTCCCTCTATATTGGAAATGGGGTATTTTTCCTTTTCCTTATCCTTTTTGCTATTCTTTATTGTTTGCCTTCTTAGAGTGTTATTTGGTACCATTCTCATAGTACTGTATGTACCTCACCTCTCTGTCTGTCTGTCTGTGTCTCTCTGTCTGTGTCTGTGTCTCTGTCTGTCTGTCTGTCTCTCTGTCTCTGTCTCTGTCTGTCTTTCTGTCTCTGTCTGTCTGTCTGTCTGTCTGTCTCAAAGCATTCCCATCTCAATTTAGTTCCTTCTACTTCAGAGTCTCCTGTACAATATGGGAATTCCCCCCCCCTCTCTGTCTGTCTGTCTGTCTGTCTGTCTGTCTGTCTCTGTCTCTCTCTCTCTCTCTCTCTCTCTTTCAAAGCATTCCCATCTCAATTTAGTTCCATCTACTTCAGAATTTCCTGCAGAATATGGGAATTACCCTCTCTCTCTCTCTCTCTCTCTCTCTCTCTCTCTCTCTCTCTCTCTCTCTCTCTCTCTCTCTCAAAACATTACTTTAGTTACTTTTACTTGAGTCTCCTCTGCAGAAAATGGGATTTCCGTTTTCCTTTTTTTCCTCCTTATACTTTGATTTGTCATATAATATTATCGAATTTATCTCGTTCCGCAATTTCTTTCCTCATAATTTTAAACATTATTGACTAACCCTCTCATGATCACAACAACTCGTGCATTTTGTTCGAATTAATGCCTAATGATTTTGCTCAACTGATAGTGAAATATGTAAGGAGACCGAGTTTTTTTTTTCTTTTTATTGTAAATCCTCTCACAGTTGGGATAGTTCTTGCATATATTTCCAGGCATCTCCCCTTAAGTAATGGCATTGTGAGCCTCATAACATACAGCCTAATACTGGTGTGTCATTTGTAGAGATATATCATAAAGGAAGAAGTTCAAGAAAGCCTCTTAAGTTGAGCCTTTGATCCCACAAGTCCATCCCTACAACCAACACCTGCGAAGATACCAATAGTTTTGTTGCTGTTGTTTTCCGATGTAGGCTATTCCTTTGTACTCTTCCCTCTCCACATCTTATTTCACCCTACTCATCAGCCTGCCCCCTCCTCGTCTCTAGTTTCCTCTCCTTGTCTTTCCTCCTCTCCTACCTTCCCTAATCCCTCTTTTTTTCTTTGCTCCTCAGTTCGACTTTTCTCCTTATGGCTTCCCTTCCTCTATTCTCTCTTCTCCTTCCCATTCTTTTTTCTGCCCTCCCCTCCCTTTCTCTCCTCCCCTCCTTCACTTCAGTAACACTCCTCTTCTCTCCTCAGCCACTTCTTCGTTTCTGTCTTCCTAGTTTCCTCGCTTCTCTCCTCCTCACCTTCCTCTCTATTTCTACTGTGTTCCCAGCTTCCCCTAATCTCTTTTCTCTTCTTTTCATTTCCGTCTTTCTGTTTGTTTCCTTCATCCATTTCCCTTCAGCCCTTTCAGATCTTCAGCTCCGAACTGCTCGCCTCTCCTTCACCAACCTTTCCACAAGCGTATCTCTTCTTACTCTTTGATCCGATCTCTTCAGCCCACTCTCCTTCTTCCCAGCCTTCCTGCCACATTTCTTTCCACTTCACACCTTTTTCTCCTCTTCCTTTCTCTTTTTCCCCTTCCTTTCAATCTTCTAACACCAAACCCTCCTTTCCTCTTTTCCTCATCCGCCATCACCATTACCTCACACGTTTACATCATACTTTCACATTTTCTCCCCTACTTCTTCCTTATAATCGCTAATCCACTCTTTCCCCTTCTTTTCCTTTATCTCCTCATCCACATTTCCCTCTCCCCTCCGTCCAAGCATTTATCTCCCGATTTTCACATAATCCCCCACCATCCCCCAATCCTTCTCCCTTCTCTCCATTCACTATACCATCAGACCTTCCTCTTCTTCTCCCTCCTCCCCTTTTCCCCTTTTTCATATCCCAGTCCCTCACCCTACCTTTCCATCATACTTCATTCCCTCCCTCATCCCTCACTCAACTCCATGTCACATCCTTACTCCCTCCTTTCCCACCCACTCACAGCAACTTCCCTCCCCCTTAATTTTCATCTCATTTCCTCGCACCTCCCCTCTCCTTTTCCCATTTCCCTTTCTCGTACCTCAACAGCCCACTAACTCCTTTCTCATCTTTTCACGCGCATTCCTTACTCATCTTCACTACTTCTTCACACACACACACACACACACACACACACACACACACACCTTCATCGCCATCCCTTTCTACCTCCGCTCCACACCATCAAATCCCTCCTAGTTTTATTTTATTTATTTTTTTGTTTACATTAATACCTTTCACCCCACTTTCACACATTCTCCTCTCTAACCCATCCCATCACCTACCCCTCGCTCTCCCCCACCCCATAACTCTCTCTCTCTCTCTCTCTCTCTCTCTCTCTCTCTCTCTCTCTCTCGTTGTCATTACTTTTCACTCCCACCTTCATCACTTTTTCATTCCCCTCTTTCTCCCCTCCTGAAATCCAGGACATTTCTTATTTCCGTTTTGTAAGCTGTCTTTTTTTTTTTTTTCCCTCCTATGCTTCGTAAACCGGTAGGTGAGTACTATTATTTTCCTCGGAGGATTAAAATATTCTGGAATTGGCCTTGATAAAATGTATGATATATATATATATATATATATATATATATATATATATATATATATATATATATATATATATATATATATATATATATATGATTATCTTTTAATGACCATTGTGCTTAAGGATTCCCACGTAATTTAGTGAAGCAATATGAAAATAATATAATAATAATAATAATAATATTATTATTATTATTATTATTATTATTACTATTATTATTACTATTATTGTTGTTGTTATTATTATTATTATTATTATTATTATTATTATTATTATTATTGTCATTATCATTATTATTGTTATTATTGTTATTATTAATAAGAGTATTATCGACGTTATTGTTGTAACTGTCTTGTATTATTATACACAACTGCTCTCATGACAAAGACAGAACAGATGTAAGTAGTAAGCTGTAATTCTTGCTACTTCCAGACCAGTTAATCAACTTCTTAGATGCTTTTCTGACTGTAATGGGAGGGATATAATACTATTTCCTCGAATACAAGATGTCGTTCCAATGATTCATAACATATTTGGAGGTAGCAAAAATGGATTATAACACACCATAGTGCCGTACTTAACTTTTTCATTACAGTGATGTTTTTATACCTCATTGTTGTTAGTTCCATACGATTTACTCAGTTCAGGAGAAACTTTTCTATCCTGCTGAGTTAAGTATAGCTGTCAGTAACTCCTTGATTGCTAAAATGCCTTCTTAAGTTGAATAAAATCGTTCGGTCTGACTAAGGTGAAAAAGAAATAATCTGCTTCCAGGGGTTTACTATGACTGCGGTATTCTAGCTAAGCAAAGTTATCTGGTATTATCATGAGTAAAATACCCAGGTACATCTGCAACATAGAAAGGTAAGTCAAGACAACTTATATCCCACTCACTCCTAAGATTACAGTGAGATGAACAAAATCGTCTGATTATAGCATGAATAAAATAACCAAGTCTGTGCCAAACAATGGCAGAATTCAACGGTGTTCCTTTTATAGCGTCTCTTGTAACTTCTTTTCAGGCCTTACCTTCTGTTCTTAACCCCTTAACCGCAGGGCATCACTTTCGTGACGCTTGGGAGCAAGGGATCATACCGCGGGGCGTCGCTTTTGTGATTCTGTGTTATTTTGAGTTCACCCGGGCTTCCAAGTGGGGGCTTGTATCATCTATCAGTACTGCCAATGTCCAACATTAGTCAGCACTCCTAATCTCATCTGTACTCCCATCCATTGTTGACAATTTAGCCATTTCTCCCCGTTCTTGACTCCCCTCCCTACCCCCCCTCCATTACCCTATCCTCTCGCCTGCCCGGCCGTGCTATGCTAAGTAAATCTTCCCTGGAATTTTTCACTGATTTCATCCATTGAAATAAGCCTTATGCCCTATTCTTATACCAAATAATATATGCAAGAAAGATATAAGGTAAGTGAGAGTGCCATACACCTGGAATTGGCTAATTATCACCTGACAACACCTCACGTGCACTCGTTCGCTAATTTTTGCTGTTTATTTCCCCTTGAAATATGCCGTATAATCTATTTTCGTAATAAATATACATATAAGGAGGGAAGGGAGAAGCCTAAGTGATATTTACATTCACCTGGAACTACCTAATTTATAATGTATTGTCTAGATTTCCTGCCAATCATTTCACTGCTATATATTAGCTGTGTCAAGAGGCTAACATTGGCAGTAATGCATTTCCCTAGGTAGGCCACCACCCCGGCCCACCCTTATCAGTTCACTCTCATCTTCCGATGTGGAGGTACGTCTGTTCGCTCTTGCTAGCTTCAGGGACTTTTCACCCCCATGCAAAGGGCCCTGTGACCTTTATCCCCTACTAAACCTCGTGTGAAAAGAGGTAAAGGGCTGACAATTGATAAAAGAGTGACTACGATCTTTCTATTGAGTAAAACAATGCAAGTGGAATTGTAAATAATGTGTGAATAATGTGTAAACAGCAAGTGAAAGTAATGAATGTAAATATACGTGAACAGTGGAAAATAGTTTTATAAGTTACTTCAAGTGACAGTGCATAACACAGTGTAAATAAAATAGAAATGTAAATAACGTAAATAAAATAGAGAACGTAAATAGAAATGTAAATGAGTAGTATTATAAGAATACGAGTATATACCCTAGGAGTAATGAAAGTGAAAGTTTCACTCTAGCTTCTGAATACTATGAGTTATGAGAGTGAAGGTGAAAGTGACATTCACTCTCAATGGTAGTATACAGGACGAGAAAGTGAATGCTACGTATTTTACTGAAAGAAATTGAATCCCTACAGTGACAATAAACTAATACTACTGAAGGAAACTTATGGATAAAGACTGTAGATATATATAAGTGTTATATAGTAATAGAAATATAAAGTGTGAGGGGTTTTATGAATAATAAATGACAGAGTACCAAGAGCGAACTAGCGCAAGTGCAATTGTCAGACGCGCTCGTAATTTTCATTGCTTTCACAGTGGGTTTTTTTTTTGGAGTATGGATCCCAACTACTTGAAAATCATAGAGTAGTGTTTATAGTGTTAATATCTAGCTGTGGTAATCATATTACAGGTTGTCGGGAAATGTAAAGTGGAGACTTTGTTACCCAACTTCAGAGATCTCCACAAGTCCTACGGTAACAGACGAAGGCTCAACAAACATTCCAGGAGAAAGCTGAAGGTATGTGCCATAAGCATATGTAATTTTAATATTCTAGGACTAATAACTGATTTTTGGCAAATATTTTTTGAGAGTCTGTCGGAGCCCGAATAACCCCGCGGGACACGCAAAACATTGGTAAACATGCCAGCGGTGTAGGGGTTAAACATCAGAAGAGACCACAGAACTGGAGGTTACTGCCTTGTGTTGATCTTTTTGCACTGTCATTTTCCTGTTCTTTGTTAATTCTTTTGGTATGATTTGTTTTACCATGTTCTTGCATCCACGAAACAATCTTTATCGGGTGTCAAAGGAGAAGGAAGGCGCTTAAGGATGATGCATATCAGCCGTACGAGTGCCATTGAGGCAGACACTTATTCATCACTACCGGAAAATCCCAATCTTCCCGTGGAATACAACCCGCATTGGTCGATGTTAAATACACGTCCCTAATAGTACTATTGGGTATACTGGGTATACAGGCACAAGGGAGAAACCATCTTTGTCTAGAGGTCTGACAGATCCATGAACTGTGGTCAAGCTCCCTTACCCAGCTGTTGTCTGAGGGAGTTAGGAAAGGAACGGGGGAGGAGGGAGGGAATTGGAGAAGAAGGGATAAGTCCACTCATGGTCTCTATGTTCTCTTTCTCTGTAGCACAACACCCAGCTGTAAGCGAGATAGATAGAAAGACAGATAAACAGATACAGTAGATAGATAGATAGATAGATAGATCGAGAAAGAGAGGGGGGGATTCAGGATATAGCAAGAGGAACAGATAATATTTGATATTTAAGAGTTCGTGATAATTATCACTGGAAAGAAAATGGTGCTGAAATTAGCCAGAAAATGAGAGGGAGGGAGGGGGCAATTTGCCATAAGAAGCGGGACCGATAAGACTTGATATGTAAGTGCACGAGAGATAACAGGACAAAGAAAAGGGTAAAAGGGTCGTGAATTTACCTGAGAGAGAGAGAGAGAGAGAGAGAGAGAGAGAGAGAGAGAGTTACCCTGGGTTCTAAAGCTGTAACAAATAAATGCGGATCCTTTTGTCTTGCACCACAAAAATATGAAAATAAATCTCTGACCTTGTATGTCCTGCAGTGGGCAAAAATGTGCAAGGAAAAATTTCTAATCAATTCCATACCATCTTTGTGTTAACTCTCATACAGTTTTATGAAGCTGGAGAAACCGACAGTTCATATTCATGTTTCTAGCCCTTTTGATAAGATGACTTTGTAAATTTTCATTCTTCTTTCCAAACGACTGTGCTTAGTTTCAGAGAGTTTTCGAACGGCGGGAGAAAGGGGGGGGGGGAGTTCGACAACTTTTCTTTTTTCCTTTATATATTGTCCTTCCTTCTTATCTTTCAGTCATATTTCCTTCTTTCTTATCTTTCAATAGTCGTTCTTCCCTGGCTAATCTTTACCATTTATCTTTCTTACCTTTATAATTAGTTCCTCCCTTTAGTTTCTTTATGAACATTACTTCCGTCATTTCTTTCTTAATATCATCTTTCTTTCTTCGCACCTTCTACCTTTCTTCCGTCTTTCTTATGCCGGTCTCCTGTATTACCTTTTTCGTCACCCTTTCTGTCTTTTTCCGCATTATCCTGTCTCTTTCCATCCTTCTTTCCCTCCTTCAAGATTATTTTTTTATTTCTCTGTCACGACCCATCTATGACTGAATACCGGACAAGTACAGTACAAACTTACGCTCCTTTGAATACAAGTGATATCAGATGGGATAAGTGATTCACCCTCTATTTTTTCCTGAAGAAAATAATTTCACTGAGAAGCTGATAAGTAGATAAATGGAAGAATTAAGAGAAAAATAGATTGATACGAATAGATAAAGTGACTGACTGATTCGTGAGTAGGGAGATAGACAAACGAACAGACGCAGTGTAGAACAGGAGAGAGAAAAGTTCAGGCAGATAAAAATATATATTTATCCAGAGAAGTGGTGGTGTGAGATGTTAGAGAGAGAGAGAGAGAGAGAGAGAGAGTTACCCTGCATCCTAAAGAGATTTCTTTTATCCAACACCACGAAATAAAATAAATAAAAATTAATTAAATAGAAAATCCCTCACCTCGTAAGTCCTGCAGAGGGCAAAAATAAACACGGAAAAAGTTCTAATCCATTTGTTTTGCTGCGTCGGGAAAGTATTTGGGTTAATTCTTTCGCACATTTTTTTTTAACCCAAGACGTCCCGTCAACGTATGGATACATTGCAACATTTTGCATTTACCAGTCCCATCGACATACTGGTACGTTTTGCAATTGCAAGTTGCATAATTTCCACTATTTTCAAAATTCGCGCAAGATTTTTGGTACGTAGTGTCGCATGACCTTCCGCTACCTGCCACCAGGCGGGGACACTCGACGACCCCGCGCTCACCTGCGGCTTGGTCTCTCACCTGTTAGCAACAGTCCTGCTCAGACATGGCGCATAGAGGTCTCTTGGAGGAGGAAATTCAAGCCGCCCTGGATGCCTTTACTGGCGATAGTGATTCACCACTCGATGACAAAGATTATGTCCAACCAGAGGATGTGAAAAGCAGCAGCAGTGATGAGGAAGTCCTGTCCCCCAGGAAGTGGTGCTACGTGACTTATCGTGCTGCAGGAGAGGGTCAGGCTGCACAAAAACAACATGCAAGATCCTCTAGCCAGCCCCAACGTGACGTGGTGCCCGATTTCAAGGACGAGGACGAGGACATAGCCGTGGGACGTGCTGCCACGTGGTACGGCCATGAGGTTATTACTCATCGCGGCCCAGAGCGCACACCACATCATTCTAACAGGTATGGGCCTAGTGTTTTGTTTGGGGATGGCGGAAGTGGCGTTGAGGGAGTGGGGAGTGAAAGGGAAAGTGTTGGGAGGAGTGTGGAAAGTGAGAGTGGCGGGAGTGAGTCATGTGGTGGTGTGAGGCGGCAGGGCTTATCACTTGGGGCAGTGAGGGTGGGTGGTGAGTCACGTGTTGTGGTGATGGAGCAGGGAGGTGAGGAGGAGCCACTCCCCAGCACATCTTATGCTCCCCAATATTCCCAGGCTTCCTCCCCACAGTCCCCTGATGTTCCTCAAGGCCGTAAGGGTGAGGGAAAGGGGATAGGTAAAGGCAGAGGGAAGAGGAGTGCGAGTCAGGAAGCCCTACGCACTCCTCCTCCCCAACCTCCGCCACCATCATCTCCTCCCCACCCTGATGAAGGCCAGGATGGGGACGATTGGGACGAGGATTTTGTGTCTTGGAATTGGGAGGATGGGAGTGATTTTACTCCCCTCATTCACCCATTCACTGGGCAGGGGCGTGCTGGATGCATTGCTGCCGGTATTCACCCTAATTCAACCAGGCTGGATTTTTTCCACCTTTTCTTCAGTGAGGCTTTTGTGGAGGAAACAGTGGATCAAACAAACCAGTTCGCTAACAGCCAGCGGGGTGAGAGTGAAAGACAGGGCACAAGGAGCAGGCATTCTATCCTCTATGATTACCCAGTCTCCCTTGCAGAAATGTTTTTGTTTTTGGCCTTGGTACTTTTGATGGGTATTGTACGAAAGAACCGAATTCCTGCATACTGTAGAAGGGACCCTATTATGCTTACATCAATATTTGGCCAAGTAATGAGCCGTAATCGGTTTCAGCAAATTCTAAGCCCCTCCACTTCTATGATGCTGATGATCCTGCAAATGCTAATGACACAGATAAGATGAGGCAAATTAGATTGGTTTATGATCACCTAAGGCAGACATTCCATTCCTCATTTTATCCCTATAGAGACCTCGTCATAGACGAGAGTCTCGTGTTGTGGAGAGGCAATATTTCATTTCGGCAGTACATACCCAGCAAAAGGCACCGTTTTGGGTTCAAGATCTTTGTTATGTGTGACTGTAGGACTGGGTATGTGCAAGACATAGTCTTGTACACTGGTGCACAGACAGACATAATAGAAGATCGAAGTATTGGACTGTCGGGAGCAGTGGTAAAGACGATGATAGAAGACTATCTTCATCGTGGTCACGTCCTTTACCTTGACAATTAGTACACTAGCCCTCTTGTCGCTCGATATCTACACAGGCATGAAACGGGGATATGTGGGACCGTAAAGGTGAACCGGCATCACATGGTCAAGGTGGGGCGGAAACTTGACAGGAATGAGGTTGTCTTCTTGCAGGCAAACAATATCCTTGCAACTGTGTGGAACCGCAATAGAGAAGTCCGCCTCTTGTCCACGGTTCACCGCCCCTTGATGCACCGTACAGAGTCGGTAGATTATCGGAGTGAGAACAGACGCCACGTATGGAAACCTGAGTGTGTGCTTGATTATAATATCAACATGCGCCTGGTGGACCAGTCAGACTCCATGATATCCACTGTCAAGTGTGCCAGGACCACGATGAAGTGGTACAAAAAACTATTCTTTCACCTGCTTGACATTACTGCCCTGAATTGCCACCACCTTCACGCCATGACAACAGGAGTTCAGGAAACCTTTGAAGGGTTTGTGAGGGAGCTGACACGAGAGATTGTTGCAAGATATGCGGTTGAAAGGCCCCAGCACCGCACCCGCACAGCCCCAGGTGCCCACCCTCCCCTGAGATTATCCGCCTGCCATTTCCCCACTCCCATACCTCCCCAAGCAAATAGACCTACGCCCCAGCGCAGGTGTCACGTGTGTAGCAATTCCCGCGTGAGACCCACCACTCAGAGAAAGGACACCCGCTATGAGTGCGTTCAGTGTGACGTGGGTCTGTGTATTCACCCATGTTTCAGTGAGTTTCACAAGCTCCTGCACTTCTGATAAGGTGTGAATGCGATAGGACGCTGATACTCTGAAATAAATGCAACAAACAGACGCTCAGTGTAATTATAAGGCCCGTAGATCTGTAAATAGTAGTATGGAAGTGAAAACGGGTGTAATATTAGTGGAAAATTATTATGTAAGTGTATGAATATTATCTAAGTGGAAACATACCTTGCGAGGGTATTTTGATGCGATATTCAGACGCTCAGTGGAATAAATAAGGCCAGTAAATATGTAAATAGGAGTCTACAAGTGAACACGGGTGTAATATAAGTGGAATATTAGTATGTAAGTGTAAGAGTAATTTCTAAGTGGAAACATACCTTGCGAGGGTATTTTGATGCGATATTCAGACGCTCAGTGGAATAAATAAGGCCCGTTAATATGTAAATAGGAGTCTAGTGAACACGGGTGTAATATAAGTGGAATATTAGTATGTTGGTGGAGGATTAGTGCCCCTCCCTGTAAAACAATTAACTCTAAGCCATTGGCCACCCCGTCGGGGATACATGGCGTCTGGCAATGATGATGATGATGATGAAGTGTATGAGTATTATGTTGGTCGAAACATTCACTGCGAGGGTACTTTCATGCGATATTCTGACGCTCACCAGAATAAATAATGTCAGTAAATATGTATAGTGCAGAATAGAGTGTAAATGGGTGTAATGTAAGTGGTAAAGTATATTGTGACTGAAGAAATAAAGTAAAAGTGGAAACACGAGTGTTAGAGAGTGTGCTTGCTACGAGATTATGCGCTAGCATTTCGCTAAATGCCCTCGTAATGAATATAAATAATTGAAAACTTTTATAGTGGTGGAGGAAAGGTCCAATGAAAAGAAGGAAATATTATGAAAGTAACAAAACAATGTTGTATGTTGAAATACGAGTCGTAGCGAGTGCGCTGAGTATGCATATGTGCGCTATACTTATGCTACATGTCATCGTAATGAATGAAAACAGCTGAAAACATTTACGTACAGTACAAAATGGTAAAATGGCACTGAAACAGTAGTATACACGTAGAAAAAATGATATGTTGACTGAAACAAGAAACTTAGCACATAGCGTTTTACCAATTGGACCAAACTCGCTATGCTCGCGCGAAGGTACAATGCTTATTTTTCATATATATGTCATTGAAATTCATTATATTGTTATTCTTATTGTTTATTAGTTCAAATTCAATAAATGTAGTGTTGTTTGTTGTTTCTCCCAAAATTACCTACGATAGAAAACGTGAGCGCCTCACCTCTGTGATAGAATACGATACCTGGCGCGGAAGACCTCACCTGTTCTGACCGGTTGCAGATCACGGTAAGCACTTTCTTTGTGATTTCCCTTTGTTTCTCAACATAAGCGGAAGTTTTAGCCAAAAAAAAAAAAAAAAATCCAAAAGTGGTCGGGACTGGGGGATGTCAGAGGTGCGAAAGTGGTCGGGACGTGACGGGTTAAAGTCATTTGATGAAATTACTTTTTAAAATTTCATCCTTATCCTTAAACTAGTTTTCACAAGGATGGAAGGGAAGGTTAGACATCTTTCCTCCTTTCCTGCAGCACTCATCCTTCCATCTTTTTTATTCCCAGTCTTCCTTCCTTCCTGACATATAGTTCTTCTTATTCGCCTGTCCCTCACATTGTCATCATGTGTACAGTGAAGGGCAAAAGTCGTGTCCTGGTTGTATCCGAAGATTAAAAGTAGAACATGAAACATTATGAGAGCTCTACCACAGCTACACATCCGTGGTTGGCTAGCCTGACTCTCCTCAAGCTTCACATCTGCTGCTGATGAGATGTCAGTATAAACGAATCCAGGAAATTTCGATGCAATAACATCCATTTGAGAGAACTGCTGCGTCCGACAGATGAAATATATAGTATATACCGTACCTTCGTAGGGAAAGAGCAAAACAACATGTGCCCAACTACTGGGAAGATGAGACTGAACACAATATACTACAATTTTGAAGGAAAGAGACTCGAACAGATAGTTCAAACATTTGGTGCAACCGTATGAAGAATTATAGAAAGGTGGATCAGACACTTTCGGGAGGAAGGCACAATGGACAGCGGTCATCGTTTTGGCCACCCTAGCTTTACCACACCAATACAGGAGCAGGAAAACAAAGGCGGAAGGTAGCACCTGTAAGCAGTGATTATGCCATCAGGAGAGAACTGACTCTAGAATGATGCAAACGAATAGTTGTGGGTAGACTTCTGTTTGCTGGGCTATTTGTTCGAACTTCAGCCTGTGGGGTTCATTTCTTCACTCTTTACACAATACTCGATTATCATTATACACTAACTCTGCCGTCATATGAAACAACGTTGTTTGATGACAGATAATGAGAGGCACAGCTTATAATTACAAACTTAAGCTGAGCAGAAGTTAAATTAATAAAGAAGTAGAATAAAAATTAGGGCATGTTTTTAGCTAACTGAATTGCAGTGTTGGTTACATGGCATTATAGATGAGAAACGGTTCATATATATACAGTATATAGATATGAACACTTCGGGATATATGAACGGTCGGGATAGGCTGGTCCTGCAGTGGACACTGAAACGGCTGATTATACATATATATATATATATATATATATATATATATATCATCAGGAGTCGGAGAAACGACTGAAACAAAGCGCAACTCATGTTAATGCTACCAACCGTTCATATGACGCAGAGCAGAATGCAGCAAAACTTGAACCTTTCAGTAGATGTTTTCACTAAATTTCAGGACACGACTTTTGTTTTTGATTGTGCCTTTTTGAGTCCCTGTTTATCAGCCATACTTCCATCCTCTCTTTCTCCCTACCATCTTTCTTTTGGCCAGCTCCATGCTGCCCTTATTGTTAGTCACATTTTCTTTCTTTTATTCTTTCTTGTTTAATTGTGGAGGGCACTTCTACCCGTCAGAATCAACCGATTCCCACCAAACCTGGACACAACGATCAACCTATGACCTAGTTGTGTTCGGAAGGTTTTGGTTGCTAGGATACTAATCGTTGCCTTGCAACTGCCGAAAACCAGCTTTTTCCGTACTTTTACGTTTTGAGCTGTAGAAGCATCACTAATGGGCGTAGAAAGCTCTGACTTCTTTTGGCGTAATCTTAAGGTCATTCCTTATAGGAAGTTTACCATCCATTTTCCCCCTCTCTCCCCTACCTACCAAGTGGCAACCCTGCGAAGATTGGCCTTAGTGTCCCTAGCAACCAGGACCAGTTTTCAAAAACGCCTCCCAGGTTCTCCAACTCCCCGATGGAACTGAAAGAAAGTTTATACATTTATAGACAGTGACTAGTAACGGTACTACAACGTTTTACGTACACCTATATGCTACATCGGCCGGGTCAGAGGTCAAGGTCATCAAAAACAAAAACGGAAAAAATAGCTAAAATCAAGACAATGCTCGTGCAAAATGCTAAGGCTTCAAAGATTATTAAGCCGCGGCCATGATTCTTGGGTGGAATGTTGCACTGGAGTACGCCCACGTGCAAAAGTTTGCCGACAGTCCCTGCCAAGTATATGCTTCCAAACATAGTCCACAGAGGGCGCATCGCTCTACCACCAGGGTAAGGGAGAAGGGAAGAGACGGAGAGGGGGAGGGGAAGGGAGGCAACGAGACGGGAGAGAGAGAGCCTGTGGCGATGGTACAAAGGAGTACAGTGGAAAATAAACAGCAACAGACGTAATGGTCCTTTCGAGACTGCTTGTTACAGAGAAGACTATCACAGTGGTCTTTAATTCTAGAAATTGAAGGCAAGGATAATAAAGCAAGAAGGCTCTCCCCCATCCAGGAAACCCTTCAGTCGAAACTGGCAGGAAAAGTGAGAAGGACCACCATGTAGCATGGGAATGCTGACATGGAATTTTCATAGGAAAGACTGATAAATGGTACACTATATTCTGTTCTTCTATATCTATACACTACAAGTGTCAATAAGCTACAATTATCATAAATTACATAGTGTTTCTCTGCTATAGTTTCATCACAATCTGCAATAAAAAAAAAAAAAAAAAGCTTACATTATCTTTCAGTCATTAAGACGTTTGGCTGGGTATTTGAAGCAAGATACTTATCCATGCGATTTTTGAATGTCACCACTGTACGGCAATCAACATCCCTGGGCAGTTTATTCCAAATTTTAACAATCCTGTTAAAGAAAAAAAATGCTCTGCTTCATTAAACTAGAAATGCTTTCCAATAATCTTGTACCCATTACCTCTAGTATAGTTCGAATGATCAATGGCAAAGTACTTGTTAACATCCATATTATCGAATCCTTTAACCCTTCGTTGGTCAGGTGGGGTGTTTTGGCACCCCAAATGTTTTTAAAATCTCATATTTCCTACCCAGGAACTTGAATATTTCTTTCCGTTCCAATACTCTCCTGATTCAGTGAGGGGAGGGAGCATGTGGATTGGTTTAGTCCTGCCTCTGCTGTAGTGAGAGAGAGGGGCACTTCCCCCCACCCCTGGAGTGTCCAGTCACCCCATCAAACTAACCATTTAGATCATATTGTGATATAGATTTTTTTTGTCACATTTTTGCGTATTGTTCATCATTATATTGATTTTAAAAATCACAAAATGTATTTTCCTGTGCGTGTTTACCTGACAAATGAGATATGAGTCCATTTGTTATTTTTTTACTGATATAATTCATTGTATTTTATTGTTATAAATTTATAAACACCACCTACAAGGCATTCAATCTTTTCATTAGTGATTGCAGAGATATCCTGAAATGGCAGTATGTATATATTTTACATGTTAGTAACACTACATGTATTTTTGTATTGGGGTGTTGTAACACCCCACCGGACTAACCACATTTGAATACCCCACAGGACTAACGAAGGGTTAATAATCTTGAATATTTGAATCAGATCGCCTCGTAGTCTGCGCTTTGATAGGTTAAATAACTTTAACTCATTTAATCGCTCCTCATATGATTTGTTCCTCAGTCTGGGAATAATTTTTGTTACTCGTCACTAATTTCTCTGTATTTCCTGTAATATGGGGATCAGAACTGCACACAGTACTCTAGATGTGGATGCACCAAGAAACTGTACAGGGTAAGAATTATAATTTCAGATCTGAACTCAAATGATTTACCTAGAAATCTAACTAGTGTGTTAGCTTTCTTTATAGCTTCTGTGCGCTGTTTACTTGGCTTAAGATCATCTGTTACAATTATTCCTAGATGCTTTTCATGGTTTACATTCACGAGTTGAGAGTGATTCATTGTATAACTACACTTTTCATTTTTACTTCCAATATTTAGAACTTTGCATTTATCAGTATACCCATTTGCCATTTTTCAGCCCAATTAAGCAATTTATCAAGATCCCTTTGAATCAGTATTCTTTGTTCTAGGGTATCTGCTTTATTACCAATCTTCGTATCATCAACAAACTTTGAAAATTTACAAAACACGCCTTCGTCACTCGTCTCTATAAATCAAGAACAGAATAGGGCCCAAAACTGAGCCTTGAGGTACTCCATTTATATCATTTTTCCAGTCTGATTCGTTACCAATGATTACAACTCTTTATTTACGATTCAAAAGCCAGCTTTCAGTCCATCTTAGTACACTGCTACCGATACCACAGACGTGTAGTTTCTTGACAAGTCAAACATGTGGAACTTATCAATTGCTTTTTTGAAATCAAGGATAATGACATCGACTGATTTAGTGCTGTTGTGTATCTATCTATATACCTAGGCTGCTTCCCCCAAGGAAAGGGAGGTAGCCGAGACAGGACGACACACTCCCAATTTACTCGTCCTCGTCCACTCAAACACATTCATTCGCATCTTAGCCCCAAAGGGGAGAAGGGACAGATCCTCACCGCACCACACCTCACGAGGGTCAACTGCACAGTGCAATCAGTGACATCCGCAGCAGGGCCCGACAGCAGAGCTGCTTTACCCCTGCCACTTCATAATAGACCCATCCCCTTACCCGCACCTGGCCTGATTAGCTGATCAGACCAAATGAAGGAGAATATCCCCTCAGGGCTGTCATCATTTATTCATTCACAATTTCTCTCCATTTATTTCTTTCACGCACAGCCACTCTTCCTTGCTCAACAGACATCCCTCTCGCATTCAACGCGCTCTTCACGCTGTCCATCCATCCTATTCATGGTCTCCCTCTCAGCCTTACACCTCTCACATCAGATCTAGTTATCTTTTTCACCAATCGCTCATTATCCATTCTCTCCATATGTCCAAACCATCGCAACACCCTCTGCTCAACTCGATCAGCCATCTCCCGAACAACTCCAGTTCTCCTTCGCACTTCATCATTTCTCACTCGATCCATATGTGTCACTCCACACATACTCCTCAGACACCTCATCTCCATTGCATTCAAACTTTTCCTCTCTGCTACACCCATATTCCATGTTTCAGCCCCGTACAATGCAGTCGGTACCACAACACCCTCATACAGCCTTCTCTTTACATCCATTCTAAGCGAACGACATCTAAACATTTTTTTCATTCCTCCCAGCACCTTTCCTACTTCATTCAATCTAAACTTCACTTCTGCATCTATTCTTCCATCCACAGCGACATGTGACCCTAAATACTTAAAACATTCTACCTCCTCAAGCAACTCACCATTCAAAACTATATTCATCCTCCTACCATCTACCGACCTCGTACATTTCATCACTTTACTCTTATTCTCATTTACTTTCAATTTCCTCCTTTCACACCCCCTTCCAAACTTCTCTATCAACTGTCTCAATCTTTCCTCTGAATCAGCCACCAGTGCAGTATCATCTGCAAAAAGCAGCTGCATCAGATTCAACTCTCTACCCTCAACATTCACCAGACTCAGACCTCCACCTAAAACTCTTGCATTCACCTGTACAACACCATCCATATAAATATTAAACAACCAAGTTGACATCACACATCCCTGCTGCAGCCCCACTCTCACGGGAAACCAATCCCTCACAGTATTTCCCACTCTTACACACGCTCTACTATTTACATAAAAACTTTTCGCCCCTTTCCGTAACCTACCATCAAGTCCATACAATCTTAAAACAGTCCACGAAGCTTCCCTATCAATTCTATCATATGCTTTCTCTAAATCCATGAATGCCCAAAACACATCCTTGCCTTTCGCTAAATGCTTTTCACACACTTGTCTCACAGCAATCACCTGATCCACACATCCCATCCCTCTCCTAAAGCCACACTGTTCATCACCAATTACTCCCTCTGTACCCTGTCTAACTCTCTTAATTCACACTCTACCATACACCTTACCTACAACACTCAACAGACTTATACCTCTAAAGGTAGTACATTTATACTTATCACCCTTACCTTTATACAACGGGACCACACAAGCACTTGCCCAGTCAATTGGCACCATACCTTTCACAAAGCACACATTCAACAATCTTACTAACCAGTCAACAATAGTTGCTTCACCACCCTTCAGGCATTCCACAGCACATCCATACATACCTGCAGCTTTCATTGTTTTCATCTCCTTTACTGCCTCCTGCACTTCCTCCATCGTGATCAAAGAATCATTCAACTCTCCTAACACATTTATTCCTTGCACCCTACCGTCCGCCACAATCTCAGCCACCCTTTCCTCCTCTACATTTAACAGTCTTTCAAAATACTCTGCCCATCTCTTCCTTACTGCTTCCATCTCAATTAACATCCTTCCATCCTCTGCTTTTACTCGCTCTTCCTTCCCAGACTCTCCCTTTCGGACACCTTCACCTACTTCCAAAACATTTTCTTATTCTGTTGAAAATTCTCAGTCAACCGCCTACCCCACCTCCCATCTGCTGCCTTTAGCATCACACACAGCCCTTCTCGCCCTATTCATCTTCTCCTTATACCTTTCATATGACACCTCATCCTTCCTCTGCAGCCACACTTCATATGCATGTCTCTTCTCAGCTGCAGCCATACTTCCTCGCATCACCATTCACTTCCTTATCTTACACCACCACCCACACATCTCACACCACACACCTCTTCCGCATGCCCCACCACAGCACTCTTAAATAACTGCCATTCCTCCTCCACACTGCTATTTTCCTGATCTTTCACTTCGTTCCACTCATCATTCAATTTCTCCTGATACTCTATCATTTTCTTTCTTTTATCCAACTCACTTTCAAAACCTCCCTGCCACACCTAACTCTCCTAGCTCTCATCCATCTATTACCTACTCTTTAACTTCCCCTCCACCACGTAGTGGTCAGACATACCTCCACCCTCCCCTCTCAGAACTCTCACATCCAACAATCTTCCTATTACATTCCTAGACACAACCACATAATCCATCAAAGCTCTATCAACAACCCTTCCACCCTCCTGTCTCACCCACGTATACTTATAAATATCTTTCTTCTCAAACAGCGTATTTCCAATCACCATCACTCGCTCAACGCACATCACTTTCATTCGTTCCCCATTTTCATTTCTTCCAGGCACACCATGCATATCAACTACATCTTCAACTGCTACATTTCCCACTCTAGCATTCAGATCTCCCATCATTACCACATTCACATTCGCTCCAAAACTCTGCAGACACTCATCAATATCGTTCCAGAAAGACTCCCTCTCTTCTTCATCCCTTTCATTACCAGGCCCACATGCACTCATAAACACCCACAATTCACATTCAAATTTCGCTTTCACCCACATCAGCCTCGATGACACCTCCTTCCATTCAATCATACACTGCTGTACTTCCGGACTCACTAACAAGGCCACATCTTCTCTTGCCCTTCCTCTATCAATATCAGACAATCTTCCATTCACACTTCCAGACATAGACTTACCCTTCCCTTTCATCTTCGTTTCACTCAAAGCCAACACATCCAACTTTCTTCTCACAAACATTCTCCCAATCTCCTCCCTTTCAGCCTCAATCGTACTACATCCACGCACATTCATAGACCCAATCTTCAGGGTACGGGGATAACTCAGTCCCCCATCCTTTCCTCTCTCCTGTCTCTTTTTAGGAACTAAAAAAAAAACAGAGGAGGGAGTCCCTAGTCCTCTCACCCCGCCCCTTTTAGTCGCCTTTAACGACACGCAGGGAATACGGTGGCAGTATTCTTCCTAACACAAACTGGCCGCAGGGTAGTAGTACCACCCCATAGTGCGGCCAGATTGTGCCCCCCCCCCCGCCACAGGGGGGTTGCTGTTGTACATATTGATAATATCATTGGAAAAATCAAGTAGATTTGCAAGACATGAATGCCTATTTCGGAGTCTGTGCTGAGAGTCTTTGATGATAGTGTTCTGTTCTAAATGGTTCACCAATTTATCTCTAATTATGGTTTCTAACAACTTGCAAACAACTGATGTCAAGCTTATTGGATGGCAATTGCTGGTTTAAGATTTATCTCCCTTTTTGAATATCGGAGTTACATTACCTAATTTCCAGCTGCTTGGTACAGTGCTGCTTCTGAGAAATATACTGAATTAATTATGTATTAAGGGTTTCACTATTTCATCTTTTGCCTCCTCTAAGACTCTTGGAGATATTCTATCAGGCCCTGTGTTTTATTTATCTTTAGTTTATTTACCCCTGGGGGTAGGGGGGGTTTCAAGAATACCCCCCAGTATCCCTGCTTGTCGTATGAGGGGACTAAAAGGGTTGGCGGAGAGTTAGTGCCTCTCCCCGGAAAACAGCTGACTAAAAAGACAAACAAGAAGCCTCGGACAAGGACTGACCAAAAGATGACGATCAAGGACCGGACAAAGGACATGGTACGGATCGCGATGTGGAATGTAAGGGGTGCGAATGATTAGGTGAAAGAGAGAGATTGTCCAGGTGCTTGAGGGTGCGAAAGTGAATGTATGTGGAGTAAATGAAACTAAATGGGGAGGAGAGAGTGTGAGAGAATGGGAGTATGGATGGGGTATATTTGCAGGAGTAGGTGTGAATGAGAGGGCAAAAGGAGTGTGTGTGTTGTGAGTAAAAGATGGAAGAACATAAGACAGTATGGATTAGTTGTCTCAAGGATTGTGTGGGTAAGATTGAAAGTTGGAATACAAATGTGGGCGACTGTGTGTGTGTATGCGCCAATGCAAGATCGTGTAAGCAGAGTGAGAGAAGAGTTCTGGACAAATGTGGAAGTGTGCATGGAAAAGTTTGGAAGGAATGAGAGTGTTTTTGATTGGTGACATGAATGGTAAAGTAGGGAATGTGACAGTGGATGGAATAGTTGGTGAGTGGGGTGTGCCTGCTGAGATAGATGAGAATGGCAGTGCGTTGGTGGACATTTGTGCTGGAAGGGGGTTGGTGATAGCCAATAATCTCTTCAGGCACAAAATGATCTACAGGTATACATGGCGAGTGATGAGAAGGGTGGGTGGTGAACTGCATGAAAGGAAGGCAATGATTGATTATGTGTGTGTGTAGATGAAAGGATGCGAAGATGTGTAATGGATGCAAGAGCTTATAGAGTTTGGGGGAGTGGACTTTCTGACCACTGCTTGGTGGTGGGCAGAATCAAGATCCAAGTAAGATGGAGAAATAGAAGAAGAGAAGGACAGGAGGAAGGAGTAGTTGCAAGGAGAGTGGAAAGGTTACAAGAGGATGAGAAAAAGGCAGAATATAAGAGAGAAGTGAAGGAACGATTGGGTAAATATGAAATGGAGCAGATGGGGGACGTGGAAGATGTGTGCAAGATATTCTATCTATCTATCTATCTATAGCCCGACGCCCTAATCCCGCAAAGGGTGGCCGCAGACAAAACGCCTCCAAGTCGCTCTGTCACCCACCATTTGACTACCCTCCCCCAACTCATCCCCCCTCCCTCATATACCTCTCAACTCCATCCCTCCACCTCATCCTTGGTCTACCTCTCCCTCTCCCTCCCTCCACCTAACCTACATACACCCTCTTAGTCAGTCTTTCATTCTCCATTCTCTTCACATGTCCAAACCACCTCAGTGTATTTCTCCTAATCTACTCAACCACATCCACATCCACCTCACAGCGTTCCATCACTTCTTCATTCGTCAACCTGTCCCTCCACGTCACTCCACATGCTCCTCTCAAGTAAGTCATTTCCACTGCTCTCACTCTTGACTTGTTCCCCTATTGCAAGGTCCATGCCTCGCATCCATATGTAAGGGTAAAGATCACAATACTATCATGCAGTGACTTCTTAACTTCCATACTCACCTCCCTATTTCTCATCACTGCTTTCAGTGTACCAACAACCTTCCTTCCCTGCTGTACCCTTTCATGCACTTCATCCCCCAAAGTTCCATCCTTACTCATTCACAGAAGAAATAGGTGCAGCATGTGATGTGGTGTGTGGGGTGAAGAGAAGATGGAAGGGGGTGCAAGGGACAGCATGGTGGAATGAAGAGATGAGAAGAAGTTGAAAGGCGGAAGAGTTTTTTTTTTTTTTTTTTTTTAAATAACTGAACGGAGGAAGGAAAAACAAATGAATAAGAAAAAATAATCCATACACCAGATTACTGGTGTCCTCTGTTCATAAAATATCTGTAACAGTTAGACTTGAACAGCTGTGGGTTGAATTATGGAGGGAAACAACTCTGGGGAAGCGAGTTTCAGAGAGATGCAGTTCGGGGAATGAAAAAATTCTGTTAGGCAGAAGTTCTGCAGTATGGCTGAGTGACATTCCAGTCATGAGCGCTACCAAATGCCCGAGTAGCACGAGGGAAGGCATGGAGAGGTGGTACCATGGACGCAAGTTCGTCAGAGCATTTGCCAAAAAAATATCTGTAAAATAATGCAAGGGAGGCAAAATTCCTTCTTACTTGCAAGGAAGGTAGTTTATTTGTAATGGCAGAGTTGTAAATAATTCTAACAGCTTTGTTCTAAATTTTATCTAGTTGTTCTAATGCAACCTCTCCACATCCATTCCACAAAGGTGAGCAATATTCAAGCTGAGAGCGCACATGACTTTTATAAAGTATAACCAACTGCTCATCAGCGAAGATTACAGACTCTGTACAATAATGCAAGTTTCTTGCAAGTGATCTAACATGAGGTCCAGCTGAGGGAATTGTTAAGTAAGACGCCAAGAATTTCAATACTTTTGAAGAAAGGAATATTAGTGGTACTGAAGGTAATGTACGAATCTGGCATTATATGTCTATTAGTAAATTGTATATATTTAGTTTTACTAGCATTAAAAGAGACTAGGTTGTTTTATCCCCATTCATTGATCGTAGATAGGTCTTTATTTATGGAGATGTCTGAACTGAGTTGAGAGGTAGAGATATTAGACTTTGTAAATGGATGTCTGAGTTTGAATGAACTATGTAGTAATGAGTCATCTGCATATGACTGGATGAGATTGTGGGTGACATAAGAGATCATTAATATGAACCAGGAATAAGGTTGGTGCCAGATCTGACCCCTGCGGCCGCGAAAGCTTTAGAAATATCAAGAGCTACTGCATGAGTTTCTCCATGTAGATCAATTGATTGATGGATAGTATGAGTTAGGAAATTGATTATGTCAATGGTGGATCTTTCGTGGCGAAAACCATATTGTCTATCACTAATTAAGTTGTTGGATTCAAGATGTTTAACAATGTGCTTATTAATTAAAGTTTCAAATACCTTTCCAAGAGAAGATGTGACAGCTATTGGTCTGTAATCAGAGAGGTCGAAGGAACTTCCTTTCTTCGGTATTGGGTGGATATTGGCTTCTTTCCATGAATTTGGGAATAAAGAAGTACGTATGCATAGTCTGAATAATTTAGCTAGAACAGAGGCAAGTTCAGGGGAACACTTTTTCAAAACAATTAGCGGAATTCCATCTGGGTCTCGAGCTTTGTTGGTAGGTAAATTGTCTAGGATGGATTTTACTTATCTTGTCTGTATTTTAAGTGGGGCAATTTCGGGAGAGTCAAGTTCTAGTACTGGGACATTCTGGCTGGTATCGTCCATGGTAAAGTTTCTGGCAAATGTGCTGACAAAAATATCTGCTTTCCCACGCGGGTCATTTGTAATGTTGCCATCTGAAGATTTTAGTGGGGGAATGGAAGATGACTTGTTAAAGTTATTATTGAAAGAATTAAAGAGTTGACCAGAATATTCTGCTGTCATTAGGGCTGTTAAGTAGTTTTGATGCTTGCTTTTGAAGAAAGTTTGATTTAGCTAGATTTAATACAGCTTTTGCATGATTTCTGGCAATTTTATATTAAGAAAATGATTCAGATGTTTTTCATATGTAGAAAGGAAGAGAGAGGTGAAAAGATTAGTAAGAGAAAGAAGAGAGTGGATGAGGAATTTGGAAGGAATTTGAGTGTAAAGTGGAGGGAGTGTAGAAAGTGTTCTGGAAAGAGGTGAAGAGAGTAAGACAGGGTGGCAGTGAAGTTAGTAGAGGAGTGAAAGACAAAAATGGTAGATTACTGGTGGAGAAGGGAGAAAAAGTAAGCAGATGGAGAGAACATTTTAAGGAACTGCTGAACATAGAGAATGCAAGTAATGCGAGTATAAGTGGCCGGGGAATGGCTGGGAGAAGGAGGATGGTGAGAAGACAGGAACAAATCAGTAGGACAGAAGATGTGGAAGCAATGAAGAAAGTCAAACTGGGGGAAGCCCCAGGAATTGATGAAGCGTGTGGTGAAATGCTGAAGCATTGGGAAGAGATAGTAGTAGAATGGATGTGGAAAATGTGCAGATTGGCCTGGGAGGAAGGTAGTGTCCCTGAGGACTGGAAGTAAGGTATAATTATTCCCTTGTACAAAGGAAAAAAGGAAAAAGAAGTGTATGGTAATCATAGGGGCATTTGTCTTTTTAGTGTAACAGGAAAAGTGTATGGCAGGATAATTATTGACAGAGTAACAGAGGAATTAGTTGGAGAAGAACAGGGAGGCTTTAGGAAGGGAAGAAGTTGTGTAGATCAGATATTCATTCTTAGATCCTTAGTGGAAAAGTTTCTAGAGAAGGGAGACAAGTTATACGAGGCCTTCATGGATTTGGAGAAAGCATATGACAGGGTGGATAGACAAGGATTGTGGAAAGCATTAAGAATATATGGAGTAGATGGGAAGTTGTTGAATGCTGTGAAGAGTATGTATGATGGTGCTAAGGCTGCAGTGCGTGTGGATGGTGAACTGAGTGAATTCTTCTCTTTGAAGGTTGAGTTGAAACAGGGATGTGTCATGTCTCCATGGTTGTTCAATCTGTACATGGGTGGGGTAATAAAAGAGATAAAAGGTAGGGCAGTGGATGTTGGAGTGGCTTTAGTGAGAGAGGGTAGTGTTTGGAAGCTCCCTGTACTGTTGTTTGCATATGATATTGTGTTGTTAAGTGGAGATTTAGAGGAGCTGCAAGTCATGGTGGATGAGTTTGGAAGACTGTGTAAGAGGCGAAATCTGAAGGTGAATGTAGGGAAGAGTAAAGTGATGTGTTTTTTTAAAGAGGTGAAGCCAGTGAATGTACTATGAGGTTGGATGGTGAGGAGATAGAAAAAGTGAGTACGTTTAAGTACTTGGGGAGTGTGATGATTAAAGATGGAAGTTTGGAGGGTGAAGTACTTGAAAGGGTACAAGGAAGAAAGGTTGCTGGGTCCTTCAAAGCAGTAATAAGAAACAGGGGCGTGAGTATGGAAGTGAAAAAGTTACTGCATGACAGTATTGTAATATCAACTCTAACGTATGGAAGTGAAGCTTGGACATTGTTGGAAGGACACAAGTCAAGAGTGAGAGAAGTGGAAATGAGTTAAGAGGAGCCTGTGGAGTCACATGGAGAGACAGGCTGACAAATGAGGATATAAAGGAGCATTGTGGTGTGGATGTGGATGTGATAGGAAGCGTTATGAGGAACACACAAAGGTGGTTTGGCTATGTGGAGAGGATAGAGAGAGAGAGACTGACAAGGAGTGTATGTGAGTGAGGTGGAGGGGGGAGAGGGAGGGGGAGGGCCGAGGATGAGATGGAGGGATGGAATGGAGATGTATATGAGAGAGGGGTGTGTAAGTTGAGAGCAGGGCTGAGAAATGGTAGGGGACAGGGCGACGTGGAGGCGATTTGTTTGTGGCCACCTCATACGGGATTAAGGCGTCTGGCAATAGATAGATAGATAAATAGATTATTTAGCGCAAGGAGTACATCTTTCACTGATAAAAATTTCTTTGAGTGTGATTTTTTATCTACATGTGCATGGGACAATGTTTTGATCGAACATGGACTTTCTACTGTAAATACTGATGTAAAGACAGTATTAAGAATTTTAGCCATCTTGGTTTCATCATTTATATGCTCTCCATCTACTGATACTAGTGGTCCTATTGTTGGTGTTAATATTTTCTTATTTCTGATAAAACTGAAAAATTCTTTTGGGTTTGATTTACTGAAGCTTGCAATATGCACTTCAAGGTTTTTCTTAATTTGCTTTATTAACTTTTAAGCATTATAACATAAGTTATGGTAAATATCTTTATCCTCCTCATTATTAGTGGCTTTGTATTTCTGATAAGCAAGCTTTTTTGCTGAAAGACTTCTCTTAATATTACTGTTCCACCATTTTGGCTTATTACTTTTCACTGGTCTTCTATTACGCATCAGTACACAATCCTTAACTGCCTTATTAATGATTTCTGTGAACTCTGTCCATACTGTGTGTATATTTCTATTTTCAATTATCCGTTCCCATTCACTGCGACATAAATTTAGCTTTAATTTGTGAACATCAGCTTGCTTGTAGTCTGGTATTTTCTTGTAGCTATAATTTTGGTCTGTGTTACAGAAACTGAGGTTGAATGTGACATTGCAATGATCACTACTGAATTCTTCTCCTACTTGAACATTATGAACAAAGTTTTCTGACACCACCAGTATAAGATCTAGGATATTTTCTCCACATGTGGGTTGTTCTACAAACTGATATAATGGCCTTTCAAGTCAATTTCGAAGATTATGATCCAATCCATCTTGTTACTGGTTAGCTGAAATCTCCAACAAATACAGTATTTTGGGTGCAACAGACTTCCGCTAGTTGTTCGTATATCTTATTGTCTGTTTCACAAGACTGGGTTGGTGGACAATAAATTAATCCAAATGTCATCTTTCTGTGTGATTCATTTCTGAGTTGGACATTAGTTACATGTATATTGTCATAGATGGTTTAGGGATTACAACTGGATGATGGTTACTTTTAACCCCTTCATGCATGATGACTCAAAACAAGTCAAAACAGTGGACACACTGTGTTTGAAAGACAGGAGATCATAGCAAGCAAGAAATACAGGTAGAGGGAGACAATTCCAGAGTTGACCTGTTGCATAAATGAAGGACTGGGAGTAACGGTTAACTCTTGAATTAGAGAGTTGGACGGAAAAGGAATGAGAGTATTGCTAGACGGGTGCTACATGCCCGTTGTACAGGTGGAAGGACGCAAGCAGATAGTTCAGAGAAGCAGTGACCATTGAAGTAGTGAAAGAAAAGAGATATAAATGCAACAGTGTGGTGAAGAGACAGAGGTTGAAGGGAGCCAGTCAGCACTTTTGTTCGTCCTGAGTGCTGTCCGTTTTTTTTTTTTTTTTTTTTTTTTTTCAGTAGGACTGCACAGCTTTATCCAGGACACGGCCTAAGTGCGCAGAACCAACTGCATTCAAGTGCAGACCATCTCTTGCAAAGAAACCCGGTTGTTGGTAGAAATTATTTGATGCACTGAAAAATGCAATACATTCCTGCTGACAAAGAGACTTTAAGCGATTATTAAGAGTGAAGGCCATACAGTAGAATGCACTGCTAGCTGCAATCATAGGTAGTACCCCTGAAATCAAAATGTCCTTAGTCATAGCCTTGTATCATTGGATCATCACCTGGAACCACTGCACCAATTCCTCTGAAAGGGTCTGGACCATGTCGTTCATTCCTGCATGTATGACAAGTGGGTTATTGGAGGAACCACTAATTACTACATCGAGGGCCTCACTGACATCATTAACACCTGCACCTGGAAAAACGTTTTCTATTAGTAGGTGCCCTGCTGCAAAACTCCATCAACTCTCCTCAGATGATGGAGTCCCCTTCTAACTGCACTTCTTGGAGCTCCTCTTCTACCTCTGCAAGGATCCAAAATTTGTTATAGGTAGTTACTGGGATGATGCTTCATTTCTCCATTGCCCTCACTCCATTTTGCACTGGTACAAAGTTCTGTGCAGAAAAGTCGTTAGCCATTGGAGGTGGAACTGTAGGGATGCTCGGGAGGATCCTGCAGGGTGATGGAATGGGAACCGGATCCCTTCGCTGAGCCACCCTGGCTCCTTCTGTACTCAGAAAGATCCTGCAGGGTGACGCATCGGGAACTGGATCACTTCATTGACCCTCACTGGCTCCTGCACTGTGAATAAATGTTTGCAGCAAACTCCTCCAGTGTATCAAACCTGCAGGTCAGAAAACCTATGGAATTATTTCCCTCTGTCAGCTTCTCCTCCATACACCATCAGTCTTTGCACATAGTGCAAACATGGGAAGGATCACTGAAAAAAGAACTGGTGAATCAGCCGCTACATGCTGTACATCTCTTCAGGTTGGAAGGCATTTTGGATGTTTTAAGGAAAAAGTTTTTGGCATATGTAGTATAATAAAAATACTAAGGTTAACACAGGGTTATACCTGAAAAAAGCACAAACTTCAAGTTATCCATAGCAATACAAGGTAATAATGCCTTTGAAAAGGAAAACAAATAGTAATTCTGAGTGGGAAACATAAAAAAAAAAAAAGGAAAAAATCTGCAATTAAAGGATAAGTTATAAAGTTGACTCTACAAGACCTGCATTCTAAATATAAAATCAAAAAATACTAGCTAATTAACTGCAGAGTACCTGTAGATAGAACAGAACTGCTGTTAACGTAAGCAAAAGTAAGTTAATAGCCTAAACAGGTTTACAAATAATTTGTGGAGAGGCTGAAAAAAGAAAAAGAAAACAATAGTCACAAAATAAAAGCAAAACAAAATCCAGTTATTAGTTCTTAACTAAATGAAAATACAATTACTTACTGCGATCCTTAGGACACAATACCAGTTCACCAGAAAACAGTTAAATGGCTATGATGGGAAAAACAACAAATAAATAAAGGATCACTGACCAAGAAAGGAAAAAAAATGCTAAGTAATACAAATAATACCTTTAAACAGAAAGTGTAAAATTTAGTAGCAAAAAAAAAAGGGAATTATTTAAATCTTAAAAAGTCTATAAAATTTAGTAGCAAACAAAAGAGTACAGAAAATAATTAACCCGCCATGTCCCATTGACCTACATAGGCGTCCGAACGTTTTGCCACTGTGACTCGTATTGATGTTTATAAACGCACTGCAATTGCAACGTCCATCATTTGCACATTCCCAATGCTGTGTGTGGTTTTTGGTACGTAAACACGGGACACCTTCCTCTACCCGAGGCAAGGCCAGCCGAAGACAATGCCTTACACCTCATGACCTCTTCCCCCACCACACGCCATCGTCTCGGCAACTCACCTGTTATCAGTGACCTGGCCAGTAAAGACATGTCGCGCCACGGTACGAAATTCAAGGCGAGTGATTCACCAATTGATGACAATGTGGAGGACAAAGTTTATGTTGCGTTAGAGTTAGAGGAAGAAATGATCAGAAGTGATTAGAAGGTAATGTCCCTCCAAAAGGTGGGATATGTTCAGGGGTGCACCCGGGGGGGGGGGGCCGGGCCCGGGCCCCCCCTTAGCTCTCTGGGTCCTTTAAAAATTTATATACATTTATTTCGATAACAGCAAAACATGAAAAATTGGCAAGTACAAACAAAGAGGTAGAGAGGCGGCCTGCAGTCCTAATGGACTGCCCCGGCTGGGGCAGGGAACAGTTTAAGGGTTTGAATTTCCTAAAAAGCAGACTTTCCTGATCTATCAGATGGCCCGCCGACATGTTGTAAAAATACCCCCGTTAATACCAATACACCAGCCCTGTATGAGACAGCCCTAGCATGTATTCAGTATGGATGGTGGGTGTTAGCGCCGAAGTGGTGACATATGGAGGTGTAGGTGGACTACTGGGCCTTGGAATAGGTCACTGCCCCCAAGAAATAGGCCCTGAAACCGGTTGCCCAGAGTCAGACACGTAAAAAAACAAAAAAAACATGAGCCAGCAGCTCTCTGACTTCTAAACCTGCATATGACCTCCCAGTAATTATTGGATTACCTGACCTCACCTCACTATGGTTCCCCCCCCTTAAAAATTCCTGGGTGCCCCCACGGGTATGTTGATGTGTTTGGTGAGTGAAACAACGCTTATATCGCCTATATTACTGTGTGAAAACCAATATACTCTTGAACTACATATAAATTCATACCAAATAATTAAATATCTACCTATTGTGAGTGGTTTGGAATAGTTACCCCTCCCATAGAAAACGTTTTCTCTGGAGCCAGGCCACATAGAACACGCAGCTAGATGAGGATATTGTCACCTGTACTGGCATTTTAAAGTTCAGGTGAGTGATTTCTCTATGAATTTTTGATGTTTCTCATGAAAAGTGGAGGTTTTAGCCCCCCCCCCTAAAAAAAAAAAATCGAAAATTTCCCGGCATTGGGTGAGGTCATTAGTGAAAAATCTGCTGGGATGGGGTGGGTTAAAATACGTCTTAACAGGATCTATAAAATTATGGTAGCAAATAAGAAATAAAGCACACTAAATAATTTTACAACACACAAAACAATAGCTGTAAAGGGAAGATAACTGCAGTATTTGCAAAAGGAGAGAATATTACAGGCTGAAATAATTTAAAATTTTGCAGGCAATGTGTTACTTTATTACTACCACCTAGTGGGACGCCGATGAACTAGATTTACCGCGAACTATTTGGGAACATAAAAAAAAGAAACTAGCCCAGACCTAACTGTTCTTATCTGAAAAGAAGCAATAATAATTATCACTATCTAGTATCTGTGATGTAGGGAGAACCAAATTACGGTAATGTAGTTAGGTGGTGTAATCAGAAAATGTCATTGGGGTTGTTTGCCAAGCTGTAGTGCCTGGCACGATTACAGTACCCAAACAGAGAGCAAGAGAATCTATGTCTAACTTTAATAAATTAAACAATATGACACCTGAAGGGAATCGTACACATCCTGAACTTATACTACAGTATGTTCGTAAACACACATGGCAGGGGCTAACCTACAAACAAAAGATGCAGTAAACACATAGAGATAAAAACTCACCCACGACAACACAACACCAGATTGCCTTAAAAACTGCTTTACACACACAATATTCTGCACGGTTATACACCAACACACCTGATACAACAAACTCGAGCAATAAATTAATCTCATAGGGAAAAACAATCACACAATCACAAATCATTGAAGTCACTGGTGAGTGCTGCTTGACAAGTGATCAGTAGTGGGGATCAGCAAGAGGTGAGCGATCAGTAGCAGGGCTTAGCGAGAAGGTAGATGCCACATATCGGGTGTTTTATTATTACTGATATTATTATTATTATTATTATTATTATTATTGAAATACTAGTGCAGAGGGATGAGCCCAACACCCCCACCTCAGGAGGAGAGAGTGAGGGGGTGACACCCACCCCACAGGGGGAAAATGGAGGGGCTGACTTAACTGGGCGGGTGTCCAGGCAGCAACAACACATCTCCCTCGTGACCCAGCGCCCCTCTTCCGCGCAACCAGACCACCCAGTAGTGTACGGAAAAAGTACACTACTCTCCAGCAGAGGAAGTGCTCGACAGAATCGGGGTGGGACTTGCAGTGGCAAGTTCCCTGGTACACCCTCGGACACCGAGTCTTCTGGATCAGCTCCTTATTTAAGGGCAGACTCAAGAGGAGCCTCTTGGGTTGCTGTTCCCCTGCCTAAACTGAAGGAGGGCACGCTTCATCAGAGCTGTGGCGAAAGCCGAGAGTGTATGTCTGGCCTCTTCCTCCCAACGTTACAGGCACAGGACCTTCCGAGATGGAAGGAGGGCACGCTCCATCGGAGCTGTGGCGTTAGCCGAGACTGTTCGTCCGGCCTCTTCCTCCTGACGTCCCTGTGACAGGTAACCCCAACCCGACAAAGGGAGGGCATGCTCCTTCGGAATTGTGGTACTAGCCGAGAGTGTACATCCAACCTCTTCCTCCCTACGTCTCCAGGGCAGGAGCTCCTAGCCCTACGACAGGAGTGCCTGGAGTGCCCTCATACCCCTGTTCCACGTAGGAGCACAGGCAGTGCCCAACGGGGCTGCCTGACGGAAGGAGTCACCTCTGGCTCGCCCCACCACCATGGTGTTAGAGCGAGGTGCCACTCTTTCCAGCTCTCCTTGGAGGGCTGGAGCTTCTTCTCCTACAGGTTCTCCTCCTGAGTCCAGACTAGATGAGACACCCCCGAGGCCCAGAGACCTGTCCCTGCAGCCCAGGTCACCCCAGATGCTGATGGGCTCCTCCAGAACCAGAGGCCGCAGCTCTCCCCTGTCGGCCTCCCCCTGTAGCAGAGGCCGCAGTCCCCAGAACCAACGGGAGGTGCTCGCCGAGATCGAAGGGCCTACCCTGATGCAGGCGGTCACAGTTCTCTCCTGACGGCCACCCCGGACCGGGGTATAGGCTGCCCTACCTCGGCAGCATCCTCCTTCCAGCCGACACTCGGGACGGAACTCCACCAGGCCCTCCTCCGGACCCTGAGGATAACCAGGGGCCGACGGCACACTGCCAGAATTCTGGCCCTCTTCGAGCCCAGTCCCGAGAGCCCTGCCTCCTGCAAGGCCAACGCGGCGAGGTAGCCGCCCCAGACACCCCCCCATTACTCCCGGCCTAGTAGCAACTCCCCGGGCCCCACTGTCCTGTACAGCTCCCCGGACGGTCCACCTCCCACGCCCAGCTGCCACTTGGAGCTCCCTGCATAGGCCCTCTCCCCCAGGGGCCGTGGCCTCCTCTCCATCAGAACCATGAGTGACAGGTCCCGTGATCATATTCCTCCCCAGTGTCGTGGACCCCCCCCTCCTTCAGTGAACTATCAACAAAATCGTTATCCTGTGTTCCTATCCCCATACACGGCACGTTCTCCCCCCCCCCCCCGGCTATAGCATCTCCGCCCCCCGTTGATGAATCGAGCCCCTGTGAATCACGTGCGGAGTGTATAGCCCCAGCCCTGAGTCAAGACCCCCCTCCTCTCTCGGACAGTGACAGACAAGCCCACACCATTCACATAACACAGCAAGATCTCAGGGTATATCCCTCCCTTCCCTTCTCCTCCCTACCCCAAGTCCGACTCCCCAGAGAGTAACCCTCCCTATCCTCATTAAGCCTCTCTCCCCTCCAAGCCCCCAGTATGACCTATGGTATATTCTCGGCCTGTGTGACAAGTGTATAAAAGCTAAGTTAGCTAGGGACTTCCGCATATATCACGCGAAGATGATGCATTAGCTAGGACCCGTCTATGTCCCACGAGCACCTAGGCTTTAGAATTGTCCCTGTGGGTATTCTGGGTTGTGATATATGTCCATCTGTCTGTGTTAATGTACTACCTATATTGGTGACATATTGCTTGTGATATGGTGAGAGACGTAGCCCAAATGTGAGACAAAGATGCTGAACTCGATGGACAAGTGATTGAGAAAAATATCAGTGTTAACCCGCCCCATCCCGACCACTTTTCCACCACTGACTCCCCCCAATCCCGACCATTTTAGGAAAAAAAAATTTTTTGGCTCAAACCTTCGCTTTTGGCGAGAAACATCGAAAATTCATAGAGAAATTGCTCACCTGAGGTTTAAAATACTCATTACAGGTAGGAGTGCCTCTTTACCTTACTGGGTTTTCTATCAGGCTGGCACCAAAGAAAACGAGTTCTATGGGAGGATAACTATTTCACACCACTCATAAACGGTATTTATTTATTTACTGTTAAGAATTTATGTGTAGTACAAGAGTATATTGGTTTTCAAGCAGTAATATAGGCATTATAAGCATTGTTTCACTCACTAATACCTGACCTTTTTTTGCCACATTACCTGATCATCATTTCTAACTGTTTCTTCCTCTAATGCTATGTAAAGTTTGTCCTCCACATTGTCATTGATTGGGGAATCACTCTGGCCCTGAATTTCGTACTGTGGCATGACATGGCTATACTGGCCAGGTCACTGATAACAGGTGAATTGCTGAGACAATGGCATGCAGGGGGGGGGGAGGAGGTCATGCTGGGTAAGGCATTGTCCCTGCCTGGCATCTTGTTGAGGAAGGTGTCACGTGTATACGTACCAAAAATGACTCGCGAAAATTGAAAATTGTGCAAATTAGGGACCTTGCAATTTTTTCGCGTTTATGTACGTCAATGGGATTGGCAGTGACAAAACGTGTGGACGTAAAAGAACGTCGACGGGACGCCGCGGGTTAAGCATTGTGTAACGTCGACTCTGGTCATAGAATGCTGAGCATGTGTAATTGTTCTATATTAATATACTAGTGTATTTTTCTACTCGTGGTGTTTGTGTTTTTCCTTCCATGCTAGAGCTGACCCGGTCAGGAATTAAGGACCCAGAGTTGCACCATAACGGGTCCTGAGACATTGGGACGCAGAATACGCTGCATAACAATTATTATTATTATTATTATTATTATTATTATTATTACTATTATGCATGGGATAAGTAAAAGAAAGAAGGACATAATGCAGCGTTAATCCTTGACAAAACGGCTGACACCTTTTAGATTTTTCCTGACAAATTCTACATTATTTCTCTTGTGTGACGGAAGCATCAGTGATGTCCAGAGGCTAAAGGTCTGATAAACTCTAGCAACCCATAATCAATGGTTTGAATTTGATCCAGATGATCAATGACACACAAAAAATCCCCATCATCTAAGGCATAAGGAAGTTAAAAATTAATGTAATCATGTCAGAAGGTAGGCTGCGAGGGAGAGGGACGTAAACTAAGAGGCAATATTGTGATACCAACTCTAACGTATGGAAGTGAAGCTTGGACCTTGCTGGAGAGACAGAAGTCAAGAGTGAGAACAGTGGAAATGAGTTATATGAGAGGAGCATGTGGAGTCACATGGTGAGACAGACTGACATGTGGAAGTGAAGGAGCATTGTGGTGTGGATGTGGATGTGATAGGAAGTGTTGGGAGAAACATAGTCAGGTGGTTTGGCCATGTGGAGACGAGAAGAGTGTAGGTGAGTGAGGTGGAGGTGGGGGAGAGGGAGGGGGAGGCCAAGGATGAGATGGAGGGATGGAGTGGAGAGGTATATGAGAGAGGGGGGTGTAAGCTAGGAGCTGGGCAATGAAATGGCAAGGGACAGGGCAACATGGAGGAGATTTGTTTGTGGCCACCCCTTATGGGATTAAGGCATCTGGCAATAGACAGACAGATATACAGCAATAGCAATAATGATAAAACACTCAATATGTAGCATCTACCACTGCCACAGGCTCTATCCCTCCAGTCTTATTGCCTCTCTCCCCCTCCCCCTCTCCGTCTCCTCCCTTCTCCCTAACTCTGATGGATGAGCACTGCGCCCTCTGTGGGCAATGTTTGGAAACATATGCTTGGCAGGGACTGTTGGCAAACTTTTGCTCATAGGTATACCTCCATATAAAAATGACAGTGTCGAAACTTACTTCCGGGGAGCCATGGCAGACATATCTCCTGCTACTGCTACTGTCTGTGACCTATCGAGGAGGGAATCCAGCAGACCACAGTCTCCAGCAGCCCAGAAGATCAGAGGGACAGTGCTTTGCTTAATGCCAGGGCAGGGTACGGATTCATCAAATGCCAGGATACTGGCATTGATGTTTTTGTCCACCACCAGGCCGTCAGTAAGCCAAACCCTTGCCACCTCCAACGCTTCCTTGGGGATGGAGAGATGGTGAAGTTTAGGCTCTTTGTGACTCCCCAGGGTCCTGAGGCTCGGAATGTTACTGGGCCAGGAGGTGAGGCTATGAAAGGTTCAGCTCATGCATGGTGATGTCTCACAGCCCGGGGATGCCAGGCCAGGGATCATTTGAGTCCTGGGGAGGTAAGCACTGTCGCGGAGATGTGCATCACGACGGCAAAGGCTTTTTCAGGGGTGACAATGGGGCTTTGAGTGTTCTATCTAAGATCTCTGAGAACGGGCTGCCTTGCCTTGTCACCCCTGAGCACTTTGCCTGCAATGTACACTCAGTTCCTTGCCGACGGGAGGGCCAGGCCCAGCAGCCGCAACCTGCTGCCTCCCACACAATATCGCAGAAAAAGCTATGGCTGGATACCCCTCTCAACAGACAGATTGCCACCCTGATCACCGACCCTGACCCGGAAAAGGACATGGCTCAGACCACAGCCAAGGTACGCCATCTGCTGTCAGAGACTGAGGAGGGGCAGGACTCCTCTGACACCACCTTCATGGCTGAAGCAGTGTCAACTGGCTCCTCGGCCAAGGAGGAGGTCATTTAGTCCTCCCCTTCTCCGGCAGTGGAGGGCACCCCATCTCATCCTCCCATCATTGACAAGGATTGGCTGGACATGTCCTCCTGCTGACACTTCCCAGTCACACCAGCTCAAAGCTCTCATCTATTCCAACCTCTACGATCTGCTCCCAGCTGCTGACCTGGGTGAGGATATTCGACCCATCTTGTTTGGCAAGGGGGAGGAGTGCATCTGGCCGATTACGATCATTCTATCATATGTTGCCTCCACATCTGGCCCTTTAGAATGGCCGTCTTGTGCAGCGCTGGTGCCACAGGTGAAGATGTGATGCTCTCTATCATCTAAGTTGGCCTAATGCCCCACACAGAAGACGATGGCCATAAAGCCCCCCCCCCCAAGAGAAACCCTTCCGTTTGGATGCATGGTCATGGAGAGTGTAGATGTGTTTATCACTGCTCTCTCCTCCAGCTTCATAGGGCTGCCCCACCAGCAATTTTTTTTTTTTTTCACCCTTCTGATGACTCTAGGCTTAGCTAGTACTCAGCTACCTCCCTTCCCTGTTTATTTGAACAGTAGGTGTCTGTTCCATGATACTGAGCTTGCCTTTGCTTACTCACCCACAAAGGGTCCCTCCCACTGATTGCTCTGGAGCATGAATCGACACTGTCGGACCTCCTTGGAGTGGTGTGAGAGGGCAATTTCAGACTTAGGCGTTTTGTCCCGGTTCGTTTACCCCTTGCTTATTTTTCCTCCTTCCCACTTTCCCCGTAAGAGGGAAGTGGTTACTTCGGCAGACGCCCCTGAAGGGCGGAGGTGGTCCAGAAAAATGGAGTGATAAACAGGCTTACCACTCCCAGACAGAATGGCCCCCTACTCGATCCGAGCTTGACATTAATGTTAATAATGCACAGTTCATCATCCTCCATGCTCTTGGTTCCACCTTCTTGAGCAGTCTCAATCCTTTCATCATTAAGAAAGCGCTTGATGGCTGGGATGGGGAGGTGGAGCAAGTAAAAAAGAAAAAAAAAAATTGCTAATGGAGACTTGCTCATAAAAACTCAATTACTCCCAGGTAAAAGACTCGATCACTCCGCGTAAATTCCACTGTCATGATGTCGAACCGAGGATCCCGCATGCAAAGGTGTCATCACCTAGAGGGATCTCATGGTTATGAAAGAGGATGAGATCATACATGCTCAGCAGGACATAACTGATGCATGGTTTATCACTAGATATTTTGAAGGCGTGAGTACAAAGATGGCCAATATTGTTTTGATTCTTGCACTGAACTTCCCACTGTCCTTCCCTCATTCCTTCTTTCAAATATTTCATTATTTGTCATTACCCGTCTATGACTGAATACCTAACAAGAAAAAAATTACGCTCCTCTTTGAGTGACACCTATCAGACGGGAGAAGTGGGAAGTGCTTCAGTCTCTTTCCTCTCCTGTAGATCAATAACTTGGCTGAGAAGTCTGTTTACCTACCTGTTTATTGCCAAACAGCTTAATCCCGCAAGGGATGTCCAACTAATTTCTCGGATATTTCCGTAACTTTATCGAGAAGTACCTTACCATGTACCAAAATTTTTCTTATTACACTAAGAAGAAAAATACCCTTATGATTGCCACACATTTATCTTACCTCTAATCTTTGTATAGGGAACACATCCAACCCTGCAGGACTCTAGGCTTCTTACAGAATAATCCCCACAGCTTCTATATCCATTCTCTCACTAACTCTCCCGCTTATTTCAACATGTAACCACACATTCCATCAGTTCCTTGGACTTATCCCATGTTCACTTTCTTCATTGCATCTAATACTTCTCTCCTAATCTCTTCTTCCCTTTACTCACCTCACTCCCAGACATTCCCCAACCATTAAAATTGTGGTACTTTCTTTCTCTATATTCAGCAATTTCTTAAAGTGTTCTCTCCATGTGGTCACCTTTTCTACCTTCACCATCAATATTTTACCATTATTATTTTCACTCTTGTACTTCTTCCCTTATCACCCTGTCTTATCTTCTTCATCTCTTTCCTAAACTATTTCTTAGGAGTACATCCCCTCCACTTTACATTCAGATTTCTTCCAAACTCCTTATCCACTCTTCTTTAATACTCTCTTACTAGTATTTTATCCCTTCTCTTTTTCTGTACATTTAAATCTTTTTCTGTCTCCCCACATCCTCTATTCCTCTGCTTCCCTTCCAGTCAGTAAATGTTTTCTTCTCTGTCACAACTCGTTTCACCTATGTTGCATAATACTCTTCCTTACACACCCTTATGTCTCCTGTTCACCCCACATTCTGTATCATACTGCACATATTTTTCTTCTGTGAATATCTTACACATGCCTAACACCTCCTCAGACTGCTCCAGATCATACCATGCCAGTCACTCCTCCACTCTCTCGTATTGCACTCAACAGTTTTGCACCTCTGGCATGGATATTAGTATGTAGTGAACAGATGGTCCGCTCCGCCAACATAAATTTACTCTGATGTCCAAAACAGATCATTTCATTCTCTTGTCCCCCCCCCCCACACATATAATCAGCAATTCTCTTCTGTTTATCCAACTAACCACCCACCTTCCTTATCACTTACCAGGACATAGATATATTGCTCACCTGAGGTTTAAAATACTCGATACAGGTAGAAGTACCTCCTCACCTTACTATTTTTGCTATCAGGCTGGCTCCAAAGAAAACGAGTTCTATGGGAGGGTGACCATTCCACACCATTCATAAACGATATTTATTTGTTTATTTGGTACGAATTTATATGTAGTACAAGAGTATATTATCGGGTAGTTTTCACACAGTAATATAGGCAATATAAGCATTGTTTCACTCACGAAACACATCAGCATACCTGACCTTTTTTGGCGACATTACCTGATCATCATTTCTAACTGTTTCTTCCTCTAATGCTATATAAAGTTTGTCCTCCACATTGTCATCGATTGGGGAATCACTCTGGCCCTGAATTTCGTACCGTGGCATGACATCTTTACTGACCAGGTCACTGGTAACAGGTGAATTGCTGAAACAATGGCATGTGGGGGGGGGAGGTCATGCTGGGTAAGGCATTGTCCCTGCCTGGCATCTTGTAGAGGTAGGTGTCCTGTGTATACGTACCAAAAATCACTCGCGAAAATTGAAAATTGTGCAAATTAGGGACCTTGCAATTGATTCACATTTATGTACGTCGACGGGATTGGCAGTGACAAAACGTGTGGACGTTCATTCACGTCAATGGGGTGTGGCGGTTAAATGATCTTTTATCTGTCACCCACAATCCCATCCACTCATATGCAGATGACTCAACACTACATAGTTCATTCACACTCAGACACCCATTTACAAAGTCTAATATCTCTACCTCTCAACTCAGTACAGCCATCTCCATAAATCAAGACCTATCTACGATCAGTGAATGGGGACAAAACAACCTTGTCTCTTTTAATGCTTGTAAAACTAAAAATATACATTTTACTAATAGACAGATATTGCCAGATTTGTATATTACCTTCAGTGCTACTGATATTCCCATCTCCAAAAGTATTGAAATTCTTGGCGTCTCACTTAACAATATCGTCAGCTGGACTTATCATGTCAGATCACTTGCTAAAAGAGCCTCAAAGAAACTTGGATTATTGTACAGAGTCCGTAACTTCTTCGCTGATGAGCAGTTAGCTATAATTTATAAGAGTCATGTGCGCTCTCAACTTGAATATTGCTCACCCTTGTGGAACGGATATGAAGAGGTTGCATTAAAACAACTTGACAAAATTCAGAACAAAGCTGCTAGAATTATTAACAACCCTGCCATTACAAATAAACTACCTCCCTTGCAAGTAAGAAGGAACGTTGCCTCCCTTGCATTATTTTACAGATTTTTTTTTTGCAAATGCTCAGACGAAGTTGCGTCCATGGTGCCACCTCTCCACGCCTTCCCTCGTGCTACACGGGCATCTGGTAGCGCTCATGTCTGGAATGTACTCAGCCATATTGCAGAACTTCAGCCTGTCAGAATTCTTTCATTCCCCGAATTGCATCTCTCTGGAACTCACTTCCCCAGAGTTGTTTCCCTCCAAATTTCAACCCACAGCTGTTCAACTCTAACTGTTACAGATATTTTACGAACAGAGGACACCAGTAGTCTGGTGTATGGATTATTTTTTTCTTATTCATTTGTTTTCCTTCCTCTGTTGTTATTAAAAAAAAAAAAATGTGGAGACGATGGAGAATGGGAAACTGACTAGAGTGTGTAAGGTGGAAGGGGAGACCAAGGATGAGATAGAGCGATGGAGTGGAGAGGTATATGAGAGAAGGAAGTGTGAGCTGGAGGGAGGGCAGCCAAATGGCTGAGGGCAGGGCAACATGAAAGCAATTTGTGGCCATCCTTTATCGAGTGAAGGCGTTTGGCATTAGACAACATCTGACATAGCCTGTGGTTCTAGAATATTTGTTATTAAATGACCTCAGGAATAACCTGTAGTTTATGTATCATGTCCTTGGACACCCTACATACTGGATATTTGCAACACTTCTTGGCATAATGTGAAAGGGGGAAGGCTAAAAAAATTTGTCTCGTTTCTCAACACATATTTCATTATAAAGTACTAAACATCTATCCACAGTACTTACAGCCTCAAATTGTAGGGTACAATTGAGGCCCTTAGAACCACAGGAGCACAAGTGCCAAAATCATTGTTTTGAGTTTCATCCTTCATTCATCAAGTCCTATGTCACCCCATGAGGAGCAGAGGAGCCCAGGGGCTAGGCAAGTTGGTCCTGACATTAGAAGAAAGTGACCAGCCTCACTCATCCCTGAGTGGCATTACCTGAGCAATTAACCCCAACCACCCCTTTTTTCGAGTTACTGATGGTTAAAGTTGATGCACAATCAAAGAACCATAACATCCTAACTAATAGAGATACTGAAGTGATTTAAGTGGCAGGTTGTAGCATGCCCAATGAGGATCTTAGTAGTAACAACAAAGCAAATGGGGAAAAATAAAAACATTGTTTATACGAAACAACAAACAATGCCAAAACAGATGTTTGAAAGTAGGGGAAATAAATGCTCATACGGTCTTACAAGAAGACCAATAATCACAGGTAGTAAATAAAAATCTAAGAAACATTTGTACTGATCTCTGATTTAATGTTAACACAACAGAATAAACAAACACCTATAGCTGAAAGAACAGGTAGACAGCAGTTGCACTTATATTGCTCATGCCAATATCCTCACTCCCATCTGCCACTCAGGAAGCTCTACTACCATTAGTTATTCTATCAGTAGTGAAAACAAAGTAATAATCATACTGAGTGTCATATTTACACTGTCGAGCAAGGACAATCAGTCTGTTTCTTCCTTTTCTTTTCAGACAGATATATTTTTCCTTTTTCCTTTCAAAGGGATATGGGAAAGTGTGTGTACTAGTTTTTTTTTTTTTTTTTCATAATAATCATGGCGGCGCAACTGCCAGGGTCATATGCCGCCGTATAACAAAGTAGTAAAAAGCAAAAAACAAAAAATAGAGGATAAGCCACACAATAAAAAAGGAGAAATTCTAAATATCCTTAAGAAGTCCTGCCTCCTTCACAAAGGAGAGGGTTGCCCCTCCCAAGGCACAGGCATCCTCCCCAAGCACGGAGGAAAGATGATACACACCTCCATCCATTTGGTGGTCAGAGAGGAACCGACGCCGCAAATCCTCAAGACTAGGACACTCCACCAACAGGTGCCGAACAGTCAAGGGAACCAGACAGTCATCACAGAATGGAGGAGGAGCCATCTCCATTAAAAAACCGTGAGAGAAACGGGTGTGGCCAATGCGGAGGCGGCACAAAGCAGTCTCCCATTGACGAGGGAAGCCCTGGTAACTGAATGAGCCCACCTTCTGGCAAATCGAGCGCAACTTATTGGCACCCACAGCATCCCAATGCTCCTGCCAACAGCACCAAACCCTGAAGGCAATAAAAGAGCGCATATCTGCAGCAGGCAGACGATACAGAGGGGACTGTGCAAGAGGGGGACGAGCCGCTGCCGCCTTGGCCAGCTGATCAGCTCGTTCATTCCCTGCCACTCCTGCATGAGCTGGAACCCAACAGAAATCTACACGACGTCCACGACGCCCTAAAAGGAAAAGCCACTCTAAAATGGATAAAACCAAAGGATGAGAGGGATTAAAAGACTCCATTGCAGAAAGAGCACTTCGTGAGTCACTAAAAACAGTAAAAGCAGTGTGGGGGAGAGTGAAGAGAATCTGAAGGGCAAATAAAATAGCAGTTAGCTCAGCCGTAAAAACAGAAGCAGTCACAGGGAGGCTCCCACCTCGACAAAAGGTGGGAAACACCACACCGAAGCCCACTCCCGCATCAGACTTAGATCCATCAGTATAAACTGGTATGGAGTCCCCATGAGAAGAGGCATGCTCTAAAAACAGAGAAAATAAAACCTGAGAAGGAAGGGAGGCCTTACTGGATGAGAAGAAACGACAAAATGTCACCCTGGGGAGAAGCCAGTAGCCCATCCTCGGGACACAGTGGGGAGTGATCGGCACAGAAGGAACAGAGAAGCTAGACATAATCGACTGCACCATGGAACCAAAGGGCGTTGGAAAGGATGGCCGAGTGGCAAAAATAGGTGACCGAGAATCTTGAGAGACCTTGAGAAAGGGCACGGAGTCTGGGAAACGAGATAAGCGATACCAACATCTCATCAAAAGGGAAGAGCGGAGCAAGTCTAGAGGAAGGACACCAGCATCAGCCAACAAACTCGAAATCGGGGAAGATCGGAATGCCCCAGTGGCGAGACGAACACCAGCATGATGTATGGAATCTAAAATATGAAGCCGGGCTTCTGTGGCAGAGGAATAAACTTCACATCCATAATGAAGTTTGGATAAAATCAGAGACTGATGCAAGAGGAGGAGGGTCTTGCGATCAGCTCCCCAGTATGTGTGCGCTAAAACTTTCAAGAGACCCAATGCTCTGAGACACTCAGCTTTTACGTACCTCAAGTGAGGGACCCAAGTCAACCGGCTGTCAAAAATCAGCCTTAAAAACCGGGTTTCCTTTAAATACGAAATACGACGCCCATCTAAAAAAAGGTTTGGGTCAGGGTGGACTCCAAGAACGCGGCAAAAATGCATGGCAACGGTCTTCTTGAAGGAAAATCGAAAACCTCGTTCATCAGCCCATCTAGAGACACGGTTGAGAGCCATCTGCATCCTCCTTTCTGCCATTGACATCCATGAGGCAGTGACAGAGATTGATAAATCGTCAACATAGAGAGAGCCACGAACACCATCAGGGAGCACAGAAATAAAGCTGTTAATTGCCACTGCGAAAAGGGTAACACTTAGTATGCTCCCTTGTGGCACACCATCCTCAAGGGGACGTGCAGTAGACAGCTCACTCCCGACTCGGACCCGAATGAAACGATTAGATAAAAACTCCCGGATAAAAGTGGGGAGTTGCCCACGGAGACCAAACTCATAAAGAGATTGCAATATACCATGACGCCAGGAAGTGTTGTACACCTTCTCCAAATCAAAGAACACTGTGATATGATGCTGGTTAGTTGCAAAAGCCTGGCAGATGGAAGATTCTAAAGAAAGGAGAGCCTCTGTGGTTGACCGCATCTTCCGAAACCCACACTGGACTGGAGACAAGTAACCACCCTTCTCTAAGTACCACATGAGCCGACTATTCACCATCTTTTCGAGGACCTTACAAAGGCAAGATGTCAGCGAGATAGGGCGATAATTAGTGGCCTGCAAGTGATCCTTACCTGGCTTAGGGATGGGGAGAACCACAGCAACACCCCATGAGGTCGGAAACCCACCATTGCACCAAATTCTGTTATACAGTGACAACAGAAAATGAAGGGCTGCATCAGGCAAGTGGTGTAAGAAGGCATATGGGACATCATCCAAGCCTGGAGACGAGTCGCGACACTGCGACAATGCCGTCTGAAGTTCAGAAGCAGAAAAAGCAACATTATATGACTCCTCCGCAGTAGATGGAAAACTAATGCCCAAAGATTCCAGGTGCTGTCGGCGGCGTGCCGACGGGGATGAGGTGTCCTTCCTAGAGACATTAGCAAAATGAGCTGCAAATATCTCGGCAACAGACGAAGAATGAGCCACCACCACACCTGCATGAGATAAAACAGGAGGAGAGGGAACAGGAAATTTCCCTGAAATCTTCCTCACCCGTTTCCACACTTTTGTGAGAGGAGTCTGTGAAGAAATTGAAGAAACAAATGATGCCCAAGACTTCCTCCTAGCCTCCTTCATAACCCGCCGGGCATGAGCTCGGGCCCTCCTATATGACGCTAAGTAACCAGGGTCACCTCAGTGACGACGAAGTCGGGAGAAAGCAGCACGTTTAGCCCGAACAGCAGAAGCACACTCATCAGTCCACCAGGGAACTGGACGGCAAGGAAAGTGACCAGCTGCTCTCGGAATACTCTGCAGTGCCGCCGAGTGTAGTAAGTCTGTGAAATACTCAACAGCAGCATCAGTGCTGACAAAATCCTCCACACATCGGTTCGGGGAACACAGCTCCTCAAAACTGCCAGACCGCCCTATCCAAGCACCAGTGGGGAAGACGACGCCAAGGCGCACTCTGTGTCGATCTTAATAAAATAGGGAAGTGGTCACTGCCATGTAAGTCTGGTAACACAGCCCATGTAAAATTCAGGGCTACCCCTGCAGAGCACAGAGACAAATCAATAGAAGTAAAAATACCCGTTTGACTATGGAAGTAAGTAACTTCACCAGAATTTAAAATGTACAGGTCCACATCCTCCACAATGGAGGCTAACATAGTACCTCTAGCATCAGCTGTGGAGCCACCCCACAGGGGATGATGACTGTTCATGTCAGCCAGCAAGAAATAGGGTGAGGGAAGTGCACGAATAAGATTTTCAAGATCAACCCTCTCAATAGTGGCACTAGGAGGGAGGTACAAAGAGCACACAGTATAACGACAGGGAAGGAAAATCTGGAGAGCAACAGCCTGCAGTGGAGTGTTAAGATTCACAGCAGTGAAAGGTATGTCACTGCGTACTAGAATAGCCACACCCCCACCATGACCCTGTCCAGGAAGAGGATCTGAATAAAAAACCTGGTAACCAGGTGGACTGGGAGGCGCAGCATCACCAACCATTGTCTCTTGTAGGCAAACACACACAGGTGAATACTCAGCCAGAAGCCAACGGAGTTCCTCCCAGTTGGCTCGTAAACCACGGCAGTTCCATTGAATAATATTAGCCATTAAAACTATTGAAATAAAAAGGGGCAGGGGAGAGGGACAAACAGAAAACCATAAAAAAATACTAAAAATATTAAAATGGAGGAACTATATACACAAAAGAAAGGGTCACCTAGTGGAAACCACTGAGCGACCCTGGGAGACAATCTTCTTGGGAATGCGGATACGCCCACTAAGGGGCTTGCCACGGGCAGCAGCATGGCTAGAACGAGGGCCTGGGGTCTGCGAAGTGTTGGGAGACTTCACAGACACCCGTCGCTGCCCAGCAGGAGAGGAAGAGCTACTCCGAACCCTGCCCAGGGCCCCCAGTGAACCAAGAGGTCGAGCAGGAGGGATTGGGGTCCTGGCCTCCAAACGTGGAGGGGGCAGGACAGGATCCTCAGAGGTAACCGGAGGAGGAACATCCGATTCCCCGGAGGAAGAGGTGCCAGACTGACCTGACACCCCAGAAGCAGGGTCTGAGGGCTGTTGCACAGATGGACTAACTACAGAGGATGTGGACTCCACGACCGACACCTTGCTTGGAGGATCTTCAAGACTCAAAGACTCTGAGGAACCACGATGACGTTTAGCATATGAAGAATGTGCACCATGACTACTAGGGGATACCATAGATGTAGAGGTCGAGTCTTGAACTTTAGCGGCAACCGTCGCAAGTGCGGGAGATTGTTGCACTGGCATGGGATCAACAGATGAAGGCATAGGAGCTGACACAACAGGAGGAATTCGAGTCTGCTGCTGGACAGGACGATGAGGACGGCTATGACCGGACAAAACTGACGCATAAGACACTCCGTTACGGAAAACAAATGACATGGCTCTACTCCTGGCCTCAGAAAAGCTTATTTAATCACGATTACGGATGAGGAGGATCTCCTTCTCCAAGCAAAACCGGGCACAGTCTTTAGATGAAGCAGGATGTGCCTCGCCACAGTGCAAACAACAAACAGGTCCAGGACAGTCCTGTCCTGCATGAGTGGATTCTCCACAACTGACACACACCACTGGGAGACCCTGTTGCAAACGACGACAGACTCGCCCAACATGCCCGTACATCTGACAATGGTAGCAGCGTCGTGGGTTTGGTACAAAGGGTTTGACCCTAAGGGACAACCAAGCCACCTTGATGGATGAAGGGAGAACATTACAGTCGAACGTCAGCAACAAGGATGGAGTTGGGGTAAGTACACCATCAACCTTCTTCCGAAACCTCTCCACTTTAACCACCCTGTGGACCTGGAGTTCTTCAAGGAGCTTCTCTTCACTGTATCGGAGTAAGTCTTTTGAGAAAACAACACCTCGACTCTGATTGAAAAAAGCATGAGGGACACAAGTAAATAGCGCATCCGGGTCCTTACACTGGGCAGCCAGCCGGGAACCCTCTTCAGGGGATGTAACCTCCACTAGGAGGCTACCATCCCCCTGAGGTGAAATCTTTGGCTCTCTCTGACAGATTGATACAATGCGCCGATGAACAGTAAAAATGTCCAGATTCCCAATAGGCCGACCATCCAAAGGATGAATGGTGTAGTACCTTGCGAAATCAACCCTCTCATAGACACCTGGCAGGACCTCACGGGCATGTCCACAAGATGTTGTTGTCTGTTGCCGGCTCTTCTTCTTTGTAGTGGCCACTGACCGGAAACCACTGGAACCAGGCAGGTATGGTTCCAAGGTGGCAATGTGGGCCTCACCAGCCAGAGGCACATGAGGCGCACAGGAAGGAGACTCTGCAGGATGGTCAGGGACGGAACCAGGGTCGTCAGCTGAAAAAATTTTAGAAGCCATAATCAAAAATAACTACCTTCATTCCCCCACCCCTCCACCCACCATGGAGCCCAACAAGGGGAGGCCATATGCCAGGGAAAGCACCACTGGCGACCCCAGAGGTAGTGGGGAAGTATACGCAGGTAACCACCAAGGGACCCTGACAAGGGTGACTCCAGGACGATAGGAGCCACCAGGTCCCCCAGTGCCCGCTTGACCTTAAAGCCACTAGGTGACTAGCCTGGATGGCTAGCCAGTGACCAGCCGATTGACCTGGTCGGGCCCAACCAGGCCACCCGTCTAGCCAGAATAAGGGACCAAAGAGGTGTATTGCTAGCTGCAGGGTGCACCATGCAGCATCGCTCAACCACCAGGACTCCCGTCTCCCAGCATTACGGGACGCCACGCACGGCAAACACGTGGGGAGGCAACAGTCCCGCCTTAGATGACAGATGGGCAGGGACTGACATCACCAGTAGGCCTCCTCTACCAGTGATGTAGGGGGTGCTTGGTCCACAAGGCCGACAAATGCCAAACCCTACAAAGGTAGGCTTGCCTCCCAAGTAGGTGGCACTGCCAACCATGCTTCAAGCCCCACCACCACGTCAAGGTGACCCCCTACAGTGGGGTGTGTGTACTAGTTACATGTGCCGCATTTTCGCCGGCCACTTTGGACCGTTTTAGACCGGTCTGAACTCATAAATGATCGCGAGAACGGCCTAATGTCGGTCCGATCCTGTCCGAGCCTGCTATTGGCTGCAAGAGTGAATGGGCGTGGCCTAGAAAAATGTAAACAAATGTTGGGGAGTAGCAAATTTCATGCTTCCCCTCGATTTTTATCTCGGTCATTAACGCTTTAATAATCTTATTTCGTGCGATCTATAGTAATACAAAGCCTCTACTTCATGGTGAGATTTATTTGGTTCCCTTCTTGGATGATCACGGGCTTCTGCTAGCGTTTAAAATGTAATTTAAAACAAACCTTATTCCCAAGTCTGCCGTTGTTGACCATTGATGTTTACACCCTACCACGGATGCTCCTTGCCTCCTTCTTGGCTGTTGCTGACATGCATACATTTGTGTGCAGACTGGTCTCGCCTAGGCTAGCTTGTGGGGCAGGACTGCTTTGGACCAGTCTGTACCAGTCTAATTGTCTCTCCGGAACAGCAGTAAGACCGGTCTAAACTGGTCGATACCAGTCTAAAAGCCTCACGAAAACGCGGCTATAGAGTACTCATGACAATGTCCATTATTTACCTCTGCCAAGGAGGTACCGGGTAATGTTTTATCCCGCATTGGTTTTGTTTGTCTCTTAGCAGGATTACTCAAATAGTTATGGTGGATTTTGATGAAATTTTGTGGCAGAGTGGTCCATGGTCCAAGGTAGAAATTATTACATTTTGGGGAGGATCTGCATCCGGAGTATTCCGCACAGTATCTCCAAAAGTTCTCAATGAACTTTTAATCAAATGAAAAAACTGCAGGTGGTTAGCACCAGAATTTTTTTTTTTTTTAGGTAATAAAGTGGATGATCCTCTGCCGCTCAGCATTTCCTTCCAGGTTCTGTATCTGTATAGCATTCCATCCACCTCATTCTCTTCCCCTGCAGGAGTGGGTTCATCTGCCTCATCAGCATCAGCTGGTAAGGGAACATTTAGAGAAACTGCCATGTTATGCAATACTACTACAGCAACTATGATGTTTTTTTATTTGTTTAGATTAGTTTTCCATACATTTTCCCAGGCAACTGAGTCTGCTTTTTAAAAGACCAAATGCACGCTCTATGGTATTTCTAGTCTTAGCATATGCCTCATTGTATCTCTCCTCATGAGGTCCTCTTGGATTTAAAATTGGTGTTAAGAGATATCTTTGGCTTGGGTATGCTGAATCTCCTACCAAATGCCCCAAATGCACACCATCTTCACATTGCTGGCACAACCTACTATACTCAGAAATGTTACTGTCATAAGCACTACCCCACCACCGAGTGACAACATTAAAAAACTGAAGATGAGGCCCACAGACTGCTTAAACTCTCAGGGAAAAATAACCTTTTCGATTTCTGTAAAGTTCACAGTGATGGCCGGGTGGAATAGGGATATGGGTGCATATGGCTCCAACAATGCCAGGCATACCAGCAATGGCCTTGAAATCCTCCATGGTATGAGTGATGTCATCGCCTGTAGGCATTTTCACTTTTTTTCTACACATTCGACTAATAGCTGCAACAACTCGCTTCATGCAGAGGCTTACTTATGCTTGAGAGACACTATAGCAGTCTGAGATGGTGAGCTGTTGTCCTCCGGTGGCAAAGAACCTCAGTGCTACAAGTACCTGAAGATGAGCTGGTACTGGACTGCCTGTTTGCAGAAGTAACAAACATATGTACTCCCAGTAATGAATATGTTGTGATACCACATCCTAGAAATATCACTTTATCAAAGCATGTAAGAACCAGACTCTGAAAAAAGCTATATCCATTATACCTAGCCATATAATGATATGTAGTAGAAATGACTGAAAATGGAGTGACATAATTCAGTGCCCAAACCAGTGAGTTGTGCTGAATGCACAAATGGTGCAGATATATATACAGAGAGAGAGAGAGAGAGAGAGTAATCCCTCCACTATCCGATGTAATAGAGCCAAAGGCATGTCCAGAAAGTGGGTCCGTCCTGATAGTGGGCCCCTGCCTCCTGGACTGGTACTTATGGACCCTAACCCAACCTAACTCAGAAAACCACCTACATAACTCTCTACTGGACAGGCATAACACCTATTTAAGACCCTATTCACACAAATAAGAGACAAAAAGTTTGAAATAAATGAAAAGGAACCAGAGAATGAGGAATTAGAAGTGTACATGGAAAATATTTAGCAGTGTATAGGGTACTTACAACACGTCCATGGCCGTTCGTTACGAAGGATAACCAACCTCCTCTAAGGCTTTGGCAGTGGTGAAAATGCTCTTGAAGCACGTTCAGTAATCCAGTGTTGTGCTGCACTTAATCCTTTGCACTATGAGTTATAATTATTGTTTAACACTGCACATTCTGTTCTTGATTGCACCACGCCAGTTTCAACCACCAGTTTACACTCTGCACTTAATTTTTGCTCTCTGAATTCTAATTTCACAACACTGCATAACACTGTAAATTCCCATGTGGTCTAGTGGCGAGGTATTGCAGTTTATTCACTGTTTATTCACAAAAACGAGCACGTGTGGCATCCACTGAATGAGCGTCTAGTCATGATGGTAATTAGGTGGCAACTGGGGAGGGATGGGGGAAGGTGGGAAGCAAGTACCGAGCATAAACACAGCTGTTTGGTGCTACGCGCCAATATCAAATTACGGTTTTAAAAATGTGGGATTTTTTTTTTTTTTAAGTTTTTTGGCCATATTTGGGTTCCAAAGGCCCAGGCCCAAAATATCTGGTAAGTGGGGAGTCCGGATAGTTGGTGTTAGGGCAGTACAGGGATTATTGTGTGTGTGTGTGTGTGTGTGTGTGTGTGTGTGTATATATATATATATATATATATATATATATATATATATATATATATATCAATTAAGGGAACAAGATTTTGATTTGTGATATTTCAGAATCTATGCTTTGTTTAGGTTCAGAATTGCTTATGGGTATTCCCCGATATGTTAGCAATGAAAGGCAATGTTCAGCAAGGAATCAAAACGAGAACTTTATTGTTGGAACAAGCGAGTACCAGATAACCCCCAAAACAGAAATGAACAAGAGATAGGCTCAGCCACGGGATGTCCCAGAATTGTCTTAAAAACTGGTTCTGAAGTCTCTAATAATGAGTGTAACCTCCTCTTGCCTGGATGCACTCCCAACAACGACGAGTCATGCTCCAAATCACGCGTCGTATGGCGTCCTGGGGGATGTTCCCCCACTCTGCCACCAAAGCTTCGGTAAGTGCTGGAACGCTATCAGCCCGAGGTTGGCTAGCATGTACCCTCCGTGCCAGCATGTCCCAGACATGCTCGATGGGATTGAGGTCTGGTGAGCGTGCTGGCCATTCCAATATGGCGATCCCTTGCTCCTGGAGGAAGTTCATCGAGACACGTGGAGTGTGAGGGCGAACATTGTCCTGCATGAAAAGGAACTCCTCTCCCACAGCTCCAGCAAAAGGCCTTACCACAGGGTCCAGTATCTGTTCCACATATCGTGCAGCTGTCAAGGTACCGCCATTCAGCACAACGAGGTCTGTGCATCCCTCAATGCATATGCCCACCCAGACCATTACGGAACCACCACCATACCAGTCATGTTCCACAATGTTGCACGGTGCGTACCGCTCTCCAGCATGTCTCCACACTCTGATACGGCGGTCGTTGTCGAAGCACAGAATCTGCTTTCATCTGAGAACAGTACTGGGGTCCAGTGGCGTAACTGCCGCTGTACGTGATCTCGGGCAAACTCCAGATGTGCTCTTTGGTGAACTGGGGTCAAAACTGGGGCCACAACAGGTCATCTAGCCCGAAAGCCGTCCTGGTGAAGCTGATTGAGCACAGTCTGGTTTGAGACACGGACCCCAGTCGCCCGTTGGAAGTCGTTTTGCAGTGCACGGGCAGTACTCTGTTGATTCCGGGTGGCCAGCACTCGCAGGTAGCGGTCTTGTCTTGCGGATGTCATGTGTCTGCGACCTTGCGCAGGTCTTCTGGTGTACAGCCCGTTATCTTGGTATCATCTCCAGAGCCGGTTGATGACGCTAGGAGACACTCCAAGGCCTTGGGCAACCCTTCTTTGGGTGTGTCCTTCCTCGAGCATCTGTAATGCTCGAGCCGCCTCAACTATGGACAAATACCGCCGCACACACTCAGTGATGTCAGAGAAACACAACAAAATCGCCCAGAGCCAGGAACACCTCATGTTGATGATGATTTTGACCAATTCTACTCAATGAAAAACGAAATTTTCACTCTTTATATAGAGGTAGGGTGACACCCCCATTTTTATTGACATACTCAGAAAGGATAACTCAACTCAGATGTATTCGGTTCCTCAATCATTGCTTAGCTCACAACACTATTTCTGAACCCAAACAAAGCATAGATTCGGAAATATCACAAATCAAAATCTTGTTCCCTTAATTGTTTTGAGTAGTGTGTGTGTGTATATATATATATATATATATATATATATATATATATATATATATATATATATATACAGCCATCATCCAATCCTATCCCCATCACTCAATCATTGCCCCTTGAGGAGTGTAGGAGCCCGGGGCTAGGGAAGTTGGTCCTGACATTGAAGATGAGTGTAGATATATATATATATATATATATATATATATATATATATATATATATATATATATATTGTTACGGAACAGAGAAAGATAATGTACACTTTAAGTGAGAATACTAAAAATCACTACAGTCCCGCAAAGTTCCAGATTCAAAACAAAAGACTTAGGTAAAATTACAAGTTAAAGTTTAATGCTCAAACTAACAACAAAGCATTCAGGACTCATAAGGATGATGTAATGGCAAAAAACAGGTTAAATATATGGTTAACTGCAATAACCTCTATTAACACGAAATTAGCAAGAGTAAATTTATCTAAGTCAGCCCTGATAAAATGAAAATACACTGGGTAATGCTCAGTTAATGCAAGATAAATTATTACAGATACAAAGTATTATTAATGATGGCTGACAATAAGAACCCTACATAAATTACAAAAACCTTACTAGGCCTAAGAATTAACCTTATGCTAAACAGTACAAGAAAAAATGCAAAAACAGTTATACTCAAATTGCACACAGCTGCTAGATGGCTGGAGACTTCCTGAGCACTCACAATAATAACCGTTCAGGGGAGGACAGAGATGTGTCTCTGGTAATAATGCAGAGACTGAGCTCATTATATAGGGGCCAGCAGAGCTTGATACAACTTGTAAGAAGGACGCGCAAATGAAGCCATAGGGGACAAAGAGCTGACAATCCTGCTCTGAACAACGGAAAGGACGACTTACTCTACTATAACGGTAGAAGGGGGGGACTGAGGCAGAACACGCTCGTGATCAAGCATGCAGCATACTGTGCGTTAAAATTACACAAAGGATGATGAAATCATAGGCTATGTAACACCTCCCCACAAAGAAAAAGAAATTTACAAAGGAAATTTCTTATTACTCTAAAACAATCTGTCTAAAGTCTAGATAAGCAATCTGCAATAACATTTTCTTTCCCCTTGACATGTTGTATGTCTAATGAATACTCCTGAAGAAGTAGACTCCATCTTGTCAATCTCTGATTTTTATCTTTAAACTTACTAAGGAATTTCAGTGGGTTATGATCGGTATAAATGACTATGGGGTCAAAACCAGAACACAAATAAAATGAAAAATGCTGTAAACCCAAAATCAAGGCCAAAAGCTCTTTCTCAATAGTTGAGTAGTTCTTTTGAGGTGGAGTGAACTTCTTACTGTAATAAGATACAGGATGTTCAATACCCTGATCATCCTCTTGCAGCAAAACAGCCCCAGCTCCTGTATCACTTATATCAACAGCCATCTTAAAAGGCTTAGCAAAATTTGAAGTAGCGAGCATTGGCTGACTTAATAGGATAGCTTTAAGTTTGCTGAAAGAGGATTCACGGTTATCGGTCCAGACAAATTTAACTCCCTTTTTCAGTAGGTCTGTAAGTGGTGATACAAGAATAGAAAAGTTAAGAACAAATCTCCTGAAATAACCTACCATTCCCAAAAATCTTTGTAGCTCTTTCCTACTTTTAGGTCTGGGAAGATCACTTATAACCTAAACCTTAGCTCCTGGTGGTGCAACATGTCCATCACCAATTACATACCCAAGGTACTGAACTTTAGCTTGACCAAACTCACACTTTGATAAATTAGCAACAAGATTAGCATGAACCAAACGCTCAAGAAATTTACTGACATGGCATAGGTGATCTTTCCAGTTGTCACTGAAGATTAATACATCATCAATATAAACAACACACCCTGCCAAACCCTCTGTTACAACATTCATGAGCTTCTGAAATGTGGCTGGTGCATTCTTCATACCATATGGCATTACAGAACATGCAAAAGTCTTTCCTAGTGTAACAAAACATGAGATCTCCCTAGCACGTTCAGTCATAGGTACTTGCCAGTATCCCTTTAACAAATGTTACATAGCCTATGATTTCATCATCCTTTGTGTAATTTTAACGCACAGTATGCTGCATGTTTGATCACGAGCGTGTTCTGCCTCAGTCCCACCCTTCTACCGTTATAGTAGAGTAAGTCGTTCTCTCTGTTGTCCAGAGCGGGATTGTCAACTCTATGTCCCCATGGCTTCATTTGCGCGTCCTTATTACAAGTTGTATCAAGCTCTCCTGGCTCCTATATAATGAGCTCAGTCTCTGCATCATTGCCACTTAGATCTGCTCCTCATTTTGTTCACATCTCTGTCCTCCCCTGTACAGATATTATTATTGTGAGTGCTCAAGAAGTCTCCAACCATCTAGCAGCTGTGTGTAATTTGAGTATAACTATTGTTGCATTTTTTCTTGCACTGTATAGCATAAGTTTGATTTGTAGGCCTAGTGAAGTTTTTGTAATTCGTGTAGGGTTCTTTATGTCAGTCATTTTTGATAATAGTTTGTATCTGTAATTATTTATCTGGCATTCACTGAGTATTATCTGGTATCTCATTTTATCAGGGCTGACTTAGATAAATTTACTCTTGCTAATTTCGTGTTAATAGAGGCTATTCCAGTTAACCATATATTTAACCTGTTTTTGCCATTACATTATCCTTATGAGTCCTGAATGTTTAGTTGTTAGTTTGTGCGTTAAACTTTAACTTGTAATTTTACCTAACTCTTTTGTTTTGAACCTGGAACTTTACGGGACAGTAGTGATTTTTAGTTTTCTCACTTAAAGTGTACATTATCTTTCTCTGTTCCGTAACATAAATTTGGCGACCTCATATCAGGATATTCAGGATATTATCATAAGGATATTGTTTGATATTTTGTGACTGTGATATATTCATGATGGCTACTATTTCTACACTTGATGAAGCCAAAGATTTTTTGTCAAATGTGCAAACAGTGTGTGATATAGAAAACAGAACAAAGAATGAACTTAAGCTCGTTGCTCAACAATTGGGAATTGCAGTTCACTCTCATCATTCTAAAGATCAAATTGTTGGCATGATTAATAAAAGTTTGTTTAATGTAACTCCTCCAAATGAGCAAACGCAGATTGAATTAGCTAAGTTACAGCTAGCCCTGCAGGAGGCTAAGGCTAAGGAGGAGGAGTCTCGTGTGAAGGAAGCTGAATTTCAAGCACAGGCTAAGGAGGCTGAGTTTCACGCACAAGTTGAACTTGCTAGGATTCAGGCAGACCATGAGTATCGCATGAAACAAGGTGGAACTGGAACATCTAGCTCTGATGATTTTGATGTGGCTAAAAATGTTAAACTTGTCCCTCCTTTTAATGAATCTGATTTAACAAAGTATTTTCAGTTGTTTGAGAGGGTAGCTACAGGTTTTAATTGGCCTAAGGAGTATTGGCCAGTACTCTTTCAAACTGTTCTCACCGGTAAAGCTCAAGTAACTTATGCATCTTTGCCTCAGGATCAGTCTGATAATTATGATGTAGTTAAGAGCTTGATTCTTAAGGCCTATGAGCTTGTTCCTGAAGCCTATAGAGTAAAATTTAGGACAACTTACAAGCAAGATAAGCAATCCCATGTTGAGTATGCAAAAATCAAAGAAGATTTGTTAGAGCAGTGGTTAAATTCTAAGAATGTGGATTCTGATTTTGGTAAATTGAAGCAGATGATTTTGCTGGAGGACTTCAAAAGGTGTATTTATAAAGATGTAAGCCTATATCTTGATGAGAAAAGAATAGATAATTTGTCTGATGCTGCAGTTTTAGCTGATGAGTATGTTCTCACTCACAAGAGATATTCTAGAGAAAAAGGGAAAGCTGAGAGTAAGTACGTTGCCTCTACTCAGAGTACAGGTAACAGGAAAGAGAATAAAGATGATGTTTCTCAGGAAGTAAATACCAGCCCTCTAGATTTCAGAAAAGTAAATGTACTTATTGTAGTAAGCTTGGTCATACTACGGAGAGATGTTTCAGGAGACAGCGTGATGTGAACAAAAAGGAGTCTTTAAATATTCAGTCAATTGGTCTAGTGTCCACTCTTGAGAGTTCCCAGAATTCTTTAACTGAGTTAACTGAACCTGCTTTGAGGGGTAACTTAAATTCTCATGATGGAGCTCCTCTTTTGAGCAGTAACGTGGGTGACACTCTCAAGAGTTCATGTGCTAATTTCCTGTCTGATGGTTTTGTCAGTCCTCTGGACAGTAATGACAGGAAATCAGTTAAAATATATCGTGATACAGGTGCTTGCCAATCCCTTATGCTGACCAGTGTTCTAGGCTCTAATTTTAATTCCTCTGATGAAACTGTAATCTTACAAGGTGTAGGGAATAATTACTTCTCTGTTCCTCTGTGCAGAGTGAATTTAGAGTCTGGTTTTGTTAATGGTTCTGTTATGGTTGGGTTGGTTGAGACACTCCCAATGTCAGGTGTAACTTTCTTACTTGGAAATGATATTGGTGGAAGTCAAGTGTGTCCAGCTCCTCAGTTGTCTAGTGAGCCAGTGGCTGCGTCCCAGGATTGTGATGTCCCTGATGTGTTCCCTGCATGTGCTGTCACTAGGGCTAAGTCTAAAGTTACTGGTGATTTAGAGGGATAATGATGATGATGATGTTATCCTAGCTGACACTTTTCTTGCTAATTTGGACCACTCACCAGATGAGGCAGTACCCCGTAGTGTTGATAATTTGTCTCGTCAAGAGTTGGTTGAGTTGCAGGTTGCTTACCCTGAGTTGAAAGGTCTAGCTAACTCTGCTTACAGTGAAGAAGAGTCAGCCGGTGCTTCTACTTGTTATTATGTAAAGTCAGGAGTACTTATGAGGAAGTGGAGCCCCCAACAGCATCAGCCGACTGTGAATGGGAGGTTGTACATCAAGTTGTCATCCCTCGTGTTTGTAGGCAGGATATCATTCGAGTGGCTCATGATGCCAGTTTGGCAGGACACCTTGGAGTGAGGAAGACTGTGGCACGCATTTTGAAACACTTCTACTGGCCAGGTATCTTCAGGGATGTTTCCTGGTATTGTAAGTCTTGTCACACCTGTCAAGTTGTGGGGAAGTGTAATCAGACCGAAAAGGTTGCACCTCTAGTTCCCATTCCTCCTTTTGAGGCGCCTTTCACCCGTGTGTTGGTGGATATTGTGGGCCCTCTTCCTAAGACTTCTTCAGGATTTTCTTATGTGTTGACCATGATTGATATGGCTACTCGTTATCCTGAAGCCATTCCACTTAGAAACATCTCAGCAAAGAACGTGGTTAAGGAAATGCTAGGGTTCTTCACAAAGTTTGGTCTGCCCAAGGAGGTACAGTCAGACCGGGAAGTAATTTCATGTCAAACGTTTTCAAGCAGTCTCTGAAAGAGTTGGGCATCTCCCAGATCACGTCTTCAGCTTACCATCCCCAGACCCAAGGAGCGTTGGAGAGATATCATCAAACACTCAAATCGATGCTCAAGAAATACTGTTAGGAACATCAGAAAGACTGGGATAAAGGTCTTCCATTCGTTGTGTTTGCTGCAAGAGAATCTCCAAATGAATCACTGGGCTTCTCACCTTTTGAACTACTGTTTGGCCATGAAGTAAGAGGACCCCTTAAGTTACTCAAGGAATGCTGGCTGTCGGAGGAAGATGACGTCAACCTGTTGGAGTATGTGATGAATTTCAAAGAACGGCTGTCCACTGCTTTACAGCTGGCGAGAGAGAATTTAGGAGCTGCTCAGGAGAAGATGAAGACTTGGTATGACAAGAAGTCCAGGTTACGCCACTTTCAGCCAGGAGATCAGGTTTTGATTCTGCTACCAGTTCATGGGCAACCTCTTCAAGCCAAGTTTAGTGGTCCTTATTTCGTGGAGAAGAAACTCAGTGATGTCAGCTATGTCATCGCCACACCAGATCGTAGAAAGAGCAAGCAACTATGTCACATCAACATGCTAAAGTTATATCACAGGCAGGACGAAAATAATCCAGTCTGCACTGTAGCTGTTCCACCCGAGTCTGCAAGTGAAGCTCTCCCATGCAGTATGAGCCTGAGTGATAGTTTGGGGAAGAATCCTGATATCATGAATGATCTCCAGACTAAGCTTTCTCATCTACCTCCGAAGGAAAGGCAGGAGTTTTCGGCATTACTGCAGGAGTACCCGCAAGTGTTCCGTGCCACTCCAGGAAGAACCACTGTGTTGATGCATGATGTCGATGTTGGAGACGCAAAGCCAATTAAATTGCCTCCTTACCGTGTGAACCCGGTGAAAGTTCCTCTCATCCAGAAGGAGCTTGGCTACCTGTTGGACCACAAGATGATTGAGCCCTGTCACAGCGAGTGGAGTTCTCCTGTCACTCTGGTCCCTAAGCCAGGTGGGTCACAGAGGCTTTGCATCGACTACAGACGTGTTAATCAGATAACTAAAACAGACACTTACCCTCTCCCTCGTGTGGAAGATTGCATAGACAAGATCGGAAAGGCTAGGTACATAAGTAAGTTTGATTTGTTAAAGGGATACTGGCAAGTACCTATGACTGAACGTGCTAGGGAGATCTCATGTTTTGTAACACTAGGAAAGGCTTTTGCATGTTCTGTAATGCCGTATGGTATGAAGAATGCACCAGGCACATTTCAGAAGCTCATGAATGTTGTAACAGAGGGTTTGGCAGGGTGTGTTGTTTATATTGATGATGTATTAATCTTCAGTGACAACTGGAAAGATCACCTATGCCATGTCAGTAAATTTCTTGACCGTTTAGTTCATGCTAATCTTGTAGCTAATTTATCAAAGTGTGAGTTTGGTCAAGCTAAAGTTCAGTACCTTGGGTATGTAATTGGTGATGGACATGTTGCACCACCAGGAGCTAAGGTTCAGGTTATAAGTGATCTTTCCAGACCTAAAAGTAGGAAAGAGCTACAAAGATTTTTGGGAATGGTAGGTTATTACAGGAGATTTGTTCTTAACTTTTCTATTGTTGTATCACCACTTACAGACCTACTGAAAAAGGGAGTTAAATTTGTCTGGACCGATAACTGTGAATCCTCTTTCAACAAACTTAAAGCTATTCTATTAAGTCAGCCAGTGCTCGCTACTCCAAATTTTGCTAAGCCTTTTAAGATGGCTGTTGATGCAAGTGATACAGGAGCTGGGGCTGTTTTGCTGCAAGAGGATGATCAGGGTATTGAACATCCTGTATCTTATTACAGTAAGAAGTTCACTCCACCTCAAAAGAACTACTCAACTATTGAGAAAGAGCTTTTGGCCTTGATTTTGGGTTTACAGCATTTTTCATTTTATTTGTGTTCTGGTTTTGACCCCATAGTCATTTATACCGATCATAACCCACTGAAATTCCTTAGTAAGTTTAAAGATAAAAATCAGAGATTGACAAGATGGAGTCTACTTCTTCAGGAGTATTCATTAGACATACAATATGTCAAGGGGAATGAAAATGTTATTGCAGATTGCTTATCTAGACTTTAGACAGATTGTTTTAGAGTAATAAGAAATTTCCTTTGTAAATTTCTTTTTCTTTGTGGGGAGGTGTTACATAGCCTATGATTTCATCATCCTTTGTGTAATTTTAACGCACAGTATGCTGCATGTTTGATCACGAGCGTGTTCTGCCTCAGTCCCACCCTTCTACCGTTATAGTAGAGTAAGTCGTTCTCTCTGTTGTCCAGAGCGGGATTGTCAACTCTATGTCCCCATGGCTTCATTTCGCGTCCTTATTACAAGTTGTATCAAGCTCTCCTGGCTCCTATATAATGAGCTCAGTCTCTGCATCATTGCCACTTAGATCTGCTCCTCATTTTGTTCACATCTCTGTCCTCCCCTGTACAGATATTATTATTGTGAGTGCTCAAGAAGTTTCCAACCATCTAGCAGCTGTGTGTAATTTGAGTATAACTATTGTTGCATTTTTTCTTGTACTGTATAGCATAAGTTTAATTTGTAGTCCTAGTGAAGTTTTTGTAATTCGTGTAGGGTTCTTTATGTCAGTCATTTTTGATAATAGTTTGTATCTGTAATTATTTATCTGGCATTCACTGAGTATTATCTGGTATCTCATTTTATCAGGGCTGACTTAGATAAATTTACTCTTGCTAATTTCGTGTTAATAGAGGCTATTGCAGTTAACCATATATTTAACCTGTTTTTGCCATTACATTATCCTTATGAGTCCTGAATGTTTAGTTGTTAGTTTGTGCATTAAACTTTAACTTGTAATTTTACCTAACTCTTTTGTTTTGAACCTGGAACTTTACGGGACAGTAGTGATTTTTAGTTTTCTCACTTAAAGTGTACATTATCTTTCTCTCTTCCGTAACACAAATCAAACTTACTTATGTACCTAGCCTTCCCGATCTTGTCTATGCAATCTTCCACACGAGGGAGAGGGTAAGTGTCTGTTTTGGTTATCTGATTAACACGTCTGTAGTCGATGCAAAGCCGCTGTGACCCACCTGGCTTAGGAACTAGAGTGACAGGAGAACTCCACTCGCTCTGACATGGCTCAATCATCTTGTGGTCCAACAGGTAGCCAAGCTCCTTCTGGATGAGAGGAACTTTCACTGGGTTCACACGGTAAGGAGGCAGTTTAATTGGCTTTGTGTCTCCAACATCGACATCATGCATCAACACAGTAGTTCTTCCTCGAGTGGCACGGAACACTTGCGGGTACTCCTGCAGTAATGCCGAAAACTCCTGCCTTTCCTCGGGAGCTAGATGAGAAAGCTTAGTCTGGAGATCATTCTTGATATCAGGATTCTTCCCCAAACTATCACTCAGGCTCATACTGCATGGGAGAGCTTCACTTGCAGACTCGGGTGGAACAGCTACAGTGCAGACTGGATTATTTTCGTCCCGCCTGTGATATAACTTTAGCACGTTGATGTGATATAGTTGCTTGTTCTTTCTACGATCTGGTGTGGCGATGACATAGTTGACATCACTGAGTTTCTTCTCCACAAAATAAGGACCACTAAACTTGGCTTGAAGAGGTTGCCCATGAACTGGTAGCAGAATCAAAACCTGATCTCCTGGCTGAAAGTGGCGTAACCTGGACTTCTTATCATACCAAGTCTTCATCTTCTCCTGAGCAGCTCCTAAATTCTCTCTCGCCAGCTGTAAAGCAGTGGACAGCCGTTCTTTGAACTTCATCACATACTCCAGCAGGTTGACGTCATCTTCCTCCGACAGCCAGCATTCCTTGAGTAACTTAAGGGGTCCTCTTATTTCATGGCCAAACAGTAGTTCAAAAGGTGAGAAGCCCAGTGATTCATTTGGAGATTCTCTTGCAGCAAACACAACAAATGGAAGACCTTTATCCCAGTCTTTTTGATGTTCCAAACAGTATTTCTTGAGCATCGATTTGAGTGTTTGATGATATCTCTCCAACGCTCCTTGGGTCTGGGGATGGTAAGCTGAAGACGTGGTCTGGGTGATGCCCAACTCTTTCAGAGACTGCTTGAAAACATTTGACATGAAATTACTTCCCCGGTCTGACTGTACCTCCTTGGGCAGACCAAACTTTGTGAAGAACCTTAGCATTTCCTTAACCACGTTCTTTGCTAAGATATTTCTAAGTGGAATGGCTTCAGGATAACGAGTAGCCATATCAATCAGGGTCAACACATAAGAAAATCCTGAAGAAGTCTTAGGAAGAGGGCCCACAATATCCACCAACACACGGGTGAAAGGCGCCTCAAAAGGAGGAATGGGAACTAGAGATGCAAACTTTTCGGTCTGATTACACTTCCCCACAACTTGACGGGTGTGACAAGACTTACAATACCAGGAAACATCCCTGAAGATACCTGGCCAGTAGAAGTGTTTCAAAATGCGTGCCACAGTCTTCCTCACTCCAAGGTGTCCTGCCAAACTGGAATCATGAGCCACTCTAATGATATCCTGCCTACAAACACGAGGGATGACAACTTGATGTACAACCTCCCATTCACAGTCGGCTGATGCAGTTGGGGGTCTCCACTTCCTCATAAGTACTTCTGACTTTACATAATAACAAGTAGAAGCACCGGCTGACTCTTCTTCACTGTAAGCAGAGTTAGCTAGACCTTTCAACTCAGGGTCAGCAACCTGCAACTCAACCAACTCTTGACGAGACAAATTATCAAAACTACGCGGTACTGCCTCATCTGGTGAGTGGTCCAAATTAGCAAGAAAAGTGTCAGCTAGGATAACATCATTATCATCATCATTATCCTCTAAGCCACCAGTAACTTTAGACTTAGCCCTAGTGACAGCACATGCAGGGAACACATCAGGGACATCACAATCCTGGGACGCAGCCACTGGCTCACTAGACAACTGAGGAGCTGGACACACTTGACTTCCACCAATATCATTTCCAAGTAAGAAAGTTACACCTGACATTGGGAGTGTCTCAACCAACCCAACCATAACGGAACCATTAACAAAACCAGACTCTAAATTCACTCTGCACAGAGGGACAGAGAAGTAATTATTCCCTACACCTTGTAAGATTACAGTTTCATCAGAGGAATTAACATTAGAGCCTAGAACACTGGTCAGCATAAGGGATTGGCAAGCACCTGTATCACGATATATTTTAACTGATTTCCTGTCATTACTGTCCAGAGGACTGACAAAACCTTCAGACAGAAAATTAGCACATGAACTCTTGAGAGTGTCACCCACGTTACTGCTCAAAAGAGGAGCTCCATCATGAAATTTAAGTTACCCCTCAAAGCAGGTTCAGTTAACTCAGTTAAAGAATTCTGGGAACTCTCAAGGGTGGACACTAGACCAATTGACTGAATATTTAAAGACTCCTTTTTGTTCACATCACGCTGTCTCCTGAAACATTTCTCCGTAGTATGACCAAGCTTACTACAATAAGTACATTTACTTTTCTGAAATCTAGAGGTGAAGCTGGCATTTACTTCCTGAGAAACATCATCTTTATTCTCTTTCCTGTTACCTGTACTCTGAGTAGAGGCAACGTACTTACTCTCAGCTTTCCCTTTTTCTCTATAATATCTCTTGTGAGTGAGAACATATTCATCAGCTAAAACTGCAGCATCAGACAAATTATCTATTCTTTTCTCATCAAGATATAGGCTTACATCTTTATAAATACACCTCTTGAAGTCCTCCAGCAAAATCATCTGCTTAAATTTACCAAAATCAGAATCCACATTCTTAGAATTTAACCACTGCTCTAACAGATCTTCTTTGATTTTTGCATACTCAACATGGGATTGCTTATCTTGCTTATAAGTTGTCCTAAATTTTATTCTATAGGCTTCAGGAACAAGCTCATAGGCCTTAAGAATGAAGCTCTTAACGACATCATAATTATCAGATTGATCCTGAGGCAAAGATGCATAAGTTACTTGAGCTTTACCGGTGAGAACAGTTTGAAAGAGTACTGGCCAATACTTTTTTGGCCAATTAAAACCTGTAGCTACCCTCTAAAACAACTGAAAATACTTTGTTAAATCAGATTCATTAAAAGGAGGGACATGTTTAATTTTTTTAGCCACATCAAAATCATCAGAGCTAGATGATCCAGTTCCACCTTGTTTCATGCGATACTCATGGTCTGCCTGAATCCTAGCTATTGTAATTTGTGCCTGAGCCTGTATCTGTGCCTCCTGAATCCGAGCCTGAGATTCAGCCTCCTTAGCATTTGCTTGAAATTCAGCCTCCTTAACACAAGCCTCCTTAGCCTGAGACTCAGCCTCCTTAGCACGTGCTTGAAATTCAGCTTCCTTCACACGAGCCTCCTGCAGGGCTAGCTGTAACTTAGCTATTTCAATCTGTGTTTGCTCATTTGGAGGAGTTACATTAAACAAGCTTTCATTAATCATGTCAACAATTTGATCTTTAGAATGATGAGAGCGAACAGCAATTCCCAATTGTTGAGCAACAAACTTAAGTTCATTCTTTGTTCTGTTTTCTACATCACACACTGTTTGCACATTTGACAAAAAATCTTTGGCTTCATCAAGCGTAGTAATAGTAGACATCATGAATAAATCACAGTCACAAAATATCAAGCAATATCCTTATGATAATATCCTGAATATCCTGATAAGAGGTCGCTAAATTTATGTTACGGAACAGAGAAAGATAATGTACATTTTAAGTGAGAATACTAAAAATCACTACTGTCCCGTAAAGATCCAGGTTCAAAACAAAATTACAAGTTAAAGTTTAATGCTCAAAATAAAAACAAAACATTCAGGACTCATAAGGATAATGTAATGGCAAAAAACAGGTTAAATATATGGTTAACTGCAATAGCCTCTATTAACACGAAATTAGCAAGAATAAATTTATCTAAGTCAGCCCTGATAAAATGAAAATACACTGGGTAATGCTCAGTTAATGCAAGATAAATTATTACAGATACAAAGTATTATTAATGATAGCTGACAATAAGAACCCTACATAAATTACAAAAACCTTACTAGGCCTAAGAATTAATCTTATGCTACACAGTACAAGTAAAAATGCAAAAACAGTTGTACTCAAATTGCACACAGCTGCTAGATGGCTGGAGACTTCCTGAGCACTCACAATAATAACCGTACAGGGGAGGACAGAGATGTGAGCAAAATGAGGAGTAGATCTAAGTGGCAATAATGCAGAGACTGAGCTCATTATATACGGGCCAGCAGAGCTTGATACAACTTGTAAGAAGGACGCGCAAATGAAGCCATAGGGGACAAAGAGCTGACAATCCTGCTCTGAACAACGGAAAGGACGACTTACTCTACTATAACGGTAGAAGGGGGGGACTGAGGCAGAACACGCTCGTGATCAAACATGCAGCATACTGTGCGTTAAAATTACACAAAGGATGATGAAATCATAGGCTATGTAACAATATATATATATATATATATATATATATATATATATATATATATATATATATACATATATATATATATATATATATATATATATATATATATATATATATATATATATATATATATATATATTATAGAAGCCTCTGTTGTACAGTGGTAGAGTGTGTGTTTCGTACACGGGTGGACCAGGGTTCGCGCCCCGCCAGGGTAATAAACTTTGGGATGTTCACCCGGCCACGTACTGCATTGGTGGACACAAGGGGTGCTATGGTTGAACCAGTGTCGCTTACTGTAAAGTATGCTTGCACCCAGTCGGCTTGTGCAGGCCATTTACACTTGGTTCACAGACTAAACACACATTCAAAGCCACTGCAACACTACAATTACACTTACAAGCATTTCTCACGCGACATACAATCCCAACCAGACAGCCTAAGCCACTTGGTAGAGATACATTGGCTGTATCGTCCAGACTTCGGTCGGGATATGCCGGTCCTGCAGTGGATACTCAAACGGCTGATGATGATGATGTTATAAAAATATATATATATATAAATATATATATATATATAAATATATATATATATATATTATAACATATCAATTATCTAACGCTGCATTAACGAACAAGCATCATAATCCAACAACTTAAAGCCTGTCTGAATAAACGCATTATCCATTTTTATTTGGCATTAACCACCAGTATTCCAAATATACACCACAATCAAGAAAATCTTTTACAGCGCTACAATATGGTGAGAATAATATTATACAGTAGCTGTATGTTACTACAAAATAAAGTCCTGTACTTTTTATCAGGAAATCTCTATTGGAGTTGGTTTTCCTATGTTCACATAATTATATAGTTTAATATGTTTTTTGTTAAGGTTATGCCCCTTCTTGGAGGTGATGGGAGGGAGGTAGTACCGCATTATCAATATATATATATATATATATATATATATATATATATATATATATATATATATATATATATATATATATATATATATATATATATATATATATATATATATATATATATATATATATATACAACGTGGCTAAGTGTTGTCCACAATCTAATACAAGTTGTGTAGCTCACTTTCCAAGTCTTGAAACTCAACTGAAGTTTACTTTCACTATCACAGCTTTTTCAAAGTAGAAAGAAACCCAGCTGCTCCTTTTGCATTATTTAAATTATCACATACATTGCTTTACTCTCTTCAGACACTGAGATGTTTAAAAAATAAAGATATTTACCTGACAAGAGCATACACTTGCATGAAACAAAATGAAAATAAAAACATAACTGTGATGTCACTTTATATCAACCTTTTATGTATGAAGAGTTTATAATCAGTGTTCTGTTCCACAAACTGTATTCTTGGAAAAAAGTACAGTCGTTCCTCCTCTAACGCAGTTTGCCGTACAGCGATATTGCTCTGATGCAGCACGATTTTTAGGAAGGAAATAAACATTTCAATGTGGACACTGTTAGCATAAAGCGGTAATTTGAACCGGGCGGGCTGCTACATGATGCGAGTTGCGCAGCTTCACAATACCTGACATCATCGCCCGCCAATCACGCTTCGCTTTTCTCACTCTCCCAGGCACCCAACCAATCAAGACCCCCCTACCTCCCTCTGCCTCCCGCATTCCCTTCTTGGCCCACTCCTACCCACACCATCCTCCTCAGCTTGCCTCATGTTCTTCCCTTCTACCCTATCTCCAGCGACGTGTGTCTGCATTTCTTCTCACACAAGGTACAAAAAAAAAAAAAAGTCCTATTGACCTAATGTATTTTTTATAACCATATTAATGCTTTTATAAGCTTGAAATTGGAGGGCATAAAAAAAAAATTGCACCACAAGGGGGGTAAAAAAGTAGACTTTGAGCAGAGGTGCGGAAGGAAATAGGGGTTTTCAAGATTCCCTCTAATATGGTATTTCCCTAACGCGAGGTCGGTGTGGAAGCAAATACCGCGTTAGGGAAGGAATGACTGTACTTTGGTTGATTTGCACAGAGTGATGGCATTCCATCCTGTTAATATTTTCATATCTGGTAAAATCGCACATCCGTATATCCCATGGCTGAATTTGTATGAACAAGGGAAGGTTACTCCAATGAACTTAGTCTTGATCACTAGGCACACTATATGAATGTTTTACTTGGACATTTTAATACTCCTTCATTAAGTAAACAGTAATCTGTGTTATATAATAATGAATGACGGCTTTTTACAGCATATCTTTTTAACAGCAAAGTGAAAATAAAGTGGGAAAAAAAAATAGCATTTGAGGTGCATTGTTAATGCAGTTTGCCCTGGTAAGTAATACATCATTGTAATGCTGCATGTTCAGAGCTCAACTCCTTACTCTCTGGATACGAGCGACTGGTCTGGGGTTCCCTTCAAAACCGGGTCTAGAGCATGAAACTAGAGGAACAGGGCATACAAACTCGGGTCAACCAACCTTACATGTATATTGCCACAAAGATACTCTTGTGCTAAACGCAATACAATGTACAGATTATTACACTCAGAGGACGCGGATTGGGCTACCAGTGACTGGGCTGCTACAGGTGTCGTCCAGGTGTGGGAGGAGTCCCATCAGGCGTACTCTCCCGCAAGAGACACGGGACCACCATCAGAGCTGGCTCGTCCGAGCTGGGCTGCTGGGCGGTGTAAAGGGAGGCACTTCCCTGGTGGGGCCTCGGTGGGTAGGTCAGCCCTCAGGACTGGGGCCGAACAGGGCGAGCATGCGCGCTTCCTTGTGCCTGTTCCTAGAGGAGGACTGCTTGTTGGTGGGGCTGGGGAAGTCACAGCTGGGAGTCCTGGGGATACCCCTGTGTGGCTAAGGGCTGTGGCATCGCTTGGGATGAGAGGCTGTCAGGGGTTGCCCGCGGCATCTCTTCCTCCAGGAGTTCGATTCCGAGGGGCAACGTAGGGGCACTGGCTGCAGGGAGCATATCCCCAGACTCACTATGGGGCTGCTCCAGATCCTCTCCAGCTGCAACTCCGCCGGGGGGCTGGCTCTGTGGGGAGAGTGAGAGGGGTGTCCCACTCGGCCTCTGGAGGGATGAGGCGAGCAAGGGACGTTACCCTTGAGAGGTGTCACAGGGGTAGCAGATGAGGGATGGATGGTGGCCAGTCCCTCCCCGGCGCGGATTGTGGCCGTCACCACAGTTCTACTTGAACCTCTGACAGCAGGTAAGAGAAGGACGGTGGCTGTTCTCTCCTCAGCGTGGACAGTGGCCATCGCCGTGAGTCCTGCTCCCTGTGGAGGTGGCATATGAGGGATGGACAGTGGCCGATCCCTCCTCAGCGCGTACAGTGGCCGTCACCACTGTCCTGCAGGGGATGGTAGGCGAGAAGTATACAGTGGCCATCTTCTCCCTGACGCAGACTGTGGCCGTTGTCACGGTTCTACCTGGGACTGGCAACAAGCAAGTCCCACCTCGATCCTGGCAAGTGCTGGTCTGGCCCGAGGGTAGTGCGGTGGGGTGGCATACTCCCCACAGGCTCTGTTGAGGGGAAGAGGGGCGTCTGGTGGTAGGAGATGTATGCCTTTTTGGCTCAGGCCCTTCCCACGCCTCCCTGTGGGCTCCCCTTGGTGCTGGTCTTCCCAGTGCTGGTATTTCAATCATCATCCAGACCACCTTTCCCAATGTTATTGTCATACCAATAAGACTATTTTTTTTATTATATATATTAGCTATATGACATGAACCTACTGTACTGTGTTTTGCTGTGACTGTTGTACGTGGTTATGAGCTATATATATATTTAGGCTGACAAGTCATAGCATAGATTATGCAGTATTCTCAACATGACCAGTTTTGGGACACCTGGCAATGTGTGCCCATTGAGCACATGTTACTATAATTTTCTCAATGTCTGAGGGAAATGTAAACCTCGTATTAAGTAAGGAAGGTTGTGGGAATGTTGACAGGATAAGTCAGCTTCATATGAATAAGTAGTCAGTGTTGGAAAGGTTAATACAACAATTATTTATTAGCGACCTCGTCTGTCCCTTGCAAATGGAAGCTGCCCTTGGATAATGTCAACAAGTTGGACGACACATTCTTTGTTGAGCCAAAACCGCATTAGAAATTCTGTGCTGGTCATGGCCTCAAAAAGGTTCATTCTGTCAGCAAGAATTCGACATCGTGCACGAACCTGGAAACGCTGAAGGTCTCGGAGCAGCTGAAAAGGTGGATCCATACTGAAAGGATTATATTAATATCAGCCTGATGCATATTAGTAGTACAGTAACAAAACTGGTTAGTCATCAAACTTCTTCCAATAGATAAAATATAATGACAGCAAAATTTTGAAGCATCAGTGTAACAGAGTTTTAACTTGCTTTAACTGATATTGCTAGGCAAGTTATTATATTAAGAAAAAAGAAGTCTTTGCACAATTAACCTTGTAAAATGAGCTGCTGTTTGGTGTGGTTTGTTTCATACTTTTCAGTTTTGCATGTTACAAAATCATTTAAAAATGATAAAGTTGGCCCTTGCACACACACACACACACACACACACACACACACAAGTGAATGAAGCTGTGCAAAGCTACAAAAATGATGTAGAAACCACGTATGCTGAAATGGTGAAAGTAAAGAAAGACTTAGAAACAAGGGTGGAGGAAAAAAGCATTAAAAAGGAGGTGAAAAGAATAATCCAAAACAAGCCAAAGTTAGTCAGAGATTCAGTAGAGATAAACAAATCAATAGTAATCACTGGTATAGAAGAGGAAGAAGTTAAAAACAAGATCACAAGAGACAAAAAGGAGATGGCAAATGTAATGAGCTTACTGAAAGAAGTATCAGAGGAAATCTGTAGTAAAGACATAGAGGAACACAAAAGGTTAGGGAAATACGAGAAAAGCAAGACAAGACCTCTAAAGGCGACTTTCCAGAGTGTAAATACTGTGAAAGAGATACTAAAAAATGCAAAGAATCTTAAGGAAAAAGAGGAGTTCAAAAATGTAATAATAAAAAGATGCCTAACACAAGATAAACTGGAATTACTGAAAGAGAAAAGGGAGGAAGCAAAAACAAAAAATGAGGGAAGATCAGAAGAGGAGAAGAAGAAATTTTTTTACAAAGTAATAGGATTGCAGGTACGAAAGTGGTACACAAACAAGATGGAAGAAAAAGGAGGAAGGTAGTAGAACCATGTCATGACAAGTATATAAACAAGATGATAAAGTTGATGTACTCAAATGTGGATGGAATGGTATCTAAATTACTAGAGATGAATGATTATGTCAGAGAAAATGAACCACAAATAATATGCCTAACTGAAACAAAATTAATACCAAGGATATCAAATGACATACTAAACTTAGAGGAATACAATATATGGAGAAGAGACAGATATTTAAAAAAAGGAGGAGGAATTATAATATTAACTAAGAAAAATCTAAAAGTCAAGGAAATAAAACTAGATATACCATCACAAGTAGAACTGATTGCAGTAGAGATCGACACATCTGAAGGTAAAGTAATTGTAGCCAATTTGTACATGCCACCCAGATCAAACACATGGGAAAGAGACGAATATGAGGACCTGGCAGAGAGTACAATTCAGAGTGTAAGATCATTGCTATGTAAAATGGAAGAGAAATCGGAAAGAATTATACTAACTGGGGACTTCAATACAAATATAAATTGGAATACTCTAGATATAAATAGCCAGGAAAGCTGTTGGGAACAAAAGCTCCTGGATCTCGTACAGGAGTTTTTCTTAACGCAACATGTGAGGGAAACCACCAGAAAAAGAGGACTTGATGTACCTTCAGTGCTAGATCTAATATTTACAAGGCAAGAAAATGATATTGACAGTTTAATATATCACCCTCCACTCGGCAAAAGCGATCATGCAGTACTAAATTATAACTTCAGGATAGCATATGACATAGTAAACAGCAATCATAGTTACAAAAAGAGCCTAAACTATAAAAAGGGAAATTATCAAGACCTAAAGAAGTATTTCTTAGAAGTTGATTGGGAAAATGAGCTTAGAGGACAAGATTTAAATGCTGTATATAAAAATTTTTGTGAATTTTATGAAATAGGGGTCCAGAAGTACATCCCACAGCACAAAGAAGCAGATAAGAAAATACAGAAATGGTTCAACACAGAATGTAAAAAATCAAAAGAAAGAAGATATTTGTTGTGGAATAGATACAGAAGACACAATAGTGAAAGGGCGTATAATAATTACAAACAGGCAAGAAACGACTATACAAGAATAAGGAGGGAAGCCCAAAAACAGTTTGAGGAGGATATAATAAATAAAGGTAATGATCAACCAAAGCTATTTTACAGCTATATCAGAAGCAAAACTAAAGTAAAAGATATAATACAATCCATTACAGACGAGGGAATCACTTATACACAAGAGAAAGATATTTGTGAAGCACTAAATAAGAATTTCCAATTAGTTTTTACAGAAGAAAAAAATTTTGAGAGGGATTATGTGGAACACGCATGTCCACACATACTACCAGATATACAAATAGCAGAAAAAGTAATACAGGAGGAGTTAAGTAGATTAGACAGAGGAAAAGCAAGTGGTCCTGATGAAATTTCATGTTGGGTATGACGAGGATGTGCAAAGGAGTTATGTAAACCATTATTTTTAATTTTCAAGAAATCCTTGAGTCAAGGGAAACTACCTGATATTTGGAAAAAAGCAAATATTGTCCCCTTATTCAAGAAAGGAAATAGACAAAATCCACTCAGCTACCGACCAGTATCACTGACCAGTGTTGTAAGCAAGGTATTAGAAAAACTTATAAGAAAAGCTTGGGTAAATCATCTAGAAGAACACAGTATGATAACAGAAAGACAGTTTGGTTTCAGAAAAGGAAAATCATGTGTTACTAATCTGTTGAGCTACTATGACAGAGTAACAAACACAATACAGGAAAGGGAAGGATGGGTGGACAGTATCTATTTAGATTTCAAGAAAACTTTTGACACAGCACCACACCAAAGACTTTTATGGAAACTGTACCATCAAGGAGGAATTCGAGGCAAACTGTTTTGTTGGATGCAAGACTTTCTCATAAAAAGAGAAATGAGGACAGTACTAAGAGGAAACTACTCATCATGGAAAGAAGTGACTAGTGGAGTACCACAGGGTTCAGTGCTGGCACCAATCATGTTTTTAGTGTATATAAATGATATAAACAGTAACACTGGAAATGAGAGCTATCTGAATATGTTTGCAGATGATGCAAAAATATAAAGGAGAATTACTAACACAGACTCTTGTAAAGAGCTACAAGAAGAATTAAATAAACTTCATGAATGGAGTAGTACATGGCAAATGGAATTCAATGTGGACAAGTGTCATGTAATCAAGTTTGGTAAAAGTGGAAAAAGACCTGATTGGGATTATAAGTTAGGAAATAAAACCCTTACACATCAGAAAGAGAGAAAGACCTAGGTGTGATTATCAATAACAGACTATCTCCGGCTGACCACATCAGCGAGAAGGTACGGAACATGTATACACTGCTTGCAAATATGAGAATAGCATTCACATACATAAATGAAGACATGCTAAGAAGGATAACAACATCATTCATTAGACCAACCCTGGAATATGCATCAGTAGTCTGGAGTCCTCATCTCAAAAAGCACATAGACAAGATTGAAAAAATTCAAAGGGCCGCTACAAGATGGATACCAAGCTTAAGGGACCTAAGCTACGAAGAAAGACTAAATAAACTGAATCTACCAACACTACAGGAGAGAAGGAAAAGAGGTGACATGATAATGCTATATAAATGCATATCAGGGAAGGAGAAAATAGACATAAATGATTACTTAACATATGGAGAAGCATCAGCAAGAGGACACTGCAAAAAATTGCATAAGAAGAGAGGTGATAAAGACGTAAGGAAATTCAGTTTCCCAAACAGAGCAATTGATCAATGGAATGCACTACCGAATGAAATAGTGTGTGCCAAAACAATTCACAAATTTAAGGATATGTACGATAAATATGGTTTAAGACACGGGACAGTACGAGCTTGACTCATTCCTGTAAAGATACAATTAGGTAAGAACAATTAGGTAAGAACACACACACACACACACACACACACACACACACACACACACACACACACACACACGCGCACACACACACACACACACTACCTAGTAAAGTGTGAGCTGTTGTTTTGTGTCAAGTAAAGTTTGGTGTTACTTAAACAGACATTTACGAGTGTTCTAAACACTCTTGATGTACTTAAAATCATTTAAAGGAGTATGGTAACATAAAACTGCTGTAAACATACCTACAGGGCTCTGCCAGTGTCCTTGAAAACTGACATTATTTACTGCTAACCCTATAGTTCATATATTTACAACTATTTCCTTAGCATACACATTACGTGGAAGCAGTATATATTAAGAAAATCCTCTTCTGTTATGATCACCACAAGCTATCTGCAGTATGATGTATCACTGACCTGGAAGAACAACTAATTTTGGAAATTCATTCACACACAATTTTAAGTAACTCTTCTTTCTTGGTTTACGACACGGAAACCATTATGACTGGCATATTATTTTCTGTGGATTTATATGATTATTCTAATATCCCCCCCTCAAAAAAAAAAAAAAAAAAAAAAACAAACGTAGGCATAATCCATTAACGTTACAATGTACACCCGAAAGCACTAATCTCTCCCCCCTGTTAGCCGGAGTCGCGGCCAGTCAGCGACCAGGCGATCGAACACCCCACATCCACCGTCCCTACCCCAACCCCAAACCGTTGTTGGATATATGTGGGACGGCTATAGCTGGTGATGTTACAATGTGTCATGACTGTTTTTATATACAATCAGAACCAGTGTAGGTAAGTATATAAAGGCAATTAATGTGTAATACTATGCTGGTATCCACAACATACGAGAAAGGCACGAAAATGAAAGAAGACATACGTCGTATTATGTGTTAGTGACTATATACTTACATACTATATTATAATGTAACTACAGATAAATATAGTATAGCATCTGATGAAAGATGTGATGTCGTTTCTTATACATTCTCACTCCCACCTCCACCACCCTTCTCTCTGATTTGCTGTCTCCACCAAACGCCTCTCATTCCCTGTCATCCCCCATCCCCAACCATTGTTAACCAACAAAAAGAAATAATAAAATAATCTGTAAAGTATTAATCATATTGTATTATCACACGCTTCTGCATTATCACCAATATAAAACATACAATACTCCGGTATACCTGCCAACCATTTCATCCTGTTGTAAGATGTTACATGACATACACACTGCAAGTTGGACCTTGTGTTACAATGACATACGGTTGTTTATGGTTAACACAGGTTGTGTGGCTTTGGACGTCCATTAATCCATATGAGCGTGGTAATTTAAGCCTTAAATAATAAACTCGTAAGGATTATGTTCCTGTCATTATTGGATGAACGAAACGAATCAGGGATCGGCTCTGACGAACCACGAACTCTGCTTTAACACAACAGTGACACAATGTCGTTACGTATACGATTGACACACATTCAGTTATATACATAATGACACTGTGTCACTATTGTGACAAGTGGTCGGAATATTTTCGTTAAAACAGAGTTCGTGGTTCGTCAGAGCCGATCCCTGATACATTTCGTTCATCCAATAATGACAGGAACATAATCCTTACGAGTTTATAATGTAAGGCTTAAATTACCACTCTCATATGGATTAATGGATGTCCAAAGCCACACAACCTGTGTTAACGATAAACAACCGTATGTCGTTGTAACACAAGGTCCAACTTGCAGTGTGTATGTCATGTAACATCTTACAACAGGATGAAATGGTTGGCAGGTATACCGGAGTATTGTATGTTTTATATTTGTTGGTGATAATGCAGAAGCGTGTGATAATACAATATGATTAATACTTTACAGATTATTGTATCATTATCTTTATGTTGGTTAACAATGGATGGGGGTGGGGGATGACAGGGTATGAGAGGCGTTTGGTGGAGACAGCAAATCAGAGAGAAGGGTGGTGGAGGTGGGAGTGAGAATGTATAAGAAACGACATCACATCTTTCATCAGATGCTATACTATATTTATCTGTAGTTACATTATAATATAGTATGTAAGTATATAGTCACTAACACATAATACGCCGTATGTCTTCTTTCATTTTCGTGCCATTTTCGTATGTTGTGGATACCAGCATATTATTACACATTAATTGCCTTTATATACTTACCCCTACTGGTTCTGATTGTATATAAAAACAGTCATGACACATTGTAACATCACCAGCTATAGCCGTCCCACATATATCCAACAACGCTTTGGGGTTGGGGTAGGGACGGTGGATGTGGGGTGTTCGATTGCCTGGTCGCTAACTGGCCGCGACTCCGGCTATTAGGGGGGAGAGATTAGTGCTTTCGGGTGTACACCCGGGGAAAGTTCCGCCTTATACATCTGCATGCCAGTTCGGACCTTTATGCGTGAGTCAGCGACTAGTGAAGCAGTAGTTAGACACTCGGATGTCTGGTCCTTCTGTATGGAAGGGGAAGGGTTGACGGTGGAGGAAGGTATGGGGGAGCTGATGGTTCCTACCCCTCCCTCTTCTATCCCCACCCTTCTCACACAGTTACCGAATATATGAATGTTGGCTACTGCTCTGTTAACACTTGTCTCACTTTTACTATTTCGAAGTGGTGAGCGAGTGTATAACGCGGAACTTTCCCCGGCTGTATGTCCAAATATAAGTAAAGAAATGGTGGTGGGTGGCAGCTAACTTAATATACCTACTGTATTATATGATGGATGCTGTATTTTATTTTTAATATCGTGTATATAACACTGCAAAGGCAGTGTTGGCTGTCTGTCAAAATAATGGCAGACTCGCCTCACTTTACCTTAGGGACAATAGTATATAAGTACGGTATTCAACAAGGTAACTGGTGTCTGCCTCCTCAGTTATAACGTTTCCAAAGTAATAATCTATGTAAATGGCTGGATAATCGACGAATACAGGTTATAAATTTATAGAGCACGAACAAATGGTCAGAAGAATAGTTACACCAACATCGATGGTGATATTCTAGATGTTGCGATGGCTGAGGTGCAGGGTCGTAAAAACGCCGTGAATTGCTACAGTTTTACAATTTTGTCTTCCAGAGATGGTAATCTTTCTGTCATTTATCTGGACGATCACATATATAAAGAAAATAATTTTAAATGATTATAACGTAACAGAAAATATTGAGTGCACTTGTAAGCCAGTCTACCCCTGTCTCAAATTTGTTGTCAATATTCCAATAATATTTTAGTAAGAAGTTGAGTGCACCGAGTTTAATAATAACAAAGAAAGTATAGCAACCTTTGAGAGACACTCAATTTGTTTTAATAATACGACCGTTACTCCCAGTAAGCATTCGCACTCCCAACTCCCAGCCTTTCTTTCAATAAAATGCATTCTGAGCATTTAGTGGATAAAAGTAGAGAAAAATGGAAAAATAGTTGAACTTTCTAAATGTTCGTCTATTTTTATTTTTCGCTATAGAAAGTTTGCCTTCAAACTAGCGGTTTCATGACTAGTGAGGTTTCATCAGTCTCTTAAGATCGCTAGTTGCGAGGCCCTACTGTATACAACAAATATACTAAGAAACCAATAACATATAGAAAAGAATATAAACGATACAGAAGTATGGTCAACATTAAATTAGAAAAGGTAAAACAAAACTACTACAAATTAAAAACAGAATCAGCATTCGGCAATAGCAAAGCGGTGTGGAAAGTAACTGGTGACATTTTGCAGAACAGAGCAACCAAAATACTCCCTATCGATAATGATTAATGAACAAATGGAATGCGACTCTCTAATCATATGTGATCACATAAATACTTATTTTTTAACAAATGGACAAGAATTAGCCATTCATTTACCAGTATGCCAAACATCCTCATATCAATATCTTGGTGGTACCGGTAATTATCCCAGCTCTCAATTAACCCAATCCACTTCTGAGGAAAAATCAAGTATTGTAAATCCCATGAGAGACTGAAGTCCTGGTTATGATGATGTAAATATAAAATTTATAAAATGTACAATAACCATGTTGGCCCCTAGGATATCAGAGTTAACACCTCATTCCAGTAAGAAGTATTCCCAGATAGCCTCAAAATAGCTAAAATTATACCTATTCACAAAGGAGGTGATAAACTGCAAATTACTAATTACCGTCCTATTTCAATATCATCATCAATAAGTAAAATAATGGAGAAGGTCATGTATGACCGACTCGTGAACCAGGCTAATACGATCTTAACAGAAAGACTATTTGGCTGTAGGAAAAAATTTTCACCACAATTAGCACTTGTAAAACTTTTAAATCACATTTAACAACAGTATGACAAAGGAAAGTTTACAATCGGTGTATTTATTGATCTGTCGAAGGTTTAGACACCATTAATCATGATCATTTAATAAGGAAATTAGGAAACTATGGCGTTAGAGATAGGGCATTAAGTTGGTTTGTCAGTTACCTTTAAGGTAAACACCTATATACCAACATTAATGGAATAAAGTCAAGTATAGAAATATTAAAAAGTGGGGTGCTACAAGGCTCGGCCTTGGGACCTTTGCTTTTTCTCATATGTATCAATGATTTCGTCAATTCTTCCAATGTTTTTAATTCATTCTTATTTGCTGATGACACTAACGTATTTTACTCATATTCAGATATTTCAGTTCTTGAAAACACTGTTAATATCGAACTGGAAAAGGTGTCTACCTGGCTGATAGTAAATAAATTATCTTTCAGTATATGTGGAATAACTGAAACAAAATGGAGAGGAGAAAGTGTGAGAGAATGGGAGTATGGATGGGGTATATGTGCAGGAGTAGGTGAAAATGAGAGGGCAAAGGAAGGAGTATGTATAGTTGTGAGTAAAAGATGGAAGAGGAGCATAAGACAGTATGGATCAGTTGGATCAAGGATTGTGTGGGTAAAGTTGAAAGTTGGAATACAAATGTGGGCGATTGTGTGTGTGTGTGTATGCGCCAATGCAAGATCGTGCTACAAGAGTGAGAGAAGAGTTCTGGACAAATGTAGAAGTGTGCATGGAAAAGTTTGGAAGGAATGATAGAGTGTTTTTGATTGGTGATATGAATGGTAAAGTTGGGAATGTGAAGGTGGATGGAATAGTTGGTGAGTGGGGTGTGCCTGCTGAGATAGATGAGAATGGGAGTGCGTTGGTGGACATTTGTGCTGGGAGGGGGTTGGTGATAGCCAATACCCTCTTCAGGCATAAAATGATCCACAGGTATACATGGCGAGTGATGAGAAGGGTGGGTGGTGAATTGAGTGAAAGGAAGGCAATGATTGATTATGTGTGTGTGGATGAAAGGATGCGAAGATGTATATTGGATGCACGAGTTTATAGAGGTTGGGGGAGTGGACTTTCTGACCACTACTTGGTGGTGGCCAGAGTTAAAGTTCAAGTAAGATGGAGGAATAGAAGAAGGGAAAGACGAGAGGAAGGAGTACTTGCAAGGAGAGTGGAAAGGTTACAAGAGGATGAGAAAAAGGCAGAGTATAAGAGAGAAGTGAAGGAACGATTGGGCAAATATGAGTTGGAGCAGATGGGGGACGTGGAAGGTGTGTGTAGAATATTTACAGAAGAAATATGTGCAGCATGTGATGTGGTGTGTGGAAGGAAGAGAAGACGGAGGGGGGGTGCAAGGAACAGCGTGGTGGACTGAAGAGGTGAAACGGGCTGTGGCACAATAGAAGAAAGCATACAATGAATGGATGAGAAATAGGGGCGTAGAAGAAGTTGAGAGGCGGAAGAGAGCGTTATATGTAGAAAGAAAGAGAGAGGTGAAAAGATTAGTAAGAGAGAGTAAGAAGAGAGTGGATGAGGAATTTGGAAGGAATTTGAGTGTAAAGTGGAGGGACTGTAAGAAAATGTTCTGGAAAGAGGTGAAAAGAGTAAGACAGGGTGGAAGTGAAGTTTGCAGGGGAGTGAAAGATAAAAATGGTAGATTACTAGTGGAGAAGGGACAAAAAGTGAGCAGATGGAGAGAACACTTTAAGGAATTGTTGAACGTGGAGGATGGAAGTAATGCGAGTATAAGTGGCTGAGGAATGGCTGGAAGAAGTAGGGAGGTGAGAAGACAGGTAGAAATCAGTAGGATAGAAGTTGTGGAAGCAATGAAGAAAGTTAAATCAGGGAAAGCCCCAGGAATTGATGGAGTGTGTGGTGAAATGCTGAAGCATGGGGGAGAGATAGTAGTAGAATGGATGTGGAAGATGTGCAGATTGGCCTGGGAGGAAGGTAGAGTCCCGGAGGATTGGAAGTCAGGTATAATTATTCCCTTGTACAAAGGAAAAGGGGAAAAAGAAGTGTGTGGTAATCATAGGGGCATTTGTCTTCTTAGTATAATAGGAAATGTATATGGTAGGATACTTATTGACAGAGTTAGAGAAAGAACAGAGAAATTAGTTGGAGAAGAACAGGGAGGCTTTAGGAAGGGAAGAGGTTGTGTAGATCAGATATTCATTCTCAGATCTTTAGTGGAAAAGTTTCTAGAGAAGGGAAAGAAGTTGTATGCGGCTTTCATGGATTTGGAGAAAGCATATGAGAGGGTGGATAGACTAGGATTGTGGAAAGTGTTAAGAATATATGGAATACATGGGAAGTTGTTGAATGCTGTGAAGAGTATGTACGATGGTGCGAAGGCTGCAGTGCGTGTGGATGGTGGACTAAGTGAATTTTTCTCTTTGAAAGTTGGGTTGAAACAGGGATGTGTCATGTCTCCATGGTTGTTCAATCTGTACATGGATGGGGTAATAAAAGAGGTACAAGGTAGGGTAGTGGATGTTGGAGTGGCCCTGGTGAGAGAGGATAGTGTTTGGAAACTCCCTGTACTGTTGTTTGCAGATGATACCGTGTTGTTGAGTGAAGACGAAGGGGAGCTGCAAGGCTTGGTGGATGAGTTTGGGAGAGTGTGTAAGAAACGGAATCTAAAGGTGAATGTAGGGAAGAGTAAAGTGATGGTCTTTGAGAGAGGTGAAGTCAGTGAATGTACAGCGAGGTTGGATGGTGAGGAATTGGAAAATGTGAGTACGTTTAAGTACTTGGGTAGTGTGATGAGTAGGGATGGAGGTTTGGAGGGTGAAGTGCTTGAAAGGGTACAGCAGGGAAGGAAGGTTGCTGGTTCTTTGAAAGCAGTGATAAGAAACAGGGAAGTGAGCATGGAAGTGAAAAAGTTACTACATGACAGTATTGTGATACCAACTCTAACGTACGGAAGTGAAGCTTGGACGTTGCTGGAAGGACACAAGTCAAGAGTGAGAGCCGTGGAAATGAGTTATTTAAGAGGAGCCTGTGGAGTCACATGGAGAGACAGGCTGACGAATGAGGATATAAAGGAGCGTTGTGGTGTTGATGTGGATGTGATAGGAAGCGTTATGAGGAACACACTGAGGTGGTTTGGCCATGTGGAGAGGATGGAGGGTGAGGGACTGACGAAGAGAGTGTATGTGAGTGAGGTGGAGGGGGAAAGAGGGAGGGGGAGGCCGAGGATGAGATGGAGAGATGGGGTGGAGAGGTATATGAGAGAAGGGGGTGTGAGTTGGGAGCAGGGGAGTGAAATGGCGGGGGACAGGGCGACTTGGAGGCGATTTGTTTGTGGCCACCCCAAACGGGATTGAGGCGTCTGGCAATAGATAGATAGATAGATAACTAAGACTCCTTTTAAGCTTTTCACAGGAAATCAACACTACTTTAATTTAAATATCAAGTTGGGAAATAACATCATTGAAAGAAGTACTACTACAAAATTTCTTGGTGTAAAAGTCGACCAAAAATTATCATGGAAAGATCATATTGAATATATTTATATTAAAATAGCGAAAACAATTGGCATAATGTACAAGATAAAGGATACCCTACCCTATAGACACACGAAAATGTATATATTATCGCTTAGTATACTCTTATTTGAGATACATATTGTAGCGTGATCTGGGGGCTCTGCAGCAAAATCAAACTTACAACCATCACTGCTACTTAAATAGTAATAATAATAATAATAATAACAATAATAAGGATCATATCAAGAATAAGATAAAAAGAACAGGGTGACCCGTTGTTTTGTAGACATAACGTTTTAAAAATACATCATATTTTTTACTTGGAAGCAGTTAAGTTTATACATAGCCAAATAAACTGCCCTTCTATTATGCAATTCCTAAGCATATCCAATATTCATTCACGTAATCTGAGAAGCAGTAACTTGTTAAGAACCCCCAGACCACGTACAGAAGCTCATAAAAGATTTGTTACATTACTTATTCTGGTGTAATACTGTGGAATGAATCACCCAATGATCTTAAGTGTATCAGTAACAAGATTAAGCAAAAGGCGAAGACTTCTTTACCTAACAATTAGTGATTTGTACCATTTAATACTGGATTTAAAGTCTAATGATTTGGGTACTATCCTAATTTAATGTATGTATGTATGTGTGTATGTATTTATATGTGTATATTCTATAAATGCTGACTTTGTTGCTGAAGTTGAAAACATAAACTAACTACATGTGTGTGATGTCTACCATTTATGATGTGCTGATATAATTTCAATGGAGCTCATAAAAAATAGTTCATTTCATGAGGTCAGCCTTGTATACTTATCCTTCTGGATGAGAAAAAAAAATTTCATAACTATGTAACTTTTTTTAATAATGCTAAATAAAATGTCTGATTTCATATCACACAGAGAAATTAGAACTTAAAAATTTCAGTGATTTATCCATGGTAAACATAGCCTGGTCCCCAAAGATTACTTGAGAGGGCTCATTGAAATTGCTGAGATTTTTTTTTTAACTTTTTCATTACTACAAAAAACAACAACAACAACAACAACAACAAAACTAAGACATAAAATTCTACGTATCAAAAGGCACCACTTCACTATAAGACACATTGGTATGTGAAAATTTCATGACTCAATAGTTAATACTTTCTGAGTTTTGCTCCGGAAACGAAATCACTACACCTTTTAACTATTATATATATATATATATATATATATATATATATATATATATATATATATATATATATATATATATATATATGTATATATATATATATGTATATATATATATATATATATGTGGTGAGTGTAGCCTATACACTGTATATCCACTGTATATGGCTAGTGAGGGAGTGATCGCCCTCTACCTACACAGATCAAAAGCCCTCGGGAGCAGGGGGGTGGTTGCTTTCTCAGGCAGAGGAACTCCTTGAGAGTGAAATGGCTGGGAAGCATGCCGGCACGTGACTGGCTACAGCATAGCTGGGTCTTTCGGGTGTGGGCAATCAGGCAAGTTAGCTGCCTACTGCGACTGCAACACAATGGCGAGGTGTTCAGGAAGTTAGCCAAAGAAACCTTGATGGACTCTGAAAGAACAATAATGGCCCCCAGTCCCGTGCAGCCCTTAAATGGGCAGGGGGTGCTAAGAATCTCACGGTTGCCTCAATTACAATCTAATTCCTTTGTCAATGCAAAAAATTCAATTAAAATTGGTAACTGGAATGTGAGAACGCTAAATCATGACGGTAAAATCGATGAGTTAGTGAAGGTTTTTCAAAATTACGGACTTGATATTTGTGCTCTGACAGAAACTAGATTAACTGGAGTCGATAAGTTGGATTTGGAGGATGGTATACGTTTATTGATATCTGGTCGACAGGACGGAATGCATTATCAGGGAGTAGGATTGTTGCTGGGTTGTAAAGCAAATAAGGCTTTATGTGAGTGGGATCCTATAGATGAGCGATTGCTATACGCACGGTTTAAATCAAATCATGGCAACATCAGTCTGTTTGTGTGTTATGCACCTACTAATGATGCACTCGATGAAAGGAAAGACACATTTTATGAAAAGTTGCAAGAAGGAGTAGGAAGGGTACCTAGACATGATGTTTTGATCTGCGTTGGAGACTTTAATGCAGTAATGGGCTGTTCAAATGAGGGATTTGAGGCATGTATGGGTAAGATGGGCGTTGGTAGTAGGATGAGTGAAAACGGAGTGAGGTTTGGAAGCTTCTGTCTAGCAAATGACTTAGTCATCGGGGGCACACTCTTTCAGCATTGCAATATACACAAGACAACTTGGGTGTCGCCGTGTGGAAAATATAAAAATCAGATTGATCACATCGCTATCAGTAGGAGGCATAGAAGTTCTCTGCTAGATGTTCATGTTAAACGAGGAGCGGATATTGGTAGTGACCATCAACTCAGCATTGCAAAAATAAGGTTTAAACTTAAAAATCAGAAGAAGGAAAAATCTGGTGTTGGTAGATACGATATTGTTAAGCTTAGAAGGGAAGGAGAAGAAAAGGAGGAATTCAGATTAGAATGCAGAAATAGGTTTTTGGTGTTGGAAACGTTGGAAGAGGGGGAGAGAAGTGTAGATGAGATGTGGGAGGATGTGAACAAAGTTTTGCATGAGACTGCTGAATGTACGATTGGAAGGAGACATAGATTCAGGAGAAAGAAATGGATATCAGAGGAAACGTGGGATATGATAAAAAAGAGAGGTGAGGCTAAATTGAGGAGTGAGATGCAATGCGTTGATGAACGAGAAAATGAATTAGCAAGAGCTGCGTACTGGAGTTTGAATTCAGAAGTAAGAAGGTTAGCTAGGAGAGATAAAAGAAGATGTGTGGATGAAAAGGTTGCAGAGACTGAAATCCTAATAAACAAAAATGATGGACAGAGTCAAAGAATAGCATATGATTCGATTAGAGAACTGAGTGGTAATGCAGGTAAACGCAAGGAAATACCAATTAGAGACAGGGAAGGAAATTTATTGACCAAAGATGGAGATATTAAAAATAGATGGAAAGAGCATTTTGAGACAGTTCTTAACAGACCAATACAACCAGAAGAGGATATACCGTCTGCTCAGGAAGATTTAAATATAGAAACAGGAGAGTTGAGGCTTGCAGAAGTGGAGAAAGCAGTAAAACAGTTAAAGAATAATAAGGCACCAGGGGAGGATGGTTTATTTCCGGAAATGTTTAAAGTGGAGGGGGATAGATTAATAATGATCTTGACCAAGCTATTCAATAAGATATGGGTGACGGGGTTACTACCATCAGTTTGGAAGAATGGTGTAATTGTTAAAGTTCCGAAGAAGGGAGACCTGAGTGAATGTGGTAATTGGAGGGAATCTCTTTGTCACCGATAGCTTTGAAAGTTTTCAGTAGAGTGTTGTTAAATAGGTTGGAGCCGGTGGTTGAGGGTATTCTGAGGGATGAACAGGCTGGTTTTAGAAAGGGACGTGGTTGCAATGATCAGATCTTTATAGTTAGGCATTTGATGCAGCAAGTTAATGAAATGAGAGTACCGTTAAGTCTTTGTTTTGTTGATTTTGAAAAGGCTTTTGATAGTGTTTCGAGAGAGTCTATGGGGAAGATCATGAGACATTATGGAATACCAGAGGAGTTTGTGAGGGTCATTATGAACATGCATGAGGACACATTTTGTAAAGTGATGGTTGATGGTTGTCTGAGTGATTCGTTTGAAGTCAAGTCCGGAGTAATTCAAGGTGGTGTTCTATCGCCTTTACTATTTATATTGGTCATTGATTACATTATGAAACGTGTTGGAACAGAAACCGGTGCAGGTATACTTTGGGGAGAGAACAGGAAACTTTTGGATTTAGATTATGCAGATGATATAGTTTTGATTTGTGATGGGCCAGAAGAGATGCAGAGAGTGTTGGACTGTTTGGTGAGTGAAGGTCGCAAGGTGGGTTTGGTTATTAATTGTGGAAAAACTGAAATAATCAATATGAATATGGAAAATGCGCAGGAATGTGTAATTGGAGGTATGGTTGTAAAGCAAGTTGATAGGTTTAAATATTTAGGTACTTATTTAGCCAAGGATGGTTCTTTGAACTTTGAAATCGAGGAAAGGTTAAAGAAGGCTAATCAGGCAATGGGAATGCTTAAAAATATTTGGAATAATAACAATTTCTCTGTGCATACAAAAATCAAACTTTATAAGGTAATGGTTAGGAGTATCTTAATTTATGGACACGAGTCTTGGTACAGCACAGTGACTATGGAAAATAAATTCTTGGTGTTTGAAAATAAAGCACTTAGAAGAATATTAGGAGTTAAGTGGTGGGAAAGGATACCAAATAGTAGAATTAGAGAAATAACGGGAGTGCAGCCGATCGATGAATATGTTAGATTCTCACGATGGAAGTGGCTAGGACATGTGTATAGGAGACAGGGAATAGTACGAGGTACACCAGGGTGGGTGGCACCTGGTAGGAGAGGTAGAGGAAGGCCAAAAGAGACGTGGGTGAGGACAATGAGACGGGAAGCTGGAGATGAGTGTTGGGGAGATCTTGAGGAGTTAGCACAAGATAGGATGTGGTGGTGTGAGTTCATCGAGGCCCTATGCATCCCCGAGGGTGCCACAGGAAATGATTGATTGATTGATTGATATATATATATATATATATATATATATATATATATATATATATATATATATATATATATATATATATATATATATATATATAAACACTTAAAACATTTTACCTATCAAAAGCCACCAGTTCATTGTAAGACACATAACTGTGTGAAATATTTTCATGACTCTAGAGTTAATACTTTTGGGGATTTGCTCTGGAAACAAAATCTCTACTCCCGGCCAGCAGTCCAACTCTACAGACGAACACCAGTGATTACAAATACCCTCCTCCAACTTTTTCAGGTGGAGGGTAAAAAAACACTTTATTATCCAAGGGTATGAGGCGAGTGACCCAACAAACATTGAATCATTGGCACAGTAATGGCTCAATACTGGTTTTCCTGTACATCAAGTACTGGCCCGATACTTCCAGATTCGACTCTACTGTAACGGGCCACTGTAAATTCATTATCCGATTGCACCCCGGCCCATTAACGGCAATGTATCAATCTGGTTATGGGCCAATTATTGTCTTCCATTATAGCTCCAATATCCGACATGGATAAGATTTAAATTATTGCCTTCATTTTTCATGGAGCTCACCCAGATTTCTTTGATTTACCAAGACTTTATGATATCAAGACAAGCTCTTCTTAATTCCTGCACTGCTGTCAAGCAATGAATGTCTGAAATGAGATAAATTAAATTACTTGCATAAAGGGGTTTCGAACATGCGTCCTCGCAACCTACACGCCGGCATGCTGAGAGAATTTAAATTACTTGTATAAAAGAGTTTCGAACCTGTGTCCTCGCAACTACACACACGCTGCCCACTGCATCAACAGGGATCCTTGTCCATGATCGACAAGTTTAATAATTTTATAGAGCTAATTATATATATATATATATATATATATATATTGCCAGACGCCTCAATCCCGTTTGGGGTGGCCACAAATAAATCGCCTCCAAGTCGCCCTGTCCCCCCCCCATTTCACTGCCCTGCTCCCAACTCACACCCCCCTCTCTCATATACCTCTCCACCCCATCCCTCCATCTCATCCTCGGCCTCCCCCTCCCTCTTCCCCCCTCCACCTAACTCACATACACTCTCTTCGTCGGTCTTTCACCCTCCATCCTCTCCACATGGCCAAACCACCTCAGCGTGTTCTTCATAACGCTTCCTATCACATCCACATCCACACCACAATGCTCCTCTATATCCTCATTCGTCAGCCTGTCTCTCCATGTGACTCCACAGGCTCCTCTTAAATAACTCATTTCCACTGCTCTCACTCTTGCCTTGTCATTCCAACAACGTCCAAGCTTCACTTTCATACGTTAGAGTTGGTATCACAATACTGTCATGTAGTAACTTTTTCACTTCCATGCTCACTTCCCTGTTTCTTATCACTGCTTTCAAAGAACCAACAACCTTTCTTCCCTGCTATACCCTTTCAAGCACTTCACCCTCCAAACCTCCATCCTTACTCATCACACTACCCAAGTACTTACACGTACTCACAATTTCCAATTTCTAACCATCCAACCTCACTGTACATTCACTGACTTCACCTCTCTCAAAGACCATCACTTTACTTTTCCCTACATTCACCTTTAGATTCCGTTTCTTACACACTCTCCCAAACTCATCCACCAAGCCTTGCAGCTCCCCTTCGTCTTCACTCAACATCACAGTATCATCTGCAAACAACAGTACAGGGAGTTTCCAAACACTATCCTCTCTCACCAGGGCCACTCCAACATTCACTACCCTACCTTGTACCTCTTTTATTACCCCATCCATGTACAGATTGAACAACCATGGAGACATGACACATCCCTGTTTCAACCCAACTTTCAAAGAGAAAAATTCACTTAGTTCACCATCCACACGCACTGCGGCCTTCGCACCATTGTACATACTCTTCACAGTATTCAACAACTTCCCATCTACTCCATATAGTCTTAACACTTTCCACAATCCTTGTCTAACCTCCCTCTCATATGCTTTCTCCAAATCCATGAAAGCCGCATACAACTTCTTTCCCTTCTCTAGAAACTTTTCCAATAAAGATCTAAGAATGAATATCTGATCTACACAACCTTTTCCATTCCTAAAGCCTCCCTGTTCTTCTCCAACTAATTTCTCTGTTCTTTCTCTAACTCTGTCAATAAGTATCCTACCATACACTTTTCCTATTATACTAAGAAGACAAATGCCCCTATGATTACCACACACTTCTTTTTCTCCTTTTCCTTTATACAAGGGAAATGTGTAATGTGCAAACAGTGCAATAGGTAACCACGTGGTCGTGGCCCCTACCGTTGTGCTAAGTCAGATGTAGGAAATGATGTTTTTCAAGGAAGTACACGTATATCATGAACACTTGCACTGTGCCAATGTTAAGCAAAGTTCTTGGCTCGCTGTGAACAAAAAATCTTGACTCCTTTATTTCAGCTTGTACCCCTACCACAGCATTGCACTACCACAGGGTCCAGAATCCATTGAACAGAATTTATTCTCTAGTTGACTTGTAATGACAGCAGTCTTGCAGAGATGAATCACGGGTTGGCACCACAAGAGTGGCATGAAATCTTCAATGAGGTAGAGTCAGAGAGCGACCGAGAGCAACCGTTCTGGGGTGGAGGAGGTTGAACTGATGCCATCAGGTCAGCAAGTGGAGCCGCCCCGCCGTCTTCCATCGTTGGAGACTACACCACCATCATCGGCCGGCTTCACTGGAGAACCCTCCCCACCTCTAGGACCTGCTGGTCCCACCGCTCTCTTCATCGACTCCCAATCTCCAGATGTCATAAAAGACTTTATAGTTACTTGTAGAGAAGGTTTGTTGTTTAGTTGTCACTCTCGATTTCTTGTAGTAGGAATTAAAGATGAATACAGTGAGTGGATCTTAATTTATTGTCTTCAGAGAAATCTAAGTTGAGCAGGGTATGTCGTACAGAGACAATATAATAAGTAAGTCTATCTGAGCCCCTCTTTCTTGTTCACTCTCTCCACTACCTGTCGGTTCAAATGCTAGCCTCCTTCTAAGCTCTCCTTCCTAAATTCTGGTGAAACAGGGGTCGTGTCACGTGTGTTACACTGTGGTTGGAAAGTTCCAGAAACCTGTGTGTGAGTATGTGTGTATGTCACTAGGCTTTGTTCCCCTGCTATCTCGCTGACACACTACCTACATCATCCACTGACATTGCTACTTCCTATGTGTTGTCAACATTTCCTAAGTTAACTTGCAAGATCATTTCCCTTTCCCAGGCTCGCATGGAGCTGTCTATCTATCTATTTATCTATCTATCTAATATGATTTGTAATTATAATATTGACTCATAACATTGCTCGGCCATGCCGCTGAAGGTCCTCCGACAGCAATCATCATTGACATATGCTAATATATTAGTACATAATATTGATTATAATATTGTATACATATAATATTCATAGTAAATTGCAATGATCCAGTAATATTACATTTTAAACAAGTTGTATACATATTTGAATAAATGCACTAAAGGTAAATTATTTAACTGTAATACAGTATGTACTTGGGTTATTGTAGTGAAATGCATACATGCAAGAAAAAAAAAAAATAGTTTTAAATTAAGATTATGGTAAGAGTTATTTATTTTTCATTTAAAGATAATGGTACTGGTATGCCATATTTCTATATTATGGGTCATTCTTCTTTGCATTTATATATATATATATATATATATATATATATATATATATATATATATATATATATATATATATATATATATATATACAGTATATATATATATATATATATATATATGTATATATATATATATATATATATATATATATATAATTAATACTATATACAAAATATGTACACTTCATTCAGGGGGGTTAACTTGGATGTTAACTCTTCCCTCACTAAATACTGACTCCAAATTTGCAATTCTTGCATGCATTCTGTGCATTGCGAACAGCAGTACTGCAAATACAATGCAGACGATTATAAAGACAGTAGGTGCTGGGCTATACACATACTATGGGTTGAACATACTCAAACTCAAATCTTCCCAGGGCTTCATTGTTTCATTGATCAGCTGCATAGTTTCAAACTTAGGTGAAGTCAACTTAATACTTGTGCTCATGTTTAAGTCCATATCAGGCAGTGGGTGGAAATGTTTGTGTGTATGATTGAGGATGGCGTAGTGATTGATGGTGGATAAAGTAGACATGACTGGTGTAAATACCGCACAGTAGTCTGGTGCTATGTATAATCCTGAGGCTGAAATATGAGATGGTGGTATATCTGGACAGACTATGTAAACTGATGTGTTATGAGTGAAATAAAAAAACTGTGAGTGTCCGATGCATTGATGGTGTACAAGTTTATCTGGAGCAGAAGTGAACTTGCAACGATTATGAATATCGTCATTTCTGATGATAGCCATTTCACAAGGGACTGTATCAGTAGGCTGAAACGTGAAAATGTACGCAGGACAAAGATGAACAGCATGTCAGGATGTGCGGCACTTTCGTTCAATCATTGATTCACTTGCGAAAGTGACAGTGTTCCGTCTCTTGGAGACCATGATGAGTTCGGTGTCTGTGTTGATGTTGATGATGACCAAAGTGTTGTTATTTTTATAGGGGAAGGGGTGTAATTGGTATACTGTGAACAGGTCTTCAGTTATGAATGGTACATGAACTACTACTGATGATGGTGTTAGTGTAGCTTCTAAATATGGATAATATTGCATGAATTCCCTACTGCGGAACAAAGGCTTCAGTTTATGTTTATATATGCCTTGACTAATTATCTGACGTAGCTCATGAACTGGGAGTAAGTCAATTGTGATCTTGCCATCACCAGCATTCGAAATTCCTTGCATAAGTGCCCTGAAACGATCTCTAGTGTTGTCTAATTGTAGTAGAATCGTGTCAATATGTTCTGTGATGATGGAGAAGTGTTGGAAAAGTGTAATGTTTCCTTCCATTTCATTTATTTTATCTACACTTTCGAGAGCTATGTTTTCTGCCTTTTTCAGATTTTTCACAATTGTCTTCATTGCTGAGTTCTGTCCTGTGATGAATTTATCTTGGTATGTTAGTATCTGAGCTATTTTATTAAATTTGTTGTTTATTTCTTTAAGGCCATCCTCTGTAGCCAATCCAAAGATGTTCCCAAGAACTGCACCACCCAGGTCGAACAAACCGCGCTTTTGGCGATTATGTGTGATGTTGTTCCTGTCGCTCAGTACCTCCGTTCCATAAGATGGGAGATCTTGGATCATGATGAGCATAGTTGACTTTGCCTGTTCTAGTTTCCATTTTGCTAACTTTACTATTTCATTCACTTCCTTTGTGTTATGTGCTTGTGAAACATAGTTTCCTATCATGAAGTCAAGGGTTCGCATAGGCTTCGCAAGATTGTCTAGATAAGAAGGTAATTCATACAAGTAATCTAGACTTATTTCAGTACTCATGACGTCCTTAACGATTGAAGTCGTGGCCGTTGGAGCTATGAGGCATCCTTGTCGCACTATGTGTTGGGGGTCTAAGTGTGCATATCCTCTTTCTATGTAGAGGAGAATCCATAGCATAAGTTCCTTCATGGTAAACTACCGAAAAAAAAATCTTAATTTCCTAATATGGTCATGGTGTGGTCGATGATAGTGATGATGTGCGTTACAGTTGATTGTTATTTCATTTATAGAAGGAGTTTAAATCGATATATAATTCTCGTAAATGATGTACTGTAGATTTTATTGGAACAGTTGCACCTATGTTCGATTGTTTGGTATTATGACCTTAATTTCTTTTTGTAATCATTGTTGTTTTCTTGCTTGGTTTCTTGAGGTACGTTCACCTGTTCGGTTGTATCCGATGCTGAATAATTATTGGATAATTCCCTTGAAACTCGTTTTAAATGGTCAATATGAACTTGTTTCTCTTCGCCACTTGACAGTGACTTAATTAAAACTTTGTTTGCTTTTATGTTAATTACACTGCATGGGCCCTCAAATTTTGGGGATAATTTATTGTCTCGTATGAATGATACCATAAACAATGTCTCCTAAGCTGATATGTGAATCTCTTGCCTTCTTGTTAAATGCCTCCGTCATTTCTTCCTTGGACATCGTTAATTGTTTTTTGACTCTTTTGTGTATGTCATGGAATTCACGTAAACGGAGTTTAGAGTAATCATCGTAATTGTATATAGGCATGCTGTCACCTTCTAGGAGCTCATATGGTAGTTTTTTATCTGTCCCATATATAATGAAATGTGGTGTGTCACCTATGGATTTATTTATAGATCCATTAATTAAGACTTCTACTCTGGGAATCCAATCATCCCAGCTTGCACAATTTTCACTGGGAATGTGTCGTAGCACATCTAATACTTTTTTTTGTCTCTCTACCAACCCATTCGATGCTGGGTGATAGGCTAAAACGTTAACCTTTTTGATGTTGTATTGTTTACATATTTCTTGCAAGATCTCAGAATTTAATTCTTCTCCATTATCACTTATTAGTACCTTTGGGGTAGTAAAGCGACATATTACATTATCTGATATTGCCTTTGCTACTGTCTCTGCTGTCTTATCTTTAATTGGAGCTAAAATGACATAACGGGAAAAATGATCCGTTGCTACGAATAGGTATAGGTTATTATTGTATGATAATGGCATCTTGAGTAAATCAACAGCGACAACGTCCCATGGTTGATGTGGTACAGGGTAATTACCCATCGGTGCAGGTATGATTGGGTATCCTTTGTGTTTCGCACATGATTCGCATCTGTCTATATGATTGTTTATATCTTTTCGTAATGAAGGCCAGTAATATAACAGCTGGGCTTGTTTGAATGTCTTATCCTTTCCAGGATGTCCTGCATGTGGGCTATCGTGTATCGTTCGTAATACTTGGGGTATCATGTCATTAGGTACTACCAACTGGTTAGTATTTCTTTGGCGTTTTGGTTGTTTAGAGTTAATCTTGTATAATGTATTATTGACCATAGTGAATTGTTCGAGTGGAACATGCAGTTTGGGTAATTGTATGTCATCTCCACTTTCTAACTTGTATATAACTTTAGACCATATTGGGTCAAGTCTTTGTGCCTTTGCAATATCATCGTGGTTTGGGATATTTCCTTTGAGATCTAATGCCGCGACCTGAATTGTGTTCGGGTTCCTAGATAATGCGTCAGCTACTATATTCATTTTACCTTGTATATAATGAATTTGTACATTCTACTTTTCAACTGTACATTTCTATCTTGCCCTCCTCCCCGAGAGGAGTTTTTTTTTAACATACCCACTAGTGGTTTGTGGTCGGTGAATAAGTGGATTTCGTAACCATATACCAAATCTCGAAACTTTTGTAATGCAAAAACCACTGCAAGTGCCTCTAAGTCTGTAGTGTAATAATTTTCTCTGCACCTCTTGTTTGTCTGCTGGCAAATGCAATTGGTTGATTTTTTCCTCTTTTATCTTCCTGCATCAGTACAGCCCCTAATCCTTTAACTGATGCATCTGTACAAATAAGAAATGATTTTGTGTAGTCTGGATATGCTAAACAAGGTGCATTTGTTAGTTTAATTTGTAGATTGTTAAATGCCCTTTTTTGTTCTTCTTCCCATTGGAATATAGCATCTTTTTTGAGTAGTTGGAATAGAGGAAAGGCTATATGAGAGAATTGTGGTACGAATGACCTTTATTACCCAGCCAGACCTAAAAATTGTCTAACTTCGTCAGTCGTAGTGGGTTCAGGAAAATCTCTCACTGCCTGTATTTTGTCATCAGTGGTGTGAATACCATTAGAACTTAATTCGTGGCCTAAGAAATTTATTTCCTTAAAGCAAAATTTGCATTTAGAAAGCTTAATTTTTAAACCAGCATCACAAAGCTTTTGTAAGAGTAAGTCTAATTCCCTGAGATGATCCTTAATATTCTTCGTTGCGATTATAATATCGTCAAGATAAACAAATATTCCTTGTCCTAAAATTCCGGACAATACGTAATTCATAAGACGCTGGAATGTGCCTGGGGCTGTCCTCAGTCCCATCGGCATTCTTGTATATTGGTAATGGCCTCTGTTTGTGGAAAAGGCAGTGTATTTACGTGACAACCGGTATCTGATAATAGCCGTTCAGGAGATCGATGGTTGAGAATATGTTATTCTCAGGTAGAATATTCTGTAGGACGTCGCTTAGCAATGGCATGGGAAATCGGTCTGGGATTGTGTGATTGTTTAGTTTACAGTAATCAACTACCGCACGCATTTCTCCATTTCGTTTGGGCACGAAGAATAATGGGGCATTCCACGGGGAGACTGAAGGCTCAATAATTCCAAGTTTTAACATTTCATCGACATACTGATTTGCAAGTGTACGTTGGGAGTGTGGTATACGGTAAGCTGGTACGAAAATTGGTGGTGTTTCTGGGTGCACATTAATCATGTGATTAATCATATTAGTACACCCAAATTGTTCCCCGGGTAATGCTACAGTGTCCCTGTGTGTTTCCAGCAGGGTTAACAAATCATTTTCTTCATCAGATTCACCTGAGTGAATTAAATTCTCTATTATGCTTTCTCTATCCGTAGATTTTATCTCACTTGTCACTCCAGCTATAAGTATTTCCTTCACAGGGGCTGGACATTTTCAGTATTAACTATGCAAGTCCCCTTTTTCAACTGAACTTCCCCATTCATGTGATTAATTATGAATATCTGAGTTTGCCCTTCGTCGTTCATCTGACATAATGAGTTTTCTACTGACAATCCCTTTACTTTACATAATTCTTCTAAGACAAGAACAGTACTATTCCGTAATTTGCTCTTTATGGTAACTTTCATGTAGGAATTAGGTGGTATAACTAAATCATTGGTGAGATGGGCTGGAAAAATTGATAAATCAGTACTGTTATCTGGGTTACTAATTCTGGAGGATGGAGCTGGTGGTGGGAGTGGATCTATACACTCATCTGTTTGTGTATGTTTGTTTAAACCTTTAATATTACCAATTCTTTTTGGCTCTCTTTTACCAATCGGTGAGGGCTCTGATGGTATTTCCTCTATGAATTCATTGTCAAAGTCTATTCCATTCATTTGTGGGAGTATAGGTATGTTCTCTGCTCTCATGGATCTTAAGCCCAGTAACATATGAGCTTTAATTACTAAGTTTTCAACGATATAGAAAAATGCAGAGAATGGCCTCGTAGTCTCTGTGAAACTGATATTTAATCTTATCATACCTTTCACTGTAATTTGTTTTCCATCTACCGTATATAAATATAAATCAGCTTCTTCCAGAAAAGTTACTTTCTTCTTATTTTTAAGAATTCTATTTATTTCTTCATGTGTTATTAAGTTCACTGGAGAGCCTGTATCTAAAAATAAGGAAACGTTTTGATCCTCACATACAGCTGGTATCAAGATACACTCATTTCCCAACATGCCTCCTATGTGATTTTTAGACTTGTTTTTCTTTACGTTTGTTCGTTTTTTGTCATGACTTGGTCTTCCCCCGATTTGAACATGGACACAATTTTTTCTACTGTTTTGCAGTCACTGGTCCAGTGCCCTTGGTATCTATGATGCCTACAGTAAGGACCAAACCCTTGTGTCTTTTGTCTATCCTCTTTTGCTTTGATAAAGCATTCATATCTTGTGTGTCCTGGTTTTGCACAATAATGACATAGAATGGACCTATCCCTTGACTGTGACCTACAAGGTGGCTTCCCATAAGTAGTGTTGTTTATGGCGCGAGACCTGCTTGGGCTGCGCGAAAACTTATGAAACTGCCTGTAGCCTGGTGTTTGTGATCGAGCCCTCGTCACGTTTGGTTGTTTGCTCTGCCTGCTTTCGGGTCGCGATCGATTTTGTTCTCTGTTTGGGGTCGGTGTAGATGTTTTCACAGCTGATACTGTCTCAGGTACTCTCATTCTACTAGAATGTGCGGGTGTGTCGACCATACCTGCTTTACTACACTGCATCTCTACCTCGTTCATTAAGTCTAGTAAGCACATGCCTGGGGTGTACACGATCGTCTTGGCGATCTTAAGGGTTCTATCAGGTAATTTACACAAGGCAGCTACATAACCAATGATGTCCACGACGAGGTCTGGGGACATCTTTCCATCATCTGTTATCCAATTTGAGTTTTCCAAAGTAACTAACAATGTTCTTTTGATTGTGGAGACATCAGCAGTTATTTCACTGAGCACATGGTTTGTAGTGTGCTCCCTTACAAGATCTACAATCTTATGTAATTCTGGAATTATACCTGACAAAAAGTTCATACCTCCAGAAAATTTCTTCAAAAATTCAGTTTTAAATTCATCATATGTCCTAGCTTTAAGGAGCTTGTCAGATCTCAATAAATTGCTTGCTGGACATCTTTCCTGGCTTATGCAAGATGAAAAAATGGCAATTTTCTCTTGTTCATCTAGTATGTGGCACTTGATGAACATTTGTTTGCACTGACTAACTAATTAAATTACATCAATGCGATCTTTTTCTGTGCCAGAGAATTTTGGGGCAGTTTTATCTTCATGGTACACGTACACATGAGGTAGGGTTGTTAGATCCGTGGTATTTGTTTCGTGATTCATTTTCACTGCTTGCTCTGTTAATTTAACTTGGACTTGTTTATCGTTGTGTGAGGGAATGGTGGAATATATTCGGCCGGAACGGTGAACCCTGTTAAGTGTATTGGCATACGTGTGCAAGTCAGCGACAAAGTCCTCACTTGCTACGTCAGAGGGGGTTTCCCACTCAACATCTGGAACGGACGTATTTGTTTCTTGGTCTTTAATTTGTAGTGAGGTTTGTACAAGGGGTGTGTTGCCTTGGTGCTCTCCTAATTGTGAATCTTTTGGTGGGACTAATTGTGTTTCATCTGGTATTAACGTGGGTGGTGGCGAAAATATCCCTGTCATTAAGATTTGGTGTTATGAAATACGCCTTTTGTTTATTTATGTCCTAACTAAATAGATGAGTAAATGAGTTGTAATAAATGATAGATAGTGAGTGTATAAGTGTATATATGGAAATAAGTAAAGAAGTTGAATATACCTAATTTTAGCACTGAGAAGAAATGAGTAAGTATAATTTCACCCACTTGATATAGATCGTAGAGGTGTGTCGATGCAAATGTCGATCTCGGAAGAAAAATGCAGGGTTGATTGAAGATCTCTTGATAAATTTAGTGCTGTGTTGATGGACGATATTACTCAGGAAATTCCATGGCCTGGTGCTTGTGGTGGTTAACAGCTGTCACAGGCAAACCTCAGCATAGAACGTCGAATTTCCAACTCAGTACTGTGGAAATAAATGAGTATGAGTAGGAGCTATGTGAATAATGAGTAATGAGTAGTGGGTGAGAAGTGCCTGGTGTCAGTCACACGTTGCTTGGCGTGGCAAACTCGCGTTGTGATGTCATCTCAGCACATGGTGACGTCGGCTTCCCACACTGGTAGCTGTGGTGAATACTGAGTAGCGATGCGTAAGCTGGGTGAAGAAAGGGGAGTAAGTTGCGTTATATATGTGGCTCTGGTGTTTTGCTGCATGTCTTGACCTCTGCGTCAGCGATGGAGGTAGGCGGGAGAGAGTGGTGGGGGTTTGTGTGCTTGTTGCTTTGGTTTTTCCTCTTCTTTACTTGCTTTGTTTTTTATTCTTCTTGCTGCTGCTTGAAGTTACGTGAAGATTATAGAGTTGTTTTGTAGACTTGTAGGCTATTTGCATTGTAGGCTGTATTTTGTAGGAATTCACTGTAGAACTGAAGCTAATCTTGTAGAGTCTTGCCTGCTTTTGTAGAAATTCGCTTTTGATTCGGAGACGATGTCCGTAGTTTCGCTGGCCACCAAATAAGTTCATAAAAGACTTTGTAGTTACTTATAGAGAAGGTTTGTTGTTTAGTTGTCACTCTCGATTCCTTGTAGTAGGAATTAAAGATGAAAACAGTGAGTGGATCTTAATTTATTATCTTCAGAGAAATCTAAGTTGAGCAGGGTATGTCGTACAGAGACAATATAATAAGTAAGTCTATCTGAGCCCCTCTTTCTTGTTCACTCTCTCCACTACCTGTCAGTTCAAATGCTAGCCTCCTTCTGAGCTCTCCTTCCTAAATTCTGGTGAAACAGGGGTCGTGTCACGTGTGTTACACTGTAGTTGGAAAGTTCCAGAAACCTGTGTGTGAGTATGTGTGTATGTCACTAGGCTTTGTTGCCCTGCTATCTCGCTGACACACTACCTACATCATCCACTGACATTGCTACTTCCTATGTGTCATCAACATTTCCTCAGTTAACTTGCAAGATCATTTCCCTTTCCCAGGCTCGCATGGAGCTGTCTATCTATCTGTTTATCTATCTATCTATTATGATTTGTAATTATAATATGGACTCATAACACAGACCCCTCTGTCCCCCTTGGCATGCCAGTGTCACCAGAAGCCGGGCCATCGTTCATTGTGATGGCCCCTCCACCCGTTTCTGCCGTGCAGGATGCAAAGGTGACATCCTTGCCGGCCAGGCCAAGGAGACTGGTGTCCCCAGAGCCCTCTGTCTCATCTTCGTCCTCATCCGAGGTATCTCCTCCCAGACGAGGGTGCCATGGTCTGCTGTCTGGACACGGGGTATATCCAAGGGGTCGGAGGGCAGGCCGGAGGGTGTCGACAGGCAGACCCGCTGCCACCGCCACTGAAAAGGATCCTGGGTGGAGCAGTGGCCCCCTTCACACCGAACCACGGGCCATTCACTGGCTGCCCAGGGATCAAGGTGGATATTCCAATGACTCCCCTGCAGTTCTTCCAGCTCTTTTTCACACGGGAGTTGTTGTCATACCTCACTGCGGAAACCAAACAGTATGCCATATTCCTGGGGACTCAGCTGGATGCCTGGTTCTCCTGCAGTGAAGAGATGGCCAAGTTCCTGGAGTTATACCTTTTCATTGGGGTCGTGCATATGCTGATCATCAGGCACTAATGGAGGAGCTCCGAGCTGCACGACTACCCTAAAGTCCGGTGGGCAATGAGTGGAAGGCGCTTCACTGCCATCCTTAAGCACTTCTGCACCTTCAACTTGCTCGCCATTCCCTGGGACAACCAAGATTCCTTCAGTGGTCCCAGTGAGTGTACCAACCCAAGAAGCAGCGCAGCCCGGATGAGGGCTCTCTGGTGTGGAAGGGCCGGCTGTCGTTCCACATCTACAACCCCCAGAAGCCCACCAAGTATTCCATCAAACTCTACATGTTAGCCGAGTTGGAGGCAACATGAAGGTAATCAACAAATTATATCACTGAAAGACGAAAATAAAGTAGCCATTTAATGCAGGTAAAAGATGTTGACGAGAGTTGAAGAGTTTGACAAAGACCTGTATGCATCAAAGATAGGTAAGTTTTCATTTGACACTCGTGAAATACCAGAGGTATCACGCCATGAAGTAAAACTCTCTCTTAGAAGTATGGAAAGAGGAAAGACCCCAGGAGAATACCTCAGCAGACTAAGGAATATTAGCAGCTTTATTGAAAGACGCAGAAATAGAAGTTCAAATCTGACAGGCCCACTTATTTACTCAATGTATAAAGAGGAAGAAAATTCCCAACACGTTATTTTTTTTTCTTTTACAAGAAGGGCGCCTCAAAAGATCTTTTTATCTCTCGTCAAATTAGTTTATTGTTAGTTACATACAAACTTCACGGAAATTCTTACGAACAGAATTGCAACAGACTTGGAAGAAAACCAACCTCGTGAACAGGCAGGATTCCGAAACCGTTATTCAACTACTGATCATCTACACACAGTAAATCAGCTAATTGAGAAAAGTACAGAATATAACAATCCACAGTGCTTAGATTCTGTCGGTTACGAGAAGGTTTTCGAACCAGAGAAGCACAGCAATATAAATTCATTTCGGGAACAAGGAGTAAATTACAACACTGTAAAATTACTAGAAAACACAGGGATATTGGGGTGTAATTACAGAGCAAATCACTAAGGAAGACTTGTTACGAAACCACTTCTGCCACATACAATATAGCTTAGAGTGCATGAGTATATATGGGGGACGGTGGGTTTATACAAAGAGGGAAATGCTATAATCATGTTATATACAGACAAACAAAAAATTAAGTTTGAGGAAGGCGTGCGTCAGAGAGATACAGTTTCAACAAAATCATTAACAGCATATCTTGAAAGGATTTTCAGAAAGCTAGAATGGGAGGACAAAGAAGTAAACATATATGGAGAACATTTAATCTATTTATTGTTTGTAGATGACATTGTCATAATCTCAGAAAAAGGCATAGATATTGCAAGAAATGACCAAATACATAAACTCTATCCTGGACAATTTACCAACCAAGAAAGCTCCAAGTCCAGAAGGAATTCCTCCAGTCGTTTTGGAAAAGTGTTCTCCAGAACTTGTTCACGTTGTAGATTAATTATTCAGAATATGCATACGCACTTTTTCATTCCCTGTTTCTTGGAGAGAAGTCAAACTTCCATATAATAAAAAAAAAAAAAAAAAGGAAGCTCGTCCTACCAATAGCTATCGCATCTTCTCTCGGAAAATTATTTGAGACTGTCGGTAATGAACACATTGTCAAACATCTTGAATCAAACAACTTAATTTGTGACAGTAAGGTATTCGAAACGAAAGATTCGCTGTTGATATATTCAATTTCTTTACTCATACCATCCATCAGTCAACTGACTAACATGGAGAAACTCATGCAGTCATCCTTCATATTTCTAAAGCTTTTGACAGTGTGGGACCGTTCCCTGTTACCCAAGCACCCTTTTTATGGTCTATCGTCTTTTGTACAACTGATTTCCTCATATCGCAGGAACAGACAGCAAAGAGTAAGGTAGATGATGTATAGTCCATTTTCAACCCACTTATATGCCAGCATGCCATAAGGATCGGTCCTGTCTCCATCCCTGTTCTTCATTCATACTAATGATCTCTTGTGTGTCACTCATAATACCATTCACTCACAGGCTGATGACCTCGTTCTTCACAGCTCCTTCACACTTTCATTACCTTTTTACAGTTTGATATCTCTAATTCCCAACTCAGGACAGAAGTCTCCTTAAATCAGAACTTATCCCAGGTCACTGAATTGAAATAAACTAACAGTCTCATTCAATGATATATATATTTATTGCTAATAGACAGGGCTTGTCTGATTCCTCTGTTAATTTCAGTGCAACCATTATTCCTACTTATAAAAGTATTGCAATTCTCAGTGTTTTCACTTAGGGCCGTACTATAAAAACCCAGAGTTTAGGCGGTCCAACGGCGACGTTCCGTCGTCAGACGTTCCTGAGCGTCAGTCATTCTTACTATAAAAAAACTGGACCGTCAGTCTTGGCGAAACCCAGTTCTGGCGTTTGAATGCCACGACAGTCGCTAGACTGGTTGAGAATGCGCTGCATGAGCACTAAAAGCGCGCAAATTTTGAATGTTTCTTCAGTTTAATAAACCAGACACTTCGCTAACCCATTCTAAACTGTTATTTTTATGTAGGAAATAAGTATATTTGCGCTAGAATTGGTATCAAAGGATGGTAGAACGCATAAAGAGGATGCATTTACAAGCAATATAGTGTAATGTATAGCCTAGACTGAATTATGATTTATCCTCCTTTTGCAGTTATCTGCATGAAAATAGTTATTGAGATTATCCAGACTTGATTTCATATGAGCAACGTGAATGTATTATTGCATTCTTCATAGATTTCCATGTTGTTCCTGGCCAGCTCACCAGTCATGAATTATACAGCAGGTTATCCAGGTTATGTGCACCTTTACGCATGCAGCAGTATATCATGTGTTCCAAAATTTATATTGCAAAATGTAAATACAGAGTTACTGGAGAATTATTTTTAGCATGGAGACTAATTTCCTTCTTTACAAAGCTGGTTGAATGGTGACATTCATTGCAACACCAACATAAGAGGGATGCAGTAACACTCCATTCATTTTTAGCTGCTTCTTTCCACACCTGTCGTCCAGCCATGACCAGCAGACCATATTGGAAAATATAGATTATAAGATGTGTGTACTGTAACAGTTGTTCTTTCAATTTCTATATATCTAGCTATTATTTTTTTTTTTCTACATTATTGTTACCTTCCCTGTTTGAGGTATTACCGGTACTAGTAAATTTCCAGTTTAGCTCAGTAATTATACTACTCTGAGATTCACATTCTTTATCATTACCTTTCCCTTCAAGCAGTATGTAATGATTTCCTAAGTTACATGGTATATACAGTAGCTAATTATTTCTGTCCCAGTCTGCTAGACAAGCTTTCCTTTTTGTTTTCCAGAAATCATTCCACTCTATAGCACTTTCATCCAGTTCTGCTTTATATATTTTCAGATTATTTACTATTCTGTTTTCCTATCTTTCTCCAACTTTGGTCATATGCTTGATGTTTGTCTCCACTAAATATTTATCTCATTACTTCCTGTTTGTTAGTCATTGCTTAATTGCACCTTTCAAGCTTTTGTATAACCCTTCCACCCTAACCAATATTCCATGACTTTCCTACACCTATCTACTCCCCAATTACAATAACTGTAATTTCTATCCAATTAACTAGTTTTCATATTATATATGCATGGAACAGGCCATTTTCTCAGGCCTGTAGCTATTTGTAAGTAAGAAGAGCTCTTGGGATAGAAAGATGCCTAAGGTTTTACTTGTGTGTGTAATTAGCCTGAAAAAATCTGCATTTACTAACAAGTTTTGCTTTAAAGCCAACACACCTATGCCCAAACCTGAGTGCTTGATTGAAACAGGCAATATTTCAGCCAGCATGCTAACCAACCAATTCACTCATACCGATATCTGGTAATCTTACCCAACTGTCTTAACTATTCCAGCTTATCAATTTATTTTCGTGCAAAAACGTATCACATTTTTCAAGAAAGAACTTAAATGATTGCACATACTTGTCGGTACTGATGAATAATTTGTGTCTGTTTTATTATCAATTTCTGAAACTAACTGTAAGAGAGAACACTAAAACAGGTGAAAAATACAAACCAGACTAACCATTTACCATCGCTGACTAAACTCTTATATGTGTAATTTTTGCCATGTAATATAATATTGTATATGCACTTCTTACACGTCATTTATTCATAATTTTTCATAGGCAAGAACTGTCATACAATGATGTTGTTGGGCTAGAGGCAGAAGCTTACTGGCTTGCCCTCAAATGTGCTAACTAAAGCACTAAGCTGGCTAACACACAAACTTTCAAACAGTAGCCGTTTCAAAAATCTATTCAGAAAGTACACAGGTAGTCTGAAATAAACTAGAAAGCATAATTTAATATTCTAACTCAATATTACGCGCCACGTCGCCACCATAGGAGTTTTTGTTTACTCGTATGCTTTACGGAAGCGTTTAGTCTTGTATAATCTTATGAACAGCCTTGTATTTCTCAAAAATTTTAGCCTGCTAGGGAACATTTGATTCCTGAATTATTCAGTTCTTATAAATGGAAAAACCGGTTATCATATTTATGAATATTTAAATTTGTTATACGAAAGGGGGGTCTCTTGTGGCGTTTATCCTCCTGTGATAACCCCTGGGGGTAGGGGGGTTTCTAGAATACTCCCCCAGTATCCCTGCTTGTCGTACGAGGCGACTAAAAGGGTTGGTAGTGGGTTAGTGCCCCACCCCGTAAAAAGAACTAACTAAACAAGCGAATAAAGCGCCTCGGATCCGGACGGACCATACGTTGACGACTAAGGAACGGACAAAGGACATTCTTAGGGTGGGAACCTGGAATGTGAGAGGAGTGAATGATGAAGTGAAAGAGAGAAAGATTGTTCAGGTGCTTGAGGATGCAAGAGTGGATATATGTGGACTGACTGAAACTAAAGGGAAAGGTGAAAGGGTGAGAGAATGGGAATATGATTTAGGTATATGTGCGGGAGTTAATGAGAATGAGAGGGCAAGAGAGGGAATATGTCCGATGATAAGCAAGAAGTGGAAGGCGAATATAAGAGAGTATGGAACAGTGGGTGCAAGGATTGTATGGGTGAGGATGAAAGAAGCGTGGGCGATTGTATGTGTGTATGCTCCGACAGAGGACTGAGTGGAAAGAGTGAAAGATGAGTTTTGGGCGAAAGTAGAAGCATGTATGGACAAATCTGAGAGGAGCAAGAGAGTGCTTTTGATTGGAGACATGAATGGCAAAGTTGGGAATGTATGAGTGGATGGAGTGGTTGGTCAGTGGGGTGTGCCAGCTGAAGTAGATGGGAATGGTAGTGCTTTGGTGGACACCTGTGCTAGTAAGGGGTTGGCAATAGCCAACACCTACTTTCGGCACAAGATGATCCACTGGTATACATGGAGAGTAATGAGGAGGATGGATGGTGAGCTTGTTGAACGAAAGGCAATGATGGACTATGTGTGTGTGGATGAGCGAATGAGAAGACAAGTGTTGGATGCAAGAGTGTGGAGAGGGTGGGGGAATGGAGTCTCGGACCATCACTTAGTGATGGACAAGGTAAAGCTGCAAAGAAAATGGTTGAGGAGACGAAGGGGAAGACAGGAGGAAACAGCTCCTGTGGTAAGAGTGGAGAATTTGCAAGATAGTGAGAAAATGGCAGAGTATAAGAGCATAGTGGAAGAAAGACTGGGAAGGTATGAGCTAGAGCAGATGGAAGGGGTGGAAGATGTATGTAAGATATTCACGGAAGAGATAGGCGCTGCGTGTGAGGTGGTATGTGGAGTAAGGAGGAGATGCAAGGGTGTGCAAGGGACAGCATGGTGGAATGATGAGGTGAAACGAGCTGTGGAACAAAAGAAGAAGGCATTTAGTGAATGGTTGGCGAGTAGAGGTAGGGGAGAAGATGAGAGAGAGAAGAGAGAGGTATATGTGAGCAGGAGAAGGAAGGTTAAGAGACTGGTGAAGGTGAGTAAGAAAAAAGTGGATGAAGAGTTTGGGAGGAATCTGAGTGTGAAATGGAGGAAGAGTAAGAAATTGTTTTGGAAGGAGGCAAAGAAAGTAAGGCAGTGTGAAAGGGGAAATAGTAGGGGAGGGAAAGATATAAATAATAGATTGTTGGTGGAGAAGAGAGAGAAATTGAGGAGATGGAAGGAGCACTTTGAGGATTTGTTGAATGTAGAGAGTGAGAGCAGTGCGAGTATAAGTGGTTGGGGAATGGCTGGGAGAAGAGATGAGAGGAGGGAGGAAGAGATCAGTAGGGCGGAAGCAGTGGAAGCAATGAAGAAGATCAAGTTGGGAAAGGTCCCAGGAATTGACGGAGTGTGTGGTGAAATGGTGAGTTACTGTATGGGGTGAGATTGTTGTGGAGTGGATATGGAAGTTGAATAGATTGGCTTGGGAAGAGGGAAGGGTTCCAGAGGACTGGAAATCAGGTATAATTGTTCCTTTATACAAAGGAAAAGGGGAGAGAGAAGTATGTGGTAACCATAGAGGTATTTGCCTTCTTACTTTGACTGGTAAAATATATGGTAGAATACTCATTGAAAGGTTAGGCATATGACAGAGGAGCTAGTTGGAGAAGAACAAGGGGGATTTTGGAAGGAAAAAAGGTGTGTAGATCAGATATTTGTTCTAAGATGTTTAGTGGAGAAGGGAAAGAAAGTGTAAGCTGCCTTCATGGACTTGGAGAAAGCTTATGACAGAATAGATAGGCAAGGTATGTGGAAGGTATTAAGAATATATGGAGTGGAGGGGAAATTGTTGAGTGCTGTGAAGAGTTTGTACGAAGGAGCTAAGGCTACGGTGCGAGTGGATGGTGAGCTGAGTGAGTTCTTTGATCTCAATATTGGACTGAAACAGGGTTGTGTGATATCTCCATGGCTGTTTTAATATATATATATGGATGGGGTTGTAAAGGAGGTGCAAGGTAGGGCAGTGGATATGGGGGTGGCTCTAATGAATGAGGGTGAGATTTGGAAGATTCCGGTGTTGCTGTTTGCTGATGCTACAGTATTGTTGAGTGAAGATGAATGGGAGTTGCAAGGTTTGGTGAATGAATTCGGGACAGTGTGTAGGAGGAGGAAATTGAAAGTTAATGTAAACAAAAGTAAAGTTATGGTGTTTGAGAGGAATGAAGTCTCAGAATGTACAGTGAGGTTGGATGGTGAAGATATAGAGAATGTGAGTGCATTCAAGTACTTGGGTAGTGTGATGAGTAAGGATGGAACTTTGGGGGATGAAGTGCGTGAAATGGTACAGCAGGGAAGGAAGGTTGTTGGTTCACTGAAAGCAGTGATGAGAAATAGGGAGGTGAGTATGGAAGTTAAGAAGTCACTGCATGATAGTATTGTGATCCCAACCCTGACGTATGGAAGTGAGGCGTGGACCTTTCAAGAGGGGAACAAGTCAATAGTGAGAGCAGTGGAAATGAGTTACTTGAGAGTAGCATGTGGAGTGACATGGAGGGACAGGTTGACGAATGAAAAAATGAAGGAACGTTGTGGGATGGATGTGGATGTGGTTGAGAAGATTTGGAGAAATACACTAAGGTGGTTTGGACATGTGGAGAGAATGGAGAATGAACGACTGACTAAAAGGGTGTATGTAGGTGAGGTGGAGGGAGGGAGAGGGAGGGGTAGACCGAGGATGAGGTGTAGGGATGGAGTTGAGAGGTATATGAGGGTGGGGGGGTGAGTTGGGGGGAGGGTAGTCAAATGGTGGGTGACAGAGCGACTTGGAGGCGTTTTGTCTGCGGTAACCCTTTGCGGGATTAGGGCGTCGGGTTATAGATAGATAGATAGATATTCCAATACTATATTACGCCATAACCAGGTGACGAAAGCCTGGCGTGAACAGCAAATTTATTTATGGTACGAAAAACAGGAATGTCAGACGCTCAATTTCGTTAATACTGGCGTTTAGTTTTTAAAGTACGGCCTATCTCTCAAGTTAGATCAGTTGCTAAAACCGCCTAAAAAAACTTGAACTTCTGTACGGAATCCATAACTCCTTCATTGACGAGCTGATAGCTATGATTTACAAGTTTATTGTGTTCTTATATCGAATACTTCTCATCCTTGTGGTGTGGAAGTGGAGAGGTTGCATTAAAACAGCTGGACAAAATTCAGAACAAAGCAATTACAAACGAATTACCTCCCCTACAAGTAAGACGGAATGTTGCCTCACTTGCAGTATTTTACTTATATTTTCATGGCAAATGCTCCAACGAAGTGGCATCCATTGTGCTACCTGTCCACTCCTTCCCCCGTGCTACACGGGCATCTAGTAATGCTCATGACTTGACTGTCACACTGCCATACTGCAGAATTTCTTATTATCAGAATTCGTTTATTCCGCGAACCACATCTACTTGGAACTTGTGTCCCCAGGTTAGTTCCCCACCAGATTTCACCCTACAGCAGTCCAAGTCTAACTGTCACATATTATTTTAATTAACGGAGGAAACCTGTAATTTATAAATTTAATATGATTTTACTTCTTATGTTCATCACATTAAAAAAAAGGGGGGGAGGGGGGAAGTGAATGGATGATGGTCGCTCTTACCTACCACTGAGGAGGAATATTGGTAGTAATGTGCAAAATGATACATATATTAAAATTAACTAATATTGGTTAAAAAAATAAAGCAACGAACCTGACTTGAGACTTTACAACAGGGTAAAAATTTTGCAGAAAACATCTCACTTTCTGATCAGTCCCAGTAGCTAACCAGAGGCCCTCAAGCTGTATCAAATCAAACTTCTTAAAGAGTGGCGATTACCACTTAAAAAAATTTCTTTTTACAACGAAGTTTGTTTTGGCTGGAAGTGTGGCCTGGGCACACTCAAGGGGCTAAGTGGTGTCGACCATCATTCTCGCACTTGAATGTAGTGCTCCCTACTTCTTTCTTTATCATTTTTTTTCTGTCCTCCTCTCATCCTATTTTTCCTGTCTCTACTATCACTTTTCATTACTCTTCATTCCACTTCAGATCTCTACACTGAGTGACAGGTCTAATTATTTCCTGAATGGTTTCATGCAACCCAGGAAACCATTGCAACACTGGGTGGTAACCACATAACCAAATAACAAGGTGATGTGGAGTCATCTGTCGTGCCCCTATTAACTGGGTGGAGAGACAAAGATGCGGCGTACATCCAGGGACCAAACCTCCACCTTTTTTCCCGCTGATCGTAGTGGCGAGGTGCTACCTGCTGTAAAGGAACAAGGGATCACTGCTCGGGATGCCCCTACAGGGAAGGTTGTTTCCCTGCAGTTGATGTGTCTGCTCGGCCAGGCAGACCGGGGTTACCCAGCAACAACAACGGTCAGTAGTTCGTCCTATTCATTACTATCATATGATACTGAAACAACAAATAGGCAGAAGTGTAGCTTAGCGAATTAATTTTTCCGATGGAGTTTTCCTTTGGCCTAAGGTGTGGATTTGTAACAGTTTGATGTTTCCCCAACATATTTCAAAGCACACCTTAAAAAAAAAAAAAAAATCCAAGTGAGTTTCCTTTAGGTGGAGGTGTTGTTTAGAAGTAGCAGTCTCACTTCTCTAATAACACATGCAATTAACACTTCATTTCTACACATCTCCAGAGCATCTTATTGCATTAAGATATCTGGAGATTTACTATTATTACGAATCCTTCTTTCATAAGGAGATTCTTGCAGCCACACATGTGGATAGGATATAATGGTGTTTCTTTTCTAGGTACAGTCGGGGAAAGTTCCGCATTACCCACTGTTCGGAGCATTGGTGGTCGAAGAATAGTTGCGAAGCAGCAGCCAGACCCCACATGTCTGGTAATTGTGAATGGGAAGGTGGGTGGCCGGGGGTGGGAGGGTTTGGAGAGCTGCTCACATCACAAAATCAGTAGCCAATGACAATGCGTTCGTCATATTCTCAAAGCGCAAAAGCTTATGTTGTTTGTATGGTATCACATCGTTTTCTTAGTCTTCCTATATTACTGCATATATAATACATGTTTACTGGCAAAGGTATGCTTCTTTGCCTCCGTTTTGTAATGTTCGACAGAAGTGAGTTACAGAGACTGATCTTATTAGGACTTACCATGTCATCCTGTATATAGAAAAAAGAAAAGTCTGTTAATCACTCATATTGATTTTATTGTTGTTGTTGTTATTATTATTATTATTATTATCATTATTACAACACACTATCCTAGACTCTAAGTTCGAGATGAATAATTACAAGAATAACGCAGGAAATGTTTGCAGGTGGATGTTTATAGTGGGATGACAGAGTATAAATAATTAAACAAATTTATAAGAATATATAATACATTTTTATTAAGAGAACTGTAACCCAAATAGGGAAAACTATAAACACTTTCCATTGATTCAAGTGTTTTATTGTACACTAGGTAAGCAGGGTACACAAATGGCACACCACCTAGTGAATATTACCTCAGTAGGTTGCCTTGATATTATTGCGTTCCTAACTCTTAACATGCGTAGCTTCCTAGATAGCTATTTGACATTGGTTACATTTAAAAGTGGTGACCGTTCCACTGCATTCTCAACCCATATGGGGAGTCCATAGCTGATAAGGTACTAGGCTGCCTGTACATCAGTGGTGATCGTTCCACTGATTACTAGACCAATACTGAGGGGTACACGGCTGGTAAGGTATTAGGTCACCTTTGCAGGTACTGGGTAATCAACATTACAATCTTGATATGACATGCAGTAGCATGATCACAGTTGCCTCATATGGAGTTTGTGAATCTGTGATGTTCGTCAAGTATTGCCTTGAGCTTCTGTGGATCGGCGAAATGGTACACTGCCTCTGTGTCTGTTGCTCTTGCCCATCTTTGTCTGTAGTTCATTAATTCCTTGCAGTTGCGTAGGTAGTGGGAGAGGGTGTGTGCATCATCTTATCGACATAGCCTGCCTGCACTTCGTACTTAGTCATTCAGGTTGCGGGGCCACTTCCCAGAGGTATCTGTACTTTAATCTGATTCGGCTGAAGATTGTTGCCTTCTCGTCTTAAGACCATTTTATTTGAATTCAGGCAGTTTATGCTCTGTCCTGACACAGTATCTGGATATGGAGGAGTGGTAAGTCTTTATTTGTCGGGTATGTTCCCTGTATTTGTCGAGGATAGGTGCCCCTACAGCTTGCTTCAGGTAGTTAATAGTCAGTGGGAATTTGTATTTTACCTCACTTTTCTTCGTGCCATCATCCACCACTTGATCTGTTCTCTCATTGCCTGCGATGCTTGCGTGTGATGGTGCCCATATCGGAAGAAGTTACATGCCCTTTTCCTGCATTCTTCTTATGAAAATGTTAGCCCACTTTGTGAGTCTTGTGCATTCACGTCTCTTGGAGGTGAGCGATTGTTGTGCACTAAGGCTGTCTATGATGACTGCTGTTCTTGTTTCTTTCTTCGCAAGGGTGAGGGCAGCTGCAATTCCCAGTAGTTCTGCCTGTGTCATCGAGCAGATGTTCGATAACCTGAGGGAGTATTTGTTGGCCTAGAAATTGTCCACATGGTGTACCATGCCACAGCCTGCAGTGCAGTCCTCCTAGAGTGATCTGTCTGTAAAGTAATGATGCCTGACCTTGATCTCGTGAGTGTTGAGTCGTCTGTAGAAGTCGAGCCTGAGCTCCAGAAGAGTCATGTCCTTCTTTCATCCCAAGTGACTGGGCAGGGATAATTCTATGGACAAGATCTCCCATGGAAGAAGGTCGCATGACTCGTATTGTGGTGCATTGATGAAAGTTGTCATCTTGGTGATGCCTATCAGCGTTCTTGCCCCACCGACGCACTTTGTTCTCCTTTTCTTGAGTCTGTCTCTTATGAATATCTCCCTGATGAAACTGTCATCATCAGCAGCGAGAGGATGGTAAAGTTGTGCAGCCATCATTGTTCCAAGCCTGTATTTGATGGGGTGTAGTTCATCTTCCACTCTTTGGATTTCTTGCCTGACGCTCTTGGGAGTTCCAAGGATGGTTCTTGCGGCAGTGTTCTATATGGTCTCTAAATGCTGATACCTGACCCTTATGGAATGGGAGCAGCAAGCTACTGCTGTAGTCCTTGACTAAGCTCACTAATGATGTGTAGAGTTGTCTGACTAGAGATAAGGAGGCTCCCAATGAGCCATGGGCTGTCTTCTTATGGAGTTTGAGTCTGGGGAGCGGCTTGCTTAATCCTCGGCATTTCCTTGGCACTGTCTCTGTCCTTGGTGAGCCAGACCACCATGTACCTGTAGTTTGTGACATGGTTTATTATCTGTCCCTGTATCTTGAGCTCTAGTTCGTTCTTTTCTCTTCCAGAGAGTAACTTTGTCTTTTGGGGTGATTTGATTAATCCTGTTCTGTTGCAGGCTTTGTTGAAGTCTCTTATGGTGGTCTTGATTGTTGTCTTGGTGTCCGCTTGTAGTACTATGTCGTTTGTGTAGATCGTTTTGGTGACCCTGTTCATCTTCAGCGACCCTGTGACATTCATCTGGATGTTAAAGTGTTGGTGATAGGACTCCCTTCTCCTTGTGACATTCCTAGTACCATGTGTTCCTATCAGAAGTATGCTTTTTCTAAGTAGACGCAGCTCTGTCTGTTCTCGAGGTACTCCTTGATGATGCTCAGAAGTCTGCCGTTTATCATGCCCACTAGTTCAGTTAATATGACATCATGATTAGGTTTTTTAAAGGCTCCTTTGAGATCGACAAAAATGTTATACTTTTTTCCCAATCCTGCCTTGACTCTGTGTATGCAGTTGTACACGCTCTTGTTTTGTGAGAACCTGTAAAGGTTCTTACTCAGTTTGTTTGATGTTTCGTACTGGAGCCTGTTGAGTACTATCCTCTCAAAGATCTTCCAGAGACATGAGGTGAGTGATATGGGCCTATATTCTCCTGGTTTTTATGGTTTGAGAATGGGAGTTATCACAGCCTTTTTCCACGCTTGAGGGACGGGGGCTCATGCCCAGATCATGTTGTAAAGTGTGAGGAGAGGGTTACCTTTAATAGCTGACAGGATGTTGATAGCGTTTTTTTTTTTTTTTTTTCTGGCCTATCGACCATTGGGGCCAAAGCCTGGGGTCATTAAGGCCATATATGTATACATATATATATGTATACACATATACACATATATACATACATATACAAACATATATATATATATATATATATATATATATATATATATATATATATATATATATATATATATATATATATATTATATATATATATTTATATATATATTGTTACGGAACAGAGAGAGATAATGAACACTTCAAGTGAGAATACTAAAATCACTACTGTCCTGCAAAGTTCCAGGTTCAAAACAAAAGACTTAGGTAAAATTACAAGTTAATGTTTAATGCTCAAACTAACAACTAAACATTCAGGACTCATAAGGATAATGTAATGGCAAAACAGGTTACATATATGGTTAACTGCAATAGCCTCTATTAACACGAATTTAGCAAGAACAAATTTATCTAAGTCAGCCCTGATAAATGAGAGAACCGAATAATGCTCAGTTAAAGTAAGATATAATATTATTACAGATAAAAAATATTACTAATACTGGCTGACATTAAAAACTCTACATGAATCACAAAAAACCTTACCAGGCCTACGAATTGAAGCCTTAGGCCATACAGTACAAGAAAAATGGTAACAACACTTATACTCAAATTATACAGCAGCTAGATGGCTGGAGACTTCCTGAGCACTCATAATAATATACTGTAAAGGGGAGGACAGAGATGTGAACAGAATGAGGAGTAGATCTAAGTGGCAAGTAGCCCATTATATAGGGGGCCGGCAGAGCTTGATTCAATTTGCAAGAAGGACACGGAAATGAAGGCACAGGGGAGGAAGAGTTGACAGTCCTGCTCTGAACAACAGAAAGAACGACTTACTCTACTATAAGGGAGAGAAGGGGGGGAGTGAGGTAGAACACGCAAGCCTGGTCACTATGGAAGCCACGTGGCGAATCGTGATCAAATATGCAGCATACTGTACATTAGAATTATACAAAGGATGATGAAATCATAGGCTATGTAACACCTCCCCACAAAGAAAAAGAAATTTACAAAGGAAATTTCTTATTACTCTAAAACAATCTGTCTCAAGTCTAGATAAGCAATCTGCAATAACATTTTCTTTCCCCTTGACATGTTGTATGTCTAATGAATACTCCTGAAGAAGTAGACTCCATCTTGTCAATCTCTGATTTTTATCTTTAAACTTACTAAGGAATTTCAGTGGGTTATGATCGGTATAAATGACTATGGGGTCAAAACAAGAACACAAATAAAATGAAAAATGCTGTAAATCCAAAATCAAGGCCAAAAGCTCTTTCTCAATAGTTGAGTAATTCTTTTGAGGTGGAGTGAACTTCTTACTGTAAAAAGATACAGGGTGTTCAATACCCTGATCATCCTCTTGCAGCAAAAACAGCCCCAGCTCCTGTATCACTTGCGTCAACAGCCATCTTAAAAGGCTTAGCAAAATTTGGAGTAGCGAGCACTGGCTGACTTAATAGGATAGCTTTAAGTTTACTGAAAGAGGATTCACAGTTATCGGTCCAGACAAATTTAACTCCCTTTTTCAGTAGGTCTGTAAGTGGTGATACAAGAATTGAAAAGTTAAGAACAAATCTCCTGTAATAACCTACCATTCCCAAAAATCTTTGTAGCTCTTTCCTACTTTTAGGTCTGGGAAGATCACTTATAACCTGAACCTTAGCTCCTGGTGGTGCAACGTGTCCATCACCAATTACGTACCCAAGGTACTGAACTTTATCTTGACCAAACTCACACTTTGATAAATTAGCCACAAGATTAGCCTGAACCAAACGCTCAAGAAATTTACTGATATGGCATAGGTGATCTTTCCAGTTGTCACTGGAGATTAATACATCATCAATATAAACATCACACCCTGCCAAACCCTCTGTTACAACATTCATGAGCTTCTGAAAAGTGGCTGGTGCATTCTTCATACCATATGGCATTACAGAACATGCAAAAGTCTTTCCTAGTGTTACAAAACATGAGATCTCCCTAGCACGTTCAGTCATAGGTACTTGCCAGTATCCCTTTAACAAATCAAACTTACTTATGTACCTAGCCTTTCCGATCTTGTCTATGCAATCTTCCACGCGAGGGAGAGGATAAGTGTCTGTTTTGGTTATCTGATTAACACATCTGTAGTCGATGCAAAGCCGTTGTGACCCACCTGGCTTAGGGACTAGAGTGACAGGAGAACTCCACTTGCTCTGACAGGGCTCAATCATCTTGTGGTCCAACAGGTAGCCAAGCTCCTTCTGGATGAGAGGAACTTTCACTGGGTTCACACGGTAAGGAGGCAGTTTAATTGGCTTTGCGTCTCCAACATCGACATCATGCATCAACACAGTGGTTCTTCCTGGAGTGGCACGGAACACTTGCGGGTACTCCTGCAGTAATGCTGAAAACTCCTGCCTTTCCTCGGGAGCTAGATGAGAAAGCTTAGTCTGGAGAGCATTCATGATATCAGGATTCTTCCCCAAACTATCACTCAGGCTCATACTGCATGGGAGAACTTCACTTGCAGACTCGGGTGGAACAGCTACAGTGCAGACTGGGTTATTTTCGTCCCGCCTGTGATATAACTTTTTAGCATGTTGATGTGACAAAGTTGCTTGTTCTTTCTATGATCTGGTGTGGCGATGACATAGTTGACATCACTGAGTTTCTTCTCCACGAAATAAGGACCACTAAACTTGGCTTGAAGAGGTTGCCCATGCACCGGTAGCAGAATCAAAACCTGATCTCCTGGCTGAAAGTGGCATAAGCTGGACTTCTTATCATACCAAGTCTTCATCTTCTCCTGAGCAGCTCCTAAATTCTCTCTCGCCAGCTGTAAAGCAGTGGACAGCCGTTCTTTGAACTTCATCACATACTCCAGCAGGTTGACGTCATCTCCCTCCAACAGCCAGCATTCCTTGAGTAGCTTAACCCCTACACCGCGGGCTTGTTTACCAATGACTTGCGTGTGCCGCAAGGTTATTTGGGCTCCGACAGACTCTCAAAAAATATTTGCCAAAAATCAGTTATTAGTCCAAGAATAATAAAATTAAATATGCTTATGGCACATACCTTCAGCTTTCTCCTGGAATGATTGTTGAGCCTTCGTCGTTACCGTAGGACTTGTGGAGACCTCTGAAGTAGGGTAACGAAGTCTCCACTTTACACTTCCCGAAAACCCGTAATATGATTACCACAGTCAGATACAAACACTATAAACACTATTCTACAATTTTCAAGTAGTTTGGGATCCATACTAAAAAAAAAAAACACTGTGAAAGCAATGGAAATTACGAGCGCGTCTGATCGTCGCACTGGCACTAGTTCGCTCTTGGTACTCTGTCATTTATTATTCATAAAACCCCTCACACTTTATATTTCTATTACTATATAACACTTATATATATCTACAGTCTTTATCCATAAGTTTCCTTCAGTAGTATTAGTTTATTGTCACTGTAGGGATTCAATTTCTTTCAGTAAAATACGTAGCATTCACTTTCTCGTCCTGTATACTGGCACTGAGAGTGAATGTCACTTTCATCTTCACTCTCATAACTCATAGCATTCAGACATGCTAGAGTGAAACTTTCACTTTCATTACTCCTAGGGTATATACTCGTATTCTTATAATACTACTCATTTACATTTCTATTTACGTTCTCTATTTTATTTACGTTATTTACATTTCTATTTTATTTACACTGTGTTGTGCACTGTCACTTGAAATAACTTATAAAACCATTTTCCATTGTTCACGTATATTTACATTCATTACTTTCACTTGCTGTTTACACATTATTTACACATTATTTACAATTCCACTTGCACTGTTTTACTCAATAGAAAGATCGTAGTCACTCTTTTATCAATTGTCAGCCCTTTACCTCTTTCCACACGAGGTTTAGTAGGGGGTAAAGGTCACAGGGCCATTTGCATGGGGGTGAAAAAAGGCCTTGAAGTCAGCAAGAAGAAACATACGTACCCTCGCTTCGGAAGATGAGAGTAAACTGATAACGGAGGGCCAGCGTGGAGGCCTGCTTGGGGGTTATTCAGAGTTACCAATATTATTTCTTGAAACAGCTAAGTCTAGCACTGATATGATTGGCAGGAAATCTAGACAATACATTATAAATTTGGTAGTTCCAGGTGAATGTAAATATCACTTAGGCTTCTCCCTTCCCTCCTTACATGTATATTTATTACGAAAATAGATTAGAGGCCTACTTAGGAGATATATATTCAGAGCTACCAATGTTAGATCTTGAAACAGCTTTGTCTAGCACTTTTATGATTGGCAGGAAATCTAGACAATACATTATAATTTAGGTAGTTCCAGGTGAATGTAAATATCACTTAGGCTTCTCCCTTCCCTCCTTACATGTATATTTATTACGAAAATAGATTATACGGCATATTTCAAGGGGGAAAGAACAGCAAAAATTAGCGAACGAGTGCACGTGAGGTGTTGTCAGGTGATAATTAGCCAATTCCAGGTGTATGGCACTCTCACTTACCTTATTTCTTTCTTGTATATATTATTTGGTATAAGAATAGGACATAGGGCTTATTTCAATGGATGAAATCAGTGAAAAATTCCAGGGAAGATTTACTTAGCATAGCACGGCTGGGCAGGCGAGAGGATAGGGTAATGGAGGGGGGGTAGGGAGGGGAGTCAAGAACGGGGAGAAATGGCTAAATTGTCAACAATGGATGGGAGTACAGATGAGATTAGGAGTGCTGACTAGTGTTGGACATTGCCAGTACTGATAGATGATACAAGCCCCCACTTGGAAGCCCGGGTGAATTCAAAATAACACAGAATCACAAAAGCGACGCTCCGCGGTATGATCCCTTGCTCCCAAGCATGACGAAAGTGACGCCCCGTGGTTAAGGGGTTAAGGGGTCCTCTTACTTCATGGCCAAACAGTAGTTCAAAGGGTGAGAAGCCCAGTGATTCATTTGGAGATTCTCTTGCGGCAAATATAACGAATGGGAAACCTTTATCCCAGTCTTTCTGATGTTCCAAACAGTATTTCCTGAGCATCGATTTCAGTGTTTGATGATATCTCTCCAACGCTCCTTGGGTCTGGGGATGGTAAGCTGAAGACGTGATCTGGGTGATGCCCAATTCTTTCAGAGACTGCTTGAAAACATTTGACATGAAATTACTTCCCCGGTCTGACTGTACCTCCTTGGGCAGACCAAACTTGGTGAAGAACCCTAGCATTTCCTTAACCCCTACACCGCGGGCTTGTTTACCAATGACTTGCGTGTGCCGTGGGGTTATTTGGGCTCAGACAGACTCTCAAAAAATATTTGCCAAAAATCAGTTATTAGTCCTAGAATAATAAAATTACATATGCTTATGGCACATACCTTCAGCTTTCTCCTGGAATGATTGTTGAGCCTTCGTCAGTTACCGTAGGACTTGTGGAGACCTCTGAAGTAGGGTAACGAAGTCTCCACTTTACACTTCCCGAAAACCCGTAATATGATTACCACAGCCAGATACAAACACTATAAACACTATTCTACATTTTTCAAGTAGTTTGGGATCCATACTAAAAAAAAAAAAACACTGTGAAAACAATGGAAATTACGAGCGCGTCTGATCGTCACACTGGCACTAGTTTGCTCTTAGTAGTCTGTCATTTATTATTCATAAAACCCCTCACACTTTATATTTCTATTACTATATAACACTTATATATATCTACAGTCTTTATTCATAAGTTTCCTTCAGTAGTATTAGTTTATTGTCACTGTAGGGATTCAATTTCTTTCAGTAAAATACGTAGCATTCACTTTCTCGTCCTGTATACTGGCATTGAGAGTGAATGTCACTTTCATCTTCACTCTCATAACTCATAGCATTCAGACATGCTAGAGTGAAACTTTCACTTTCATTACTCCTAGGGTATATACTCGTATTCTTATAATACTACTCATTTACATTTCTATTTACGTTCTCTATTTTATTTACGTTATTTACATTTCTATTTTATTTACACTGTGTTGTGCACTGTCACTTGAAATAACTTATAAAACTGTTTTCCATTGTTCACGTATATTTACATTCATTACTTTCACTTGCTGTTTACACATTATTTACACATTATTTACAATTCCACTTGCACTGTTTTACTCAATAGAAAGATCGTAGTCACTCTTTTATCAATTGTCAGCCCTTTACCTCTTTCCACACGAGGTTTAGTAGGGGGTAAAGGTCACAGGGCCATTTGCATGGGGGTGACAAAAAAGGCCTTGAAGTCAGCAAGAAGAAACATACGTACTCTCACTTCGGAAGTTGAGAGTAACCTGATAACGGAGGGCTAGCGTGGAGGCCTGCTAAGGGGTTATTCAGGGTTACCAATATTACTTCTTGAAACAGCTAAGTCTAGCACTGATATGATTGGCAGGAAATCTAGACAATACATTATAAATTTGGTAGTTCCAGGTGAATGTAAATATCACTTAGGCTTCTCCCTTCCCTCCTTACATGTATATTTATTTCGAAAATAGATTAGAGGCCTACTTAAGAGATATATTTGCAGAGCTACCAATGTTAGATCTTGAAACATCTTTGTTTAGCACTGATATGATTGGCAGGAAATCTAGACAATACATTATAAATTAGGTAGTTCCAAGTGAATGTAAATATCACTTAGGCTTCTCCCTTCCCTCCTTACATGTATATTTATTACGAAAATAGATTTTAGGGCATATTTCAAGGGGAAAAAAACAGCGAAAATTAGCGAACGAGTGCACGTGAGGTGTTGTCAGGTGATAATTAGCCAATTCCAGGTGTTTGGCACTCTCACTTACCTTATTTCTTTCTTGTATATATTATTTGGTATAAGAATAGGACATAGGGCTTATTTCAATGGATGAAATCAGTGAAAAATTCCAGGGAAGATTTGCTTAGCGTAGCACGGCCGGGCAGGCGAGAGGATAGGGTAATGGAGGGGGGGTAGGGAGGGGAGTCAAGAACAGGGAGAAATGGCTAAATTGTCAACAATGGATGGGAGTACAGATGAGATTAGGAGTGCTGACTAGTGTTGGACATTGGCAGTACTGATAGATGATACAAGCCCCCACTTGGAAGCCCGGGTGAATTCAAAATAACACAGAATCACAAAAGCGACGCCCCGCGGTATGATCCCTTGCTCCCAAGCGTCACGAAAGTGACGCCCCGTGGTTAAGGGGTTAACCACGTTCTTTGCTGAGATATTTCTAAGTGGAATGGCTTCAGGATAACGAGTAGCCATATCAATCAGGGTCAACACATAAGAAAATCCTGAAGAAGTCTTAGGAAGAGGGCCCACAATATCCACCAACACACGTGTGAATGGCGCCTCAAAAGGAGGAATGGGAACTAGAGGTGCAACCTTTTCGGTCTGATTTCACTTCCCCACAACTTGACAGGTGTGACAAGACTTACAATACCAGGAAACATCTCTGAAGATACCTGGCCAATAGAAGTGTTTCAAAATGTGTGCCACAGTCTTCCTCACTCCAAGGTGTCCTGCCAAACTGGAATCATGAGCCACTCTAATGACATCCTGCCTACAAACACGAGAGATGACAACTTGATGTACAACCTCCCATTCACAGTCGGCTGATGCTGTTGGGGGTCTCCACTTCCTCATAAGTACTCCTGACTTTATATAATAACAAGTAGAAGCACCAGCTGACTCTACCTCACTGCAAGCAGAGTTAGCTAGACCTTTCAACTCAGGGTCAGCAACCTGCAACTCAACCAACTCTTGACGAGACAAATTATCAACACTACGGGGTACTGCCTCATCTGGTGAGTGGTCCAAATTAGCAAGAAAAGTGTCAGCTCATCATCATCATCATTATCCTCTAAGTCACCAGTAACTTTAGACTTAGCCCTAGTGACAGTACATGCAGAGAACACATCAGGGACATCACAATCCTGGGACGCAGCCACTGGCTCACTAGACAACTGAGGAGCTGGACACACTTGACTTCCACCAATATCATTTCCAAGTAAGAAAGTTACCCCTGACATTGGGTGTCTCAACCAACCCAACCATAACGGAACCATTAACAAAACCAGACTCTAAATTCACTCTGCACAGAGGGACAGAGAAGTAATTATTCCCTACACCTTGTAAAATTAGTTTCATCAGATGAATTAACATTAGAGCCTAGAACACTGGTCAGCGTAAGGGATTGGCAAGCTCCTGTATCACGATATATTTTAACTGATTTCCTGTCATTACTGTCCAGAGGACTGACAAAACCATCAGACAGGAAATTAGCACATGAACTCTTGAGAGTGTCACCCACGTTACTGCTCAAAAGAGGAGCTTCATCATGAGAATTTAATTTACCCCTCAAAGCAGGTTCAGTTAACTCGGTTAACCCGCGCCATCCCGAGGACGTACTTCCACGTCCTCACGTTTTGTCACAGCTAATCCCGAGGACGTACTTCAACGTCCTGCAATTGCAAGGTTCATAATTTCCACAATTTTCAATTTTCGCGAGTCATTTTTGGTACGTATACACGGGACACCTTCCTCAACAAGATGCCAGGCAGAGACAATGCCTTACCCAGCATGACCTTCTCCCCCCCCTGCATGCCCTTTTCTCAGCAATTCACCTGTTATCAGTGACCTGGCCAGTATAGCCATGTCATGCCACGGTACGAAATTCAGGACCAGAGTGATTCCCCAATCAATGACAATGTGGAGGACAAACTTTACATAGCATTAGAGGAAGAAACAGTTAGAAATGATGATCAGGTAATGTGGCAAAAAAAGGTCAGGTATTAGTGAGTGAAACAATGCCTATAATGCCTATATTACTGCTTGAAAACCAATATACTCTTGTACCACATATAAATTCGTAACAGTAAATAAATAAATACCGTTTATGAGTGGTGTGAAAT
>NC_137056.1:23034128-23056628 GCF_032717465.1 Coenobita brevimanus | reverse complement strand
GGTATTTGTACTCAGAATGGTGATAGAAAATTGCTGGGAGTATAACAAGGACCTATATGTTGCCTTTATTGACCTGTCAAAGGCTTTTGACTCAATTCCTAGGAAAAAGCTTTGGAGGTGTCTTGTAGAGGAATATGGAATCACTGGGAGATTGAAGAGGGCCATTAAGAGTACATATGACCCTCATCAATGTAAGGTTCGAACGGGGTATGAAAAAGATACTTGGTTTGAAGTGGAAACTGGGGTGAAACAAGGAAGTGTACTATCCCCATTACTGTTTATTGCTTATATGGACATGATAATTAAAAGATTCAAGGAAAGGTTTGGAAATGAAGAGCAAGGGGATATATTGGCCTACGCAGACGACATCGCATGTTGGAGTAATAGCCGGCCACAACTAACAAGAGCTTTGGAGTGCTGGAGGGAATGTTTTGAAGAAGCAGGAGTAACAATAAACATAAACAAAACAGAAATACTCACTGTGAAAAAGCAAAATGATGACGCGGATGATATAGTAGTTGGGGGCGATCAGGTCAAAGAAGTAGAACTTGTAAAATATCTGGGGTGTATTTTTACGAAGGAGGGAGATAAGAATAAGAGAGAGATCACCGAAAGGATAACTAAATATAGCAGATGTGTATGCTCTCTATATCCAATACTCAAAGACAGATATGTACCACTGGAGGCAAAGAGAACTATATTCCAGTCTATTTTAACACCTATACTCACATACGCATCTGAGAGCTGGACTCTGACAACCCGAGACTGGAGCAGAGTTCAAGCAGCAGAAATGAGACCACTGAGGGCAATAGTGGACAAAACAAGGAGAGACAGAATCAGGAATGAAACAATAAGAGAAATGGTTGGAGTAACATCGGTGAGAAAAGTAATCGAAAATTCACAACTGAGATGGCTAGGACATGTTGAGAGGATGGACGAGTCAAGAATAGTGAAGGAGATATGGAATTGGAGACCTGATGGCAGAAGATCAGTCGGAAGACCTCGGAAAAGATGGAGAGATGGTGTGGAGGAACTGTTGGACAGACGAGGTATGGATAACATCGAAGCATTGAGAAATCAAGAGGCCTTTGAGAGAACCAACTGGAGACGGCTGATCCACCTGACAGGCTGATGACTACCTGGGAGCCGAATGAATGAATATATATATATATATATATATATATATATATATATATATATATATATATATATATATATATATATATATATATCTATCTATCTATATATATATATATATATATATATATATATATATATATGTATCTATATACAGGTATATATATGTATCTATATATAGGTATCTATATCTATCTATCTATCTATCTATCTCTATATATATATATATATATATATATATATATATATATATATATATATATATATATATATATATATATATTGTTACATAGCCTATGATTTCATCATCCTTTGTGTAATTTTAACGCACAGTTGCTGCATGTTTGATCACGAGCGTGTTCTGCCTCAGTCCCCCCCTTCTACCATTATAGTAGAGTAAGTCGACATCTCTGTTATACTTTGCGGGATTGTCATCTCTTTGTCCCCATGGCTTCATTTGCGCGTCCTCATTACAAGTTGTATCAAGCTCTCCTGGCCCCTATATAATGAGCTCAGTCTCTGCATCATTGGCACTTAGATCTGCTCCTCATTTTGTTCACATCTCTGTCCTCCCCTGTACAGATATTATTATTGTGAGTGCTCAAGAAATCTCCAAACATCTGGCAGCTGTGTGTAATTTGAGTATAACTGTTGTATTTTTTCTTGTACTGTATAGCATAAGTTTAATTTGTGGGCCTAGTGAAGTTTTTGTAATTCATGTAGGGTTCTTTATGTCAGTCATTTTTTATAATAGTTTGTATCTGTAATAATTTATCTGGCATTCACTGAGTATTATCTGGTATCTCATTTTATCAGGGCTGACTTAGATAAATTTACTCTTTCTAATTTCGTGTTAATAGAGGCTATTGCAGTTAACCATATATTTAACCTGTTTATTTGCCATTACATTATCTTATGAGTCCTGAATGTTTTGTTGTTAATTTAAGCATTAAACTTTAACTTGTAATTTTACCTAACTCTTTTGTTTTGAACCTGGAACTTTACGGGACAGTAGTGACTCTTCGTATTCTCACTTAAAGTGTACATTATCTTTCTCTGTTCCGTAACATAAATTTGGCAACCTCATATCAGGATATTCAGGATATTATCATAAGGATATTGCTTGATATTTTGTGACTGTTACTTATCCATGATGGCTACTATTTCTACACTTGATGAAGCCAAAGATTTTTTGTCAAATGTGCAAACAGTGTGTGATATAGAAAACAGAACAAAGAATGAACTTAAGCTTGTTGCTCAACAATTGGGAATTGCAGTTCACTCTCATCATTCTAAAGATCAAATTGTTGGCATGATTAATAAAAGCTTGTTTAATGTAACTCCTCCAAATGAGCAAACGCAGATTGAATTAGCTAAGTTACAGCTAGCTCTGCAGGAGGCTCGTGCTAAAGAAGCTGAATTTCAGGCAAATGCTAAGGAGGCGGAATCTCAGGCTCGGATTCAGGAGGCACAGATACAGGCACAAGTTGAACTTGCTGGGATTCAGGCAGACCATGAGTATCGCATGAAACAAGGTGGAACTGGATCATCTAGCTCTGATGATTTTGATGTGGCTAAAAATGTTAAACTTGTCCCTCCTTTTAATGAATCTGATTTAACAAAGTATTTTCAGTTGTTTGAGAGGGTAGCTACAGGTTTTAATTGGCCTAAGGAGTATTGGCCAGTACTCCTTCAAACTGTTCTCACCGGTAAAGCTCAAGTAACTTATGCATCTTTGCCTCAGGATCAGTTTGATAATTATGATGTAGTTAAGAGCTTGATTCTTAAGGCCTATGAGCTTGTTCCTGAAGCCTATAGAGTAAAATTTAGGACAACTTACAAGCAAGATAAGCAATCCCATGTTGAGTATGCAAGAATCAAAGAAGATTTGTTAGAGCAGTGGTTAAATTCTAAGAATGTGGATTCTGATATTGGTAAATTTAAGCAGATGATTTTGCTGGAGGACTTCAAAAGGTGTATTAGTAAAGATGTAAGCCTATATCTTGATGAGAAAAGAATAGATAATTTGTCTGATGCTGCAGTTTTAGCTGATGAATATGTTCTCACTCACAAGAGATATTTTAGAGGAAAAAGGAAAGCTGAGAGTCAGTACGTTGCCTCTACTCAGAGTACAGGTAACAGGAAAGAGAATAAGGATGATGTTTCTCAGGAGGTAAATACCAGCTTCACCTCTAGATTTCAGAAAAGTAAATGTACTTATTGTAGTAAGCTTGGTCATACTACGGAGAGATGTTTCAGGAGACAGCGTGATGTGAACAAAAAGGAGTCTTTAAATATTCAGTCAGTTGGTCTAGTGTCCACTCTTGAGAGTTCCCAGAATTCTTTAACTGAGTTAACTGAACCTGCTTTGAGGGGTAACTTAAATTCTCATGATGGAGCTCCTCTTTTGAGCAGTAACGTGGGTGACACTCTCAAGAGTTCATGTGCTAATTTCCTGTCTGATGGTTTTGTCAGTCCTCTGGACAGTAATGACAGGAAATCAGTTAAAATATATCGTGATACAGGTGCTTGCCAATCCCTTATGCTGACCAGTGTTCTAGGCTCTAATTTTAATTCCTCTGATGAAACTGTAATCTTACAAGGTGTAGGGAATAATTACTTCTCTGTTCCTCTGTGCAGAGTGAATTTAGAGTCTGGTTTTGTTAATGGTTCTGTTATGGTTGGGTTGGTTGAGACACTCCCAATGTCAGGTGTAACTTTCTTACTTGGAAATGATATTGGTGGAAGTCAAGTGTGTCCAGCTCCTCAGTTGTCTAGTGAGCCAGTGGCTGCGTCCCAGGATTGTGATGTCCCTGATGTGTTCCCTGCATGTGCTGTCACTAGGGCTAAGTCTAAAGTTACTGGTGATTTAGAGGATAATGATGATGATGATGTTATCCTAGCTGACACTTTTCTTGCTAATTTGGACCACTCACCAGATGAGGCAGTACCCCGTAGTGTTGATAATTTGTCTCGTCAAGAGTTGGTTGAGTTGCAGGTTGCTGACCCTGAGTTGAAAGGTCTAGCTAACTCTGCTTACAGTGAAGAAGAGTCAGCCGGTGCTTCTACTTGTTATTATGTAAAGTCAGGAGTACTTATGAGGAAGTGGAGACCCCCAACAGCATCAGCCGACTGTGAATGGGAGGTTGTACATCAAGTTGTCATCCCTCGTGTTTGTAGGCAGGATATCATTAGAGTGGCTCATGATTCCAGTTTGGCAGGACACCTTGGAGTGAGGAAGACTGTGGCACGCATTTTGAAACACTTCTACTGGCCAGGTATCTTCAGGGATGTTTCCTGGTATTGTAAGTCTTGTCACACCTGTCAAGTTGTGGGAAGTGTAATCAGACCGAAAAGGTTGCACCTCTAGTTCCCATTCCTCCTTTTGAGGCGCCTTTCACCCGTGTGTTGGTGGATATTGTGGGCCCTCTTCCTAAGACTTCTTCAGGATTTTCTTATGTGTTGACCATGATTGATATGGCTACTCGTTATCCTGAAGCCATTCCACTTAGAAACATCTCAGCAAAGAACGTGGTTAAGGAAATGCTGGGGTTCTTCACAAAGTTTGGTCTGCCCAGGGAGGTGCAGTCGGACCGGGGAAGTAATTTCATGTCAAACGTTTTCAAGCAGTCTCTGAAAGAGTTGGGCATCACCCAGATCACGTCTTCAGCTTACCATCCCCAGACCCAAGGAGCGTTGGAGAGTTATCATCAAACACTCAAATCGATGCTCAAGAAATACTGTTTGGAACATCAGAAAGACTGGGATAAAGGTCTCCCATTCGTTGTGTTTGCCGCAAGAGAATCTCCAAATGAATCACTGGGCTTCTCACCTTTTGAACTACTGTTTGGCCATGAAGTAAGAGGACCCCTTAAGTTACTCAAGGAATGCTGGCTGTCGGAGGAAGATGACGTCAACCTGCTGGAGTATGTGATGAAGTTCAAAGAACGGCTGTCCACTGCTTTACAGCTGGCGAGAGAGAATTTAGGAGCTGCTCAGGAGAAGATGAAGACTTGGTATGACAAGAAGTCCAGGTTACGCCACTTTCAGCCAGGAGATCAGGTTTTGATTCTGCTACCAGTTCATGGGCAACCTCTTCAAGCCAAGTTTAGTGGCCCTTATTTCGTGGAGAAGAAACTCAGTGATGTCAACTATGTCATCGCCACACCAGATCGTAGAAAGAGCAAGCAACTATGTCACATCAACATGCTAAAGTTATATCACAGGCGGGACGAAAATAATCCAGTCTGCACTGTAGCTGTTCCACCCGAGTCTACAAGTGAAGTTCTCCCATGCAGCATGAGCCTGAGTGATAGTTTGGGGAAGAATCCTGATATCATGAATGATCTCCAGACTAAGCTTTCTCATCTACCTCCAAAGGAAAGGCAGGAGTTTTCGGCATTACTGCAGGAGTACCCGCAAGTGTTCCGTGCCACTCCAGGAAGAACCACTGTGTTGATGCATGATGTCGATGTTGGAGACGCAAAGCCAATTAAATTGCCTCCTTTCCGTGTGAACCCAGTGAAAGTTCCTCTCATCCAGAAGGAGCTTGGCTACCTGTTGGACCACAAGATGATTGAGCCCTGTCAGAGCGAGTGGAGTTCTCCTGTCACTCTAGTCCCTAAGCCAGGTGGGTCACATAGGCTTTGCATCGACTACAGACGTGTTAATCAGATAACTAAAACAGACACTTACCCTCTCCCTCGTGTAGAAGATTGCATAGACAAGATCGGAAAGGCTAGGTACATAAGTAAGTTTGATTTGTTAAAGGGATACTGGCAAGTACCTATGACTGAACGTGCTAGGGAGATCTCATGTTTTGTAATATTAGGAAAGACCTTTGCATGGTCTGTAATGCCATATACAGATTGTTTTAGAATAATAAGATTTTTCCTTTGTAAATTTCTTTTTTCTTTGTGGGGAGGTGTTACATAGCCTATGATTTCATCATCCTTTGTGTAATTTTAACGCACAGTTGCTGCATGTTTGATCACGAGCGTGTTCTGCCTCAGTCCCCCCCTTCTACCGTTATAGTAGAGTAAGTCGACATCTCTGTTATACTTTGCGGGATTGTCATCTCTTTGTCCCCATGGCTTCATTTGCGCGTCCTCATTACAAGTTGTATCAAGCTCTCCTGGCCCCTATATAATGAGCTCAGTCTCTGCATCATTGCCACTTAGATCTGCTCCTCATTTTGTTCACATCTCTGTCCTCCCCTGTACAGATATTATTATTGTGAGTGCTCAAGAAATCTCCAAACATCTGGCAGCTGTGTGTAATTTGAGTATAACTGTTGTATTTTTTCTTGTACTGTATAGCATAAGTTTAATTTGTGGGCCTAGTGAAGTTTTTGTAATTCATGTAGGGTTCTTTATGTCAGTCATTTTTTATAATAGTTTGTATCTGTAATAATTTATCTGGCATTCACTGAGTATTATCTGGTATCTCATTTTATCAGGGCTGACTTAGATAAATTTACTCTTTCTAATTTCGTGTTAATAGAGGCTATTGCAGTTAACCATATATTTAACCTGTTTATTTGCCATTACATTATCTTATGAGTCCTGAATGTTTTGTTGTTAATTTAAGCATTAAACTTTAACTTGTAATTTTACCTAACTCTTTTGTTTTGAACCTGGAACTTTACGGGACAGTAGTGACTCTTCGTATTCTCACTTAAAGTGTACATTATCTTTCTCTGTTCCGTAACATAAATTTGGCAACCTCATATCAGGATATTCAGGATATTATCATAAGGATATTGCTTGATATTTTGTGACTGTTACTTATCCATGATGGCTACTATTTCTACACTTGATGAAGCCAAAGATTTTTTGTCAAATGTGCAAACAGTGTGTGATATAGAAAACAGAACAAAGAATGAACTTAAGCTTGTTGCTCAACAATTGGGAATTGCAGTTCACTCTCATCATTCTAAAGATCAAATTGTTGGCATGATTAATAAAAGCTTGTTTAATGTAACTCCTCCAAATGAGCAAACGCAGATTGAATTAGCTAAGTTACAGCTAGCTCTGCAGGAGGCTCGTGCTAAAGAAGCTGAATTTCAGGCAAATGCTAAGGAGGCGGAATCTCAGGCTCGGATTCAGGAGGCACAGATACAGGCACAAGTTGAACTTGCTGGGATTCAGGCAGACCATGAGTATCGCATGAAACAAGGTGGAACTGGATCATCTAGCTCTGATGATTTTGATGTGGCTAAAAATGTTAAACTTGTCCCTCCTTTTAATGAATCTGATTTAACAAAGTATTTTCAGTTGTTTGAGAGGGTAGCTACAGGTTTTAATTGGCCTAAGGAGTATTGGCCAGTACTCCTTCAAACTGTTCTCACCGGTAAAGCTCAAGTAACTTATGCATCTTTGCCTCAGGATCAGTTTGATAATTATGATGTAGTTAAGAGCTTGATTCTTAAGGCCTATGAGCTTGTTCCTGAAGCCTATAGAGTAAAATTTAGGACAACTTACAAGCAAGATAAGCAATCCCATGTTGAGTATGCAAGAATCAAAGAAGATTTGTTAGAGCAGTGGTTAAATTCTAAGAATGTGGATTCTGATATTGGTAAATTTAAGCAGATGATTTTGCTGGAGGACTTCAAAAGGTGTATTAGTAAAGATGTAAGCCTATATCTTGATGAGAAAAGAATAGATAATTTGTCTGATGCTGCAGTTTTAGCTGATGAATATGTTCTCACTCACAAGAGATATTTTAGAGGAAAAGGAAAGCTGAGAGTCAGTACGTTGCCTCTACTCAGAGTACAGGTAACAGGAAAGAGAATAAGGATGATGTTTCTCAGGAGGTAAATACCAGCTTCACCTCTAGATTTCAGAAAAGTAAATGTACTTATTGTAGTAAGCTTGGTCATACTACGGAGAGATGTTTCAGGAGACAGCGTGATGTGAACAAAAAGGAGTCTTTAAATATTCAGTCAGTTGGTCTAGTGTCCACTCTTGAGAGTTCCCAGAATTCTTTAACTGAGTTAACTGAACCTGCTTTGAGGGGTAACTTAAATTCTCATGATGGAGCTCCTCTTTTGAGCAGTAACGTGGGTGACACTCTCAAGAGTTCATGTGCTAATTTCCTGTCTGATGGTTTTGTCAGTCCTCTGGACAGTAATGACAGGAAATCAGTTAAAATATATCGTGATACAGGTGCTTGCCAATCCCTTATGCTGACCAGTGTTCTAGGCTCTAATTTTAATTCCTCTGATGAAACTGTAATCTTACAAGGTGTAGGGAATAATTACTTCTCTGTTCCTCTGTGCAGAGTGAATTTAGAGTCTGGTTTTGTTAATGGTTCTGTTATGGTTGGGTTGGTTGAGACACTCCCAATGTCAGGTGTAACTTTCTTACTTGGAAATGATATTGGTGGAAGTCAAGTGTGTCCAGCTCCTCAGTTGTCTAGTGAGCCAGTGGCTGCGTCCCAGGATTGTGATGTCCCTGATGTGTTCCCTGCATGTGCTGTCACTAGGGCTAAGTCTAAAGTTACTGGTGATTTAGAGGATAATGATGATGATGATGTTATCCTAGCTGACACTTTTCTTGCTAATTTGGACCACTCACCAGATGAGGCAGTACCCCGTAGTGTTGATAATTTGTCTCGTCAAGAGTTGGTTGAGTTGCAGGTTGCTGACCCTGAGTTGAAAGGTCTAGCTAACTCTGCTTACAGTGAAGAAGAGTCAGCCGGTGCTTCTACTTGTTATTATGTAAAGTCAGGAGTACTTATGAGGAAGTGGAGACCCCCAACAGCATCAGCCGACTGTGAATGGGAGGTTGTACATCAAGTTGTCATCCCTCGTGTTTGTAGGCAGGATATCATTAGAGTGGCTCATGATTCCAGTTTGGCAGGACACCTTGGAGTGAGGAAGACTGTGGCACGCATTTTGAAACACTTCTACTGGCCAGGTATCTTCAGGGATGTTTCCTGGTATTGTAAGTCTTGTCACACCTGTCAAGTTGTGGGGAAGTGTAATCAGACCGAAAAGGTTGCACCTCTAGTTCCCATTCCTCCTTTTGAGGCGCCTTTCACCCGTGTGTTGGTGGATATTGTGGGCCCTCTTCCTAAGACTTCTTCAGGATTTTCTTATGTGTTGACCATGATTGATATGGCTACTCGTTATCCTGAAGCCATTCCACTTAGAAACATCTCAGCAAAGAACGTGGTTAAGGAAATGCTGGGGTTCTTCACAAAGTTTGGTCTGCCCAGGGAGGTGCAGTCGGACCGGGGAAGTAATTTCATGTCAAACGTTTTCAAGCAGTCTCTGAAAGAGTTGGGCATCACCCAGATCACGTCTTCAGCTTACCATCCCCAGACCCAAGGAGCGTTGGAGAGTTATCATCAAACACTCAAATCGATGCTCAAGAAATACTGTTTGGAACATCAGAAAGACTGGGATAAAGGTCTCCCATTCGTTGTGTTTGCCGCAAGAGAATCTCCAAATGAATCACTGGGCTTCTCACCTTTTGAACTACTGTTTGGCCATGAAGTAAGAGGACCCCTTAAGTTACTCAAGGAATGCTGGCTGTCGGAGGAAGATGACGTCAACCTGCTGGAGTATGTGATGAAGTTCAAAGAACGGCTGTCCACTGCTTTACAGCTGGCGAGAGAGAATTTAGGAGCTGCTCAGGAGAAGATGAAGACTTGGTATGACAAGAAGTCCAGGTTACGCCACTTTCAGCCAGGAGATCAGGTTTTGATTCTGCTACCAGTTCATGGGCAACCTCTTCAAGCCAAGTTTAGTGGCCCTTATTTCGTGGAGAAGAAACTCAGTGATGTCAACTATGTCATCGCCACACCAGATCGTAGAAAGAGCAAGCAACTATGTCACATCAACATGCTAAAAGTTATATCACAGGCGGGACGAAAATAATCCAGTCTGCACTTGTAGCTGTTCCACCCGAGTCTACAAGTGAAGTTCTCCCATGCAGCATGAGCCTGAGTGATAGTTTGGGGAAGAATCCTGATATCATGAATGATCTCCAGACTAAGCTTTCTCATCTACCTCCAAAGGAAAGGCAGGAGTTTTCGGCATTACTGCAGGAGTACCCGCAAGTGTTCCGTGCCACTCCAGGAAGAACCACTGTGTTGATGCATGATGTCGATGTTGGAGACGCAAAGCCAATTAAATTGCCTCCTTTCCGTGTGAACCCAGTGAAAGTTCCTCTCATCCAGAAGGAGCTTGGCTACCTGTTGGACCACAAGATGATTGAGCCCTGTCAGAGCGAGTGGAGTTCTCCTGTCACTCTAGTCCCTAAGCCAGGTGGGTCACATAGGCTTTGCATCGACTACAGACGTGTTAATCAGATAACTAAAACAGACACTTACCCTCTCCCTCGTGTAGAAGATTGCATAGACAAGATCGGAAAGGCTAGGTACATAAGTAAGTTTGATTTGTTAAAGGGATACTGGCAAGTACCTATGACTGAACGTGCTAGGAGATCTCAGTGTTTTGTAATATTAGGAAAGACCTTTGCATGGTCTGTAATGCCATATACAGATTGTTTTAGAATAATAAGATTTTTCCTTTGTAAATTTCTTTTTTCTTTGTGGGGAGGTGTTACATAGCCTATGATTTCATCATCCTTTGTGTAATTTTAACGCACAGTTGCTGCATGTTTGATCACGAGCGTGTTCTGCCTCAGTCCCCCCCTTCTACCGTTATAGTAGAGTAAGTCGACATCTCTGTTATACTTTGCGGGATTGTCATCTCTTTGTCCCCATGGCTTCATTTGCGCGTCCTCATTACAAGTTGTATCAAGCTCTCCTGGCCCCTATATAATGAGCTCAGTCTCTGCATCATTGCCACTTAGATCTGCTCCTCATTTTGTTCACATCTCTGTCCTCCCCTGTACAGATATTATTATTGTGAGTGCTCAAGAAATCTCCAAACATCTGGCAGCTGTGTGTAATTTGAGTATAACTGTTGTATTTTTTCTTGTACTGTATAGCATAAGTTTAATTTGTGGGCCTAGTGAAGTTTTTGTAATTCATGTAGGGTTCTTTATGTCAGTCATTTTTTATAATAGTTTGTATCTGTAATAATTTATCTGGCATTCACTGAGTATTATCTGGTATCTCATTTTATCAGGGCTGACTTAGATAAATTTACTCTTTCTAATTTCGTGTTAATAGAGGCTATTGCAGTTAACCATATATTTAACCTGTTTATTTGCCATTACATTATCTTATGAGTCCTGAATGTTTTGTTGTTAATTTAAGCATTAAACTTTAACTTGTAATTTTACCTAACTCTTTTGTTTTGAACCTGGAACTTTACGGGACAGTAGTGACTCTTCGTATTCTCACTTAAAGTGTACATTATCTTTCTCTGTTCCGTAACAATATATATATATATATATATATATATATATATATATATATATATATATATATATATATATATATATATATATGTATCTATATTTAGGTATCTATATCTATCTATCTATCTATATATATATAGATATATAGATAGATAGCTAGATAGATATATCTATATCTATCTATCTATCTATCTATCTATCTATATATATATATATATATATATATATATATACATATCTATATCTCTCTCTCTCTCTCTATATATTTATATATATATATATATATATATATATATAGATATATAGATCTATATATATTTATCTATATATATACATATATATATATATTTATCTATCTATCTATCTATCTATATATATATATATATATATATATATATATATATTGTTACATAGCCTATGATTTCATCATCCTTTGTGTAATTTTAACGCACAGTTACTGCATGTTTGATGACGAGCGTGTTCTGCCTCAGTCCCCCCCTTCTACCGTTATAGTAGAGTAAGTCGTTCTCTCTGTTATTCAGAGCGGGATTGTCAACTCTTTGTCCCCATGGCTTCATTTGCGCGTCCTTCTTACAAGTTGTATCAAGCTCTGCTGGCCCCTATATAATGAGCTCAGTCTCTGCATCATTGCCACTTAGATCTGCTCCTCATTTTGTTCACATCTCTGTCCTCCCCTGTACAGATATTATTATTGTGAGTGCTCAAGAAGTCTCCAAACATCTAGCAGCTGTGTGTGATTTGAGTATAACTGTTGTATTTTTTCTTGTACTGTGTAGCATAAGGTTGATTCTTAGGCCTGGTGAGGTTTTTGATTAATGTTGGGTTTTATGTCAGTCATTTTTGATAATAGTTTGTATCTGTAATAATTTATCTTGCATTAACTGAGCATTACCTAGTGTATTTTTATTTTATCAGGGCTGACTTAGATAAATTTACTCTCGCTAATTTTGTGTTAACGGAGGCTATTGCAGCTGACCATATATTTGACCTGTTTATTTGCCATTACATTATCTTTATGAGTCCTGAATGTTTCGTTGTTAGTTTGAGCATTAAACTTTAACTTGAAATTTTACCTAACTCTTTTGTTTTGAACCTAGAACTTTACGGGACAGTAGTGATTTTTAGTATTCTCACTTAAAGTGTACATTATCTTTCTCTGTTCCGTAACATAAATTTGGCGACCTCTCATCAGGATATTCAGGATATTATCATAAGGATATTGCTTGATATTTTGTGACTGTTACTTATTCATGATGTCTACTATTACTACACTTGATGAAGCCAAAGATTTTTTGTCAAATGTGCAAACAGTGTGTGATGTGGAAAACAGAACAAAGAATGAACTTAAGCTTGTTGCTCAACAATTGGGAATTGCTGTTCGCTCTCATCATTCTAAAGATCAAATTGTTGACATGATTAATGAAAGCTTGTTTAATGTAACTCCTCGAAATGAGCAAACGCAGATTGAATTAGCTAAGTTACAGCTAGCCCTGCAGGAGTCTCGTGATAAGGAGGCTGAATTTCAGGCCCGTTCTAAAGAAGCTGAGGCACAAGTTGAAATTGCTAGGATTCAGGCAGACCATGAGTATCGCATGAAACAAGGTGGAACTGGATCATCTAGCTCTGATGATTTTGATGTGGCTAAAAATGTTAAACTTGTCCCTCCTTTTAATGAATCTGATTTAACAAAGTATTTTCAGTTGTTTGAGAGGGTAGCTACAGGTTTTAATTGGCCCAAACAGAATTGGCCAGTACTCCTTGAAACTGTTCTCACCGGTAAAGCTCAAGTAACTTATGCATCTTTGCCTCAGGATCAATCTGATAATTATGATGTAGTTAAGAGCTTGATTCTTAAGGCCTATGAGCTTGTTCCTGAAGCCTATAGAGTAAAATTTAGGACAACTTACATGCAAGATAAGCAATCCCATGTTGAGTATGCAAAAATCAAAGAAGATCTGTTAGAGCAGTGGTTAAATTCTAAGAATGTGGATTCTGATTTTGACAAATTTAAGCAGATGATATTGCTGGAGGACTTCAAAAGGTGTATTAGTAAAGATGTAAGCCTATATCTTGATGAGAAAAGAATAGATAATTTGTCTGATGCTGCAGTTTTAGCTGATGAGTATGTTCTCACTCACAAGAGATATTCTAGAGAAAAAAGGAAAGCTGAGAGTAAGTACGTTGCCTCTACTCACAGTACAGGTCACAGGAAAGACAATAAAGATGATGTTTCTCAGGAAGTAAATACCAGCTTCACCTCTAGATTTCAGAAAAGTCTATCTATCTATCTATATACCTAGGCTGCTTCCCCCAAGGAAAGGGAGGTAGCCGAGACAGGATGACTCACTCTCCATTTACTCATCCATTCAAACACATTTATTCGCATCTTAGCCCCAAAGGGGAGAACGGACAGATCCTCACCGCACTACACCGCACAAGGGTCAACTGGGCAATGCAATCAGTGACATCCGCAGCAGGACCCGACAGCAGAACTGGTTTACCCCTGCCACATCATAACAGACCCATCCCCTTACCCGCACCTGACCTGACTAGCTGATCAGACCAAATGCGGGAGAATATCCCCTCAGGGCTGCGTCATCACTTATTCTTTCACAATTTCTCTCCATTTATTTCTGTCACGCACAGCCACTCTTCCTTGCTCAACAGACATCCCTCTCGCATCCAGCGCTCTCTTCACACTGTCCATCCATCCTATTCGTGGTCTTCCTCTCAGCCTTACACCTCTCACATCAGATCTAGTTATCTTTTTCACCAATCGCTCATTATCCATTCTCTCCATATGCCCAAACCATTGCAACACCCTCTGCTCAACTCTGCCAGCCATCTCCCGAACAACTCCAGTTCTCCTTCGCACTTCATCATTTCGCACCCGATCCATACGAGTCACCCACACATACTCCCTCAGACATCTCATCTCCATTACATTCAAACTTTTCCTCTCTGCTACACCCATATTCCATGTTTCAGCCCCATATAATGCAGTCGGTACCACAACACCCTCATACAGCCTTCTCTTTACATCCATTCTAAGCGAACGACATTTAAACACTTTTCATTCCTCCCAGCACCTTTCCTACTTCATTTATTCTAAACTTCACTTCTGCATCTATTCTTCCATCCACAGCAACATGTGACCCTAGATATTTAAAACAATCTACCTCCTCAAGCAACTCACCATTCAAAACTATATTCATCCCCCTACCATCTATCAACCTCGTACACTTCTTCACTTTTACTCTTATTCTCATTTACTTTCAATTTCCTCCTTTCACACACCCTTCCAAACTCCTCTACCAACTGTCTCAATCTCTCCTCTGAATCAGTCACCAGTGCAGTATCATCTGCAAACAGCAGCTGCTTCAGATTCCACTCTCCTCCATCAACATTTACCAGACTCAGACCACCTAAAACTCTTGCATTCACCTCCCTTACAACACCATCCATGTAAATATTAAACAACCAAGGCGACATCACACATCCCTGTCGCAGCCCCACTCTCACGGGAAACCAATCACTCACAGCATTTCCCACTCTTACACACGCTCTACTATTTACATAAAAACTTTTCACCCCTTTTAGTAACCTACCATCAAGTCCATACAATCTTAAAACAGTCCACAAAGCCTCCCTATCAATTCTATCATACGCTTTCTCTAAATCCATAAATGCCCAAAACACATCCTTGCCTTTCGCTAAATACTTTTCACACACTTGTCTCACAGCAAACACCTGATCAACGCATCCCCTCCCTCTCCTAAAGCCACACTGCTCATCACTAATCACTCCTCTGTACCCCTCACTAACTCTCATAATTAACACTCTACCATACACCTTACCTACAACACTCAACAGACTTATACCCCTAAAGCTAGTACATTCATACTTATCACCCTTGCCTTTATACAACGGGACCACACAAGCACTTGCCCAGTCAATTTGCACCATACCTTTCTCAAAGCACACATTCAACAATCTTACTAACCAGTCAACAATAGTCACTCCACCACCCTTCAGGCATTCCACAGCACACCCATCCATACCTGCAGCTTTCCCTGTTTTCATCTCCTTTATTGCCTTCTCCACTTCCTCCTTCGTGATCAAGGAATCATTCAACTCTCCCAACACATTTATACCTTGCACCCTTCCATCCGCCACAATCTCAGCCACCCTTTCCTCCTCTACATTTAACAATCTTTCAAAATACTCTGCCCATCTCTTCCTTACTGCATCCATCTCAATTAACATCCTTCCATCCTCTGATTTTACTCGTTCTTCCTTCCCAGACTCTCCCTTTCGCACCCTTTTCACCTCCTTCCAAAACATTTTCTTATTCTGCTGAAAATTCTCTGTCAGCCGCCTACCCCACCTCTCATCTGCTGCCACTTTAGCATCACACACAGCCCTTCTCGCTCTATTCCTCTTCTCCTTATACCTTTCATATGACATCTCATCCTTCCTCTGCAGCCACACTTCATATGCACGTCTCTTCTCAGCCACAGCCATACTTACTTCCTCGCACCACCATTCACTTCCTTTTCTTACACCACCACCCACACGTCTCACACCACACACCTCTTCTGCATGCCCCACCACATTAGAGCCTAGAAAAGTAAATGTACTTATTGTAGTAAGCTTGGTCATACTACGGAGAAATGTTTCAGGAGACAGCGTGATGTGAAAAAAAAGGAGTCTTTAAATATTCAGTCAATTGGTCTAGTGTCCACTCTTGAGAGTTCCCAGAATTCTTTAACTGAGTTAACTGAACCTGCTTTGAGGGGTAACTTAAATTCTCATGATGGAGCTCCTCTTTTGAGCAGTAACGTGGGTGACACTCTCAAGAGTTCATGTGCTAATTTCCTGTCTGATGGTTTTGTCAGTCCTCTGGACAGTAATGACAGGAAATCAGTTAAAATATATCGTGATACAGGTGCTTGCCAATCCCTTATGCTGACCAGTGTTCTAGGCTCTAATTTTAATTCCTCTGATGAAACTGTAATCTTACAAGGTGTAGGGAATAATTACTTCTCTGTCCCTCTGTGCAGAGTGAATTTAGAGTCTGGTTTTGTTAATGGTTCCGTTATGGTTGGGTTGGTTGAGACACTCCCAATGTCAGGTGTAACTTTCTTACTTGGAAATGATATTGGTGGAAGTCAAGTGTGTCCAGCTCCTCAGTTGTCTAGTGAGCCAGTGGCTGCGTCCCAGGATTGCGATGTCCCTGATGTGTTCCCTGCATGTGCTGTCACTAGGGCTAAGTCTAAAGTTATTGGTGATTTAGAGGATAATGATGATGATGATGTTATCCTAGCTGACACTTTTCTTGCTAATTTGGACCACTCACCAGATGAGGCAGTACCCCGTAGTGTTGATAATTTGTCTCGTCAAGAGTTGGTTGAGTTGCAGGTTGCTGACCCTGAGTTGAAAGGTCTAGCTAACTCTGCTTACAGTGAAGAAGAGTCAGCCGGTGCTTCTACTTGTTATTATGTAAAGTCAGGAGTACTTATGAGGAAGTGGAGACCCCCAACAGCATCAGCCGACTGTGAATGGGAGGTTGTACATCAAGTTGTCATCCCTCGTGTTTGTAGGCAGGATATCATTAGAGTGGCTCATGATTCCAGTTTGGCAGGACACCTTGGAGTGAGGAAGACTGTGGCACGCATTTTGAAACACTTCTACTGGCCAGGTATCTTCAGGGATGTTTCCTGGTATTGTAAGTCTTGTCACACCTGTCAAGTTGTGGGGAAGTGTAATCAGACCGAAAAGGTTGCACCTCTAGTTCCCATTCCTCCTTTTGAGGCGCCTTTCACCCGTGTGTTGGTGGATATTGTGGGCCCTCTTCCTAAGACTTCTTCAGGATTTTCTTTTGTGTTGACCCTGATTGATATGGCTACTCGTTATCCTGAAGCCATTCCACTTAGAAACATCTCAGCAAAGAACGTGGTTAAGGAAATGCTAGGGTTCTTCACAAAGTTTGGTCTGCCCAAGGAGGTACAGTCAGACCAGGGAAGTAATTTCATGTCAAACGTTTTCAAGCAGTCTCTGAAAGAGTTGGGCATCACCCAGATCACGTCTTCAGCTTACCATCCCCAGACCCAAGGAGCGTTGGAGAGATATCATCAAACACTCAAATCGATGCTCAAGAAATACTGTTTGGAACATCAGAAAGACTGGGATAAAGGTTTCCATTCGTTGTTTGCTGCAAGAGAATCTCCAAATGAATCACTGGGCTTCTCACCTTTCGAACTACTATTTGGCCATGAAGTAAGACGACCCCTTAAGCTACTCAAGGAATGCTGGCTGTCGGAGGAAGATGACGTCAACCTGCTGGAGTATGTGATGAAGTTCAAAGAACGGCTGTCCACTGCTTTACAGCTGGCGAGAGAGAATTTAGGAGCTGCTCAGGAGAAGATGAAGACTTGGTATGATAAGAAGTCCAGGTTACGCCACTTTCAGCCAGGAGATCAGGTTTTGATTCTGCTACCAGTTCATGGGCAACCTCTTCAAGCCAAGTTTAGTGGCCCTTATTTCGTGGAGAAGAAACTCAGTGATGTCAACTATGTCATCGCCACACCAGATCGTAGAAAGAGCAAGCAACTATGTCACATCAACATGCTAAAGTTATATCACAGGCGGGACGAAAATAATCCAGTCTGCACTGTAGCTGTTCCACCCGAGTCTGCAAGTGAAGCTCTCCCATGCAGTATGAGCCTGAGTGATAGTTTGGGGAAGAATCCTGATATCATGAATGATCTCCAGACTAAGCTTTCTCATCTAGCTCCCGAGGAAAGGCAGGAGTTTTCGGCATTACTGCAGGAGTACCCGCAAGTGTTCCGTGCCACTCCAGGAAGAACCACTGTGTTGATGCATGATGTCGATGTTGGAGACGCAAAGCCAATTAAATTGCCTCCTTACCGTGTGAACCCAGTGAAAGTTCCTCTCATCCAGAAGGAGCTTGGCTACCTGTTGGACCACAAGATGATTGAGCCCTGTCAGAGCGAGTGGCGTTCTCCTGTCACTCTAGTCCCTAAGCCAGGTGGGTTACAGAGGCTTTGCATCGACTACAGACGTGTTAATCAGATAACTAAAACAGACACTTACCCTCTCCCTCGCGTGGAAGATTGCATAGACAAGATCGGAAAGGCTAGATACATAAGTAAGTTTGATTTGTTAAAGGGATACTGGCAAGTACCTATGACTGAAAGTGCTAGGGAGATCTCATGTTTTGTAACATTAGGAAAGACCTTTGCATGGTCTGTAATGCCATATACAGATTGTTTTAGAGTAATAAGAAATTTCCTTTGTAAATTTCATTTTCTTTGTGGGGAGGTGTTACATAGCCTATGATTTCATCATCCTTTGTGTAATTTTAACGCACAGTTACTGCATGTTTGATCACGAGCGTGTTCTGCCTCAGTCCCCCCCTTCTACCGTTATAGTAGAGTAAGTCGTTCTCTCTGTTATTCAGAGCGGGATTGTCAACTCTTTGTCCCCATGGCTTCATTTGCGCGTCCTTCTTACAAGTTGTATCAAGCTCTGATGGCCCCTATATAATGAGCTCAGTCTCTGCATCATTGCCACTTAGATCTGCTCCTCATTTTGTTCACATCTCTGTCCTCCCCTGTACAGATATTATTGTTGTGAGTGCTCAAGAAGTCTCCAAACAACTAGCAGCTGTGTGTGATTTGAGTATAACTGTTGTATTTTTTCTTGTACTGTGTAGCATAAGGTTGATTCTTAGGCCTGGTGAGGTTTTTGATTAATGTTGGGTTTTATGTCAGTCATTTTTGATAATAGTTTGTATCTGTAATAATTTATCTTGCATTAACTGAGCATTACCTGGTGTATTTTTATTTTAACAGGGCTGACTTAGATAAATTTACTCTCGCTAATTTCGTGTTAACGGAGGCTATTGCAGTTGACCATATATTTGACCTGTTTATTTGCCATTACATTATCCTTATGAGTCCTGAATGTTTTGTTGTTAGTTTGAGCATTAAACTTTAACTTGTAATTTTACCTAACTCTTTTGTTTTGAACCTGGAACTTTACGGGACAGTAGTGATTTTTAGTATTCTCACTTAAAGTGTACATTATCTTTCTCTGTTCCGTAACACTATATATATATATCTATCTATCTATCTATAGATATATATATATATATAGATATATATAGATATATATCTATATTTCTATCTCTTTATCTATCTATCTATCTATCTATCTATCTATCTATCAATCTATCTATCTATCTATCTAGCTAGCTAGCTAGCTAGCTAGCTATCAATCAATCTATCTATCTATCTATATCTATCTATCTATCTATCTATCTATCTATATTTATTTATCTATCTATCCATATATATATCTATCTATCTATCTGTATATATATATTTATATATATATCTACCTATCTATCTATCTATCTATCTATCTATCTATATATATATATATAGATAGATAGATATATATATATATATATATATATATAGATATATATATATATATATATATATATATATATATATATATATATATATATATATATATATATATATATATATCAATCAATCAATCATTTCCTGTGGCACCCTCGGGGATGCATAGGGCCTCGATGAACTCACACCACCACATCCTATCTTGTGCTAACTCCTCAAGATCTCCCCAACACTCATCTCCAGCTTCCCGTCTCATTGTCCTCACCCACGTCTCTTTTGGCCTTCCTCTACCTCTCCTACCAGGTGCCACCCACCCTGGTGTACCTCGTACTATTCCCTGTCTCCTATACACATGTCCTAGCCACTTCCATCGTGAGAATCTAACATATTCATCGATCGGCTGCACTCCCGTTATTTCTCTAATTCTACTATTTGGTATCCTTTCCCACCACTTAACTCCTAATATTCTTCTAAGTGCTTTATTTTCAAACACCAAGAATTTATTTTCCATAGTCACTCTGCTGTACCAAGACTCCTGTCCATAAATTAAGATACTCCTAACCATTACCTTATAAAGTTTGATTTTTGTATGCACAGAGAAATTGTTATTATTCCAAATATTTTTTAGCATTCCCATTGCCTGATTAGCCTTCTTTAACCTTTCCTCGAATTCAAAGTTCAACGAACCATCCTTGGCTAAATAAGTACCTAAATATTTAAACCTATCAACTTGCTTTACAACCATACCTCCAATTACACATTCCTGCGCATTTTCCATATTCACATTGATTATTTCAGTTTTTCCACAATTAATAACCAAACCCACCTTGCGACCTTCACTCACCAAACAGTCCAACACTCTCTGCATCTCTTCTGGCCCATCACAAATCAAAACTATATCATCTGCATGATCTAAATCCAAAAGTTTCCTGTTCTCTCCCCAAAGTATACCTGCACCGGTTTCTGTTCCAACACGTTTCATAATGTAATCAATGACCAATATAAATAGTAAAGGCGATAGAACACCACCTTGAATTACTCCGGACTTGACTTCAAACGAATCACTCAGACAACCATCAACCATCACTTTACAAAATGTGTCCTCATGCATGTTCATAATGACCCTCACAAACTCCTCTGGTATTCCATAATGTCTCATGATCTTCCCCATAGACTCTCTCGAAACACTATCAAAAGCCTTTTCAAAATCAACAAAACAAAGACTTAACGGTACTCTCATTTCATTAACTTGCTGCATCAAATGCCTAACTATAAAGATCTGATCATTGCAACCACGTCCCTTTCTAAAACCAGCCTGTTCATCCCTCAGAATACCCTCAACCACCGGCTCCAACCTATTTAACAACACTCTACTGAAAAACTTTCAAAGCTATCGGTGACAAAGAGATTCCCCTCCAATTACCACATTCACTCAGGTCTCCCTTCTTCGGAACTTTAACAATTACACCATTCTTCCAAACTGATGGTAGTAACCCCGTCACCCATATCTTATTGAATAGCTTGGTCAAGATCATTATTAATCTATCCCCCTCCACTTTAAACATTTCCGAAAATAAACCATCCTCCCCTGGTGCCTTATTATTCTTTAACTGTTTTACTGCTTTCTCCACTTCTGCAAGCCTCAACTCTCCTGTTTCTATATTTAAATCTTCCTGAGCAGACGGTATATCCTCTTCTGGTGGTATTGGTCTATTAAGAACTGTCTCAAAATGCTCTTTCCATCTATTTTTAATATCTCCATCTTTGGTCAATAAATTTCCTTCCCTGTCTCTAATTGGTATTTCCTTGCGTTTACCTGCATTACCACTCAGTTCTCTAATCGATTCATATGCTATTCTTTGACTCTGTCCATCATTTTTGTTTATTAGGATTTCAGTCTCTGCAACCTTTTCATCCACACATCTTCTTTTATCTCTCCTAGCTAACCTTCTTACTTCTGAATTCAAACTCCAGTACGCAGCTCTTGCTAATTCAATCTCTCATTCATCAACGCATTGCATCTCACTCCTCAATTTAGCCTCACCTCTCTTTTTTATCATACCCCACGTTTCCTCTGATATCCATTTCTTTCTCCTGAATCTATGTCTCCTTCCAATCGTACATTCAGCAGTCTCATGCAAAACTTTGTTCACATCCTCCCACATCTCATCTACACTTCTCTCCCCCTCTTCCAACGTTTCCAAAACCAAAAACCTATTTCTGCATTCTAATCTGAATTCCTCCTTTTCTTCTCCTTCCCTTCTAAGCTTAACAATATCGTATCTACCAACACCAGATTTTTCCTTCTTCTGATTTTTAAGTTTAAACCTTATTTTTGCAATGCTGAGTTGATGGTCACTACCAATATCCGCTCCCTGTTTAACATGAACATCTAGCAGAGAACTTCTATGCCTTCTACTGATAGCGATGTGATCAATCTGATTTTTATATTTTCCACACGGCGACACCCAAGTTGTCTTGTGTATATTGCAATGCTGAAAGAGTGTGCCCCCGATGACTAAGTCATTTGCTAGACAGAAGCTTCCAAACCT
>NC_137056.1:22996628-23026628 GCF_032717465.1 Coenobita brevimanus | reverse complement strand
CTTTCTCTGTGTTGGTTTGCATCTGAGTTTTCTTGAGTTCCTAAAGTATGCCCTTTAGCTCCATTAACTCCTCCTGGCATTGTATCGTTAGTTCCTTCAGCTCTTCTTGATATTGTGTCTGTAGCTCCTTTAGTTCTGCTTGATGTGGTGCCTTTGTTTTCTTTAATTCTTCCTGGTGTCATCTTGTTGCTTCAGGGTGCTGTCTTATTACTTCCATTAGTTCCTCTTGGCGTTGTGTCACTACCTCATTCTTCAGTTCTTCTTGATGTCGTAACATTGTCTCATGATGCTGTTTCGTTACTTCCCATAGTTCTTCATGATGATGCCGGATTAGGCCAATTAATGCTTCTTGGTGCTTTGCTTTTCCCACTTGGTTCATATTATGTAGCTCAGCTGTGTGGGTTGTATCTTTTTGTGCTTGAGTAGGGTCTCCTTCATCTCCTCAGTATCCTTGTGTAACCCCATCCTGTGCTCGCTGTTCTCGCAGGTGGAACCGCTGTTTCCTGTCGGGAGGCTTGTTGGGTTTCCCTAGGCATCACGCGGGGAGGGGGGAGGGGAGGTTTCTCTGTGCATGGTGGGTTGAAATGGCCTGGTCTCATCTCTTGATATGGGGCCACCCTCATGATGTTCCAACACTGCACTAACCTCACTGGGGCCGTAACGTACCCCAGGGAATCTACTGCAGTTTTTCAAACTTGCATTAAGCCACCCTCCATAACTGCAACAACATTGTATGATTTCGCTCCCCTCAGAGATGTGATGTCTACATATCGATGATTCATGTCCTCTGCCACACAAGTGGCACCTTGGACTACTGTTACACTGGTCTCAATAATGGTTCCACCTTGAGCAATTTCCACAGAGAATGAGAGGTTGCATATATTCCTTAATTGTGATGGTAGCAGCGTAGAGCAGTATTTTCATCCAGTTGGGAATTTCACCTTTGTGCTACCCAATGATTTCTCTTCTAATCTGGCTCCACCGGTTTCATGCTAGGCCATTAAAGCTGGGGTGGACTTTGGATATGTGGTCTAGGTTGGTATTAGGGTGAGTACTGAGAATAACCTTTGTTAGTTTGTCTTTTGTCTTGGGTTTGTATAGCGTAGTACCTTCAAGGCATGTTGCTGTAAGAGCCTCTACCGTCTCGTAACTCGCAGTGAGGACCATGGTTCCTTTTATGCCAGACTGGGCTTGTACCACATAAACTGCATCTGCAACTCTTGCTGGCCAATTTAACTTATCCTTCTCATCATAGTTGCAAGGGAAGTAGAGTACTGTTCCTGATTACTTGTTGGTCACCTGTCTTGCACAGGTGACACGGGGTGGTGCTTGGGGGTTCTGGGAGGAGGAAGATTCGCCACCAGCCACTTCAAGAGATTCGTCACGACTACTTGTTGAAGTCAGGTGTTCTCGGTCACTTTCTGTTTTCTTTTTCCTTCTGGTTTCACGTGATTCGTACAGAGTGCATCCTTCACTGTCATCCCGCTCTAAAGCATTGGCCTGTTCTTGGTCATGTTGTGTTTCAGTTGAGGTGGTATGCATTTCACTGATATCCACCTCCATGATGGAGTCTCTGAAACATGGGACCGCGTGGCCTGTGGGTGCCACATGGATGCATGGACGAGCTGTGTGGGGCACGTCTACTCAGTGGCGCGGACGAGACTCAACTGTCAGAATACGCTGGGGTAATCAATTATGCAACATGGCTATCAATACATTATACAATCTGTCTGTCACAAAACGTATTACAACCTGTCTATCACAATACATTATACAACCTGTCTATCACAATGCAGTGGGGTAGTCAATTATGCAACCTGTTTATTAATACATTATACAACTGTCTATGACAATACAACAACCTGTCTATCACAACACATTATGCAACCTATGACAATACATTTTACAACCTGTCTATAACAATACAATTGGGTAACAATTTATGCAAACTATCAATAAATTATACAACTTATCACAATACATTATACAACCTATCTGTCACAATATATTATACAATCCGTCAATCACAATACACAATTTGTCTGTTACAGTGCATTATACAAACTGTCTTTCACTATACAATGGAGTAGTCAGTTAGGCTATGCAATCTGTATATCGGTACATTATACAACCTTTCTGTCACAATGTATAAACAACGAGTTTATCAAAATACATTATACAACCTATCTATCACAATATAATGGGGTAATCAATTATGCAACCTATCAATACATTATACAACCTGTCTATCACAATACATCATTATACAACCTGTCTATCACAATGTACTGGAGAGGTCAATCACAATACATTATGCAGCCTATCACAATACATTATACAACGTGTCTATGACAATACATTACAGAATCTGTCTATCACAGTACATTATACAACGTGTCATACAACCTATCATAATACATTATACCTCCTGCTTGATCTGTCCACTACAGCTAAACCTCATGCATACCACTCCCTCCATCCCTCTTGTTGGGTGACAGTGTCAGGTGTAGAGGCAGGGTGAGCAGACTGTCTCCTACATGGGGTCCTAGCAAAGTCCTAACCCTAACAGTGGCAGGCAAGCACTGCCTACCTAACAACAGGAAAATGGTGCCACCCTTGTTGTGTTGATTAAGCAGCCAATCTAAGGGCCCCCCTTGTGGCACTGTCCACGGGTTTCACCAGCTACCAGCGGTAGGGACTATAGGTGAGAGGTAGGATAGGGAATAGGTGCAGTGATAATAATATTATCAATACACGGTGTAAAGCAGAGCAGAGTGGGACCAGACTAGGGGGGCACTAAATCGTTTTAACGGTCGTGAGTGAGGAGCTGCTTGGCGCACATCCACGCTGCATGAAGTCTGGGCACACTTTCCATAAGAGTTTATGGCCCCAGTGATGTATCCTGCGTGGGAACAATTGCTGCGTGACTCCGTGCCAACTGGGGATTTGCAGGATTAAGGTGGGCTGGCAGAGCCTCGGGTGTCAGCGTGGTACAGTGGAGGTCAACATTCCTTCACATGGTTGGGGAGTCGCTGGAACATGGGTTACTATGTCCATGTTCCACCTGTAAAAATCTGACTCTGCAACAGGTGGATTATTGGATATTTTTTGTCCACCCAGCAATACAACTGAGAATGTAGATATAACATCTGCTATCACGGGTCATTATCTGGGAGAAGATTGTGAGTTACCAATTATTAATCGTATGCCACAATGATCCTCATATAGTCAATAGGTGTTAATTTTAAGCCATTTTTTTCATCTTTTAGGATTTCAGACTTATCAAACGCGATTCCAACCCACCCTATCATTAGATTCGCAAAATATTTGATTTTGATTCTCTTACTCTTCTAGGGTTCCAGATTAAAAAATGGAGATACTTACCCACTTCATTACTGTGTTAGTTTACAACGATATTGTTCTATCCCTGCTCCACACTGCCACAGGTTCCAACCGCAGTAGTTCAGTATACGAAGGATGTAGGTCTGCCTTTCAATGTACACTGGCGGTCAAAAGATTTGTCCTGATCCCAGGCACAACATGAATCTCTACCAACTGAGGTTCGAACAACAGTGTTTCGGGAGGAGGGGGATGCGTGGTGCCGGGGTGACAGGAGACGGGGGCAGAGGGAGGGATTCAGTGTCCATATCCATGGGAAAATAAGCAACCAATATTGCCATGATATCAGTATGGTTCACTGATAAGGTTATATTAAATTTATGAACATGAGATACAGATAACTGTATACTACGCGAAACATAAGTTTATATAAGGGGTTAAGAGACTGACACCAATACGATGTTTCTCAGTTCTCATAGCGTAGGAGGATTAACTTTGTATTTGATTTTATCAATAATCGTTTGCATAACTGTGATTAGTTGGTTTCTTTCCAGAGGGGCCAGTCGTTGGCTATCATTGGATATTAAACTTTTCAGTTAATATTATTGTCATAATTTTCTGTCTTTAATACAGTTATAAGTCATACAACACTTACAGGTATGCCACCGTGACTTTGTGTCCCTTCAGTTAAGGAAAAACTTTATAGCAAAAGCCTGATCATTTCAGTCAGTTTCGGGCGGTGCTCGAGATGAAGTTAGAAAATGAAACAAATAAGTTAAACAAATGAATTTATATCAAACACTTCAGTATAATGACACACATACTGTACAATCGATTGGATTTATTTCACAACCTTCTGAGGGCCAATCGAGGACTTCCATTTCCGGGTGCTGATTTAGCCAATCCATTACCACTCTGCACATAATTACATGACTCCTGTCGTGAATGAATCGAATAGGATGAGGATGTGGGATTGCCATATTTCGCTCGGAGGGCAATAAAACATTTTCTATCACATTAATGTATTTTTCCCCTGTATATCTTCCTTCTATTTTCGTCAGTTCTCCAGGTTCATTAGCGACATCCATCCCCTAAATGATAGGGACATCCTACCACTTTTGTCCCTCTGTATATTATTCATTTCATACCGTGTGTTTACTGGTCTCCAGCACGTTCGAGCCGCTGCTTCCACCGACGCTAAGTATTTCTCTTCACTAAATACTACTTTGTTCCAAAAATATACGTTTGCTCCTAAATACTGTAAAGCAAAGGCTAGTCTACTTCTTTACTGGCTTGGAAGAGCTTTTCTTTCTTGGCCGTCCTGTAACAGAGAACGCCCATCTCGTGAATGCGTCTTCTCGTCGTCTGCGGATCGCAGGGAAACTTTAGAGTCCGAGTAACCTGAGCTGCAGGACACTTTGACTGTTCGTTTACAATGTCCGCTGTACGGGCGACTTCTTGACTGATGAGAACTCGAGGTCTTTCACTGCGGGGCTTTGTCTTCACTAAGCCCTCCATTTGCCACCGACGAATCCATCGGTTCACAGTCCTGACAGAGACACCTGTGAGAAGGGCAATTTCTCTTGACGACTTTCCTACCTCCCACTGCCCGATGATACGGCCACAGAGGGTAATGACCCGAGGATCATTTGCACTCCTCCCTTCACCCACTACGTTCCGCATCTCTGTCATTTCTACAACGAATACAAAATGATGCAATAGTTGGTAATGTAGTCTTAGACTATTCATAGCTCACTGGTGATTATTTTGCAAGACAACATTGGTAACGCCATCTAGCACTGCTGCTGTCTTCTACATTCAAAACAACCTCTCTCTCTCTCTCTCTCTCTCTCTCTCTATCTATCTATCTATCTATCTATCTATCTATCTATCTATCTATCTATCTCTCTCTCACTGTTTCAAACAACCACTTATGTCAGCTCACTACAAAATTAAGAGGTTCTACGTTCCTGCCATTGTCACATTCTTGCGTTCTATACTAACTTGCAGTGCTTATTAAACCATTTGTATTGATTCAGTAGTTCATATTCTTTTTCTGCAATGGATAAGGGAAAGTTGGGAAAATGAATATTTATTCTAATAATCAAAAGGCTACAAATGAAGCTTGTCAGATAACCTCTAGATAATATTTATGCATTGAATGTCGTGGTTTACGTGATAAACGGAAACTTTCCATTACCATTGGTCTTCAGATCACCAGTTAGCTCTCCCTGTATTTTTTATCACCTATAGCACCTGATCCAAATAGGAGGTCCATGACCCCCTGGGGAGGGAGTATGTAGGTCGGAAGAGTGAAAGTGGGCGGAGAGAGGTAACGAAGAGGGAGGAATGAGGTGGGGGGTTGACATGAAGGGTAAGAGTGGTTGGAAAGGGGTTAGAGATGTAGTGTTTGACTGATATAAATTCATTTAACTCATTTGTTTCATTTTTCTCTAATTAAAATTTGCCGCTACATTTTCTAACTTCATCTTGAGCACCTCTCGAAACTAACTGAAATGATCAGGCTTTTGTTATAAAGTTCTTCCTTAACTGAAGGGACACAAAGTCACGGTGGCATACCTTTAAGTGTTGTATGACTTATAACTGTATTAAAGACAGAAAATTATGATCATAATATTAACTGAAAAGTTTAATATCCAGTGATAGCCAACTACTGGCCCCTCTGCAAAGAAACCAACTAATAACAGTTATGCAAACGATTATTGATAAAATCAGATACAAAGTTAATCCTCCTACGCTACGAAAACTGAGAAGCATCGTATTGGTGTCAGTCTCTTAATCCCCTTATATAAACTTATGTTTCGCGTATTATACAGTTATCTGTATCTCATGTTCATACTTATCAATTTAATATAACCTTATCAGTGAACCATACTGAAATCATGGCAGCATTGGTTACTTATTTTCCCATGAATATGTACACTAAATCCCTCCCTCTGCCCCAGCCTCCTGCCACCCCGGCACCACGCATCCCCCTCCTCCCGAAACACTGTTGTTCGAACCTCAGTTGGTAGAGATTCATGTTGTGCCTGGGATCAGGACAAATCTTTTGACCGCCAGTGTACAATACATGAGATCAGCTCAGGCGTCGTAAACAAACATGGGCTTCTCATGTTCGCTGTCTTTTTTTTTTAACCAAATAATTACACGTAATGCTTACCAACTACACTTCACTGTTTTCACAAGTACCGGAGCTATACAATCTTCACTAACTGCACTGACACTAAACTAAACCCAAACTGAACTGAGACTCCTCTAATTTTTTTTTTTTTTTTTTTTTTTCTCCGGCCTATCAACCATTGGGGCCGAAGCCCCTGGTTAATAAGGCCGTGTATATATATATATATATATATATATATATATATATATATATATATATATATATATATATATATATATATATGTATATACATTTAAACATATATACATATATATACAAACATATATATATATACACACACACACACACACACACACACACACACACACACACACACACACACACACACACACACTTCCATGCATACATACAGACACACTTTCATGCAAACGTACATATATATATAATAATTTTAATCTTATTTATTTTTATTTTTTTTTGTATTTTTATTTTTTTAATTTTTTCTTGGTTTTTTATTTTTTATACCTTATATTATAAAGGAAAACTAATCTAAAGACCCTAAAACTAATCACCTAACAGACAAATCGCTAACCTATACTAAATCCTACAGAGACAAATAGCTAGACCTACACTAATGGTAAAAATACCTCGACTAACAGAACACCATCGACTACAGATATGTAATGCCTTTCTACATTACATACCTGCACTCATCACCTGGTGACTGTCAGTCGAGGCACAACCTAATATAGGGGACATCAATATATGAAAGGGAACCAGACGAGTCAGGAACATTTCCATATACGTCAGCTGTCGTAAGCAAGATAATATAATGTATTTACATAATTTGTACAAAAAGTGAAGAACTTCGCCCAGCAGACCACCATCAACTGCAAGTGCCCAATACTTTCCTATATTGCACACTTGCACTCATCATCTGGTGACTGTCAGGCGAGGAACTTGGCTTAATGTAGGGGACATCTATATTAGAAATAGATCGGTGGGAGGAGGAACTATTTAAAATATGTCAACTGTCAACCCTAATTAATATTACAATATATACATATTTACTGTTCATAAAAACCATAACCACGCAGTAAAAAAGTCACATCACTCTGATCAGTCCGGTCTCTCTCAAGAAAGCCATCAATTTATCAGTCATAACAATGTCCCCATCACCCAGGATGGTGGAAAGGGTGAAGGGGACGTCTACTGCGCCGCAGTAATTTATAAGTGAAGCACGTTCACGAATAAATCGCCGACAGCGCAGGATGATATGACTGATAGATAACACCGCATTACAGATGTCACAGTGCGGTGGGAAGCGTCTTTCCATATATGGTTTTATGTGGGTTACAATGGTGGCATTTAGCCGTAACCGTGCCAACACTTTTTCTTCTAGGCGACTGGGACGGTTGGCAGTGTCCCAGTCGCCCAGGTACGGCTTACAAGTTGGAATATTTAGTCTGGTCCACTGACCTTGCCACAGAAGATTTATTGATTTCTTTCCGAGAGATAGACTCGACGTAGATCACGAGGAACGTCCCAAGTCTCCTCGAGCTCCACAGCCGACTTTGCAAGTAAGTCACCCTGCTCATTGCCGTAGATACGACAATGACCAGGCACCCAGATCAGCGTGAATGACTTGTTGCATGAATGCAACTTATTAACGATGCGGCCCTGGATCTCATGAGAGTCCGTAGTGCAAGATGCAATTGCCTGAAGGGCTGATTTTGAATCTGAAAATATGACAAATGAGTCATGTCTGGAATTGAGAGCATAGTCTATGGCTTTGTCAATAGCAAAAAGTTCTGAAGTAAACACAGATGTATGAGTCGGCAACCGATACCTGAGGGCACATTCAGTCGACCACACACTTGCACCCACACATTCACTCGACTTGGAGCCGTCGGTGTACAATTGATGGGACCCCAAGTGACGAACAATGATGTTACGAAACAAGTGGTGGACCTCCGCCTCCGGCGCCTTGGCCTTTGGTGCTGGGAGCCATGTAACATCGACTGTAAAGCCGGGTGGCTCCCAAGGCGCTATATTTTTAAGCACCAACTTGTCACAGTCACTGGGGTCCACATCAAGCTCTTGAGTCAGTAAGTGGAGGCGAGCGGCAAGTGGCCGACGCACCCCCCGCAGAAGGTGGTGGTATTGACGCAGGGGGGTACAGGCCACATTGCCGATATTACTTTTTCTTAATGTCCTTATGCCGTAGGACAAGGCCAGATGGTCACGGCGAATATGGAGGGGAGGCACATTCGCCTCCACTTCCATACGAGCCACACGGGTACACCGTACAGCTCCAAGACACATTCGCAAGCATTTATTCTGCAACACATCCAATCCTTTCAGCGTGGCATCAGACGCCGAGCCATACACCTGTGCGCCATAGTCTAGCTTTGATCGAATAAGGGACTTATACACCATTAATAAAGATTTTCTGTCGGCACCCCAGGTAGTACCCGCTAGGTACTTGAGGACATTTAACGGTTTATCACAACGAGCAAGGAAAGTATTAACGTGAAGTTTAAATTCATTCTACAATCAAAATGTATTCCTAAAAATTTTACAGAATTTTGAAAAGGTACCCCTGATTATCCAAAGTTAAGCACAAATTAGGTACGTTACGATTAGTGAAAACTATAGCGGCACACTTACGTATGGAAAACTTAAATCCCCACTGCAAGGCCCATTGGTGGACGGAGTCAAGGGCTGCTTGAATCCGCCCAGCCGAAAATTGTGCATTACGGGAAGAGTGCCATATTGCACAATCGTCAGCGTAGAGCGAGTATTTAAGATTCCTCGGGATGGGAGCTGATGACAGAATATCATTGATCATAATACTAAATAAAGTAGGACTAAGCACACTTCCCTGTGGCACCCCGTTTTCCTGGATAAATATATCCGATGTTACGTTATGGGGTAATTTGACAGAGAAAGTTCTGTCCCTTAAGAAATTTGAAATAAAAACAGGTAAATTTCCTCTTAAACCATAAGCATAGAGCTTCATTAGTATACCGTGTCGCCAGGTCATGTCATAGGCTTTATGGATGTCCAAGAACACCCCTATCATGAATTCTTTATTGGCAAATGCCTCTGCAATACAATGATCCAAATTCATTAAATGATCTAGTGAACTTCTGTATTTACGGAAGCCACATTGTTGATCATTTAACAAATTCTTCGACTCTAAAACAAAAAGAAGCCTATTGTTAACCATACGTTCCATGACCTTACATAGACAAGAAGTCAACACAATAGGACGAAATTGAGTGGGATTCATAAGACGACCAGCCTCTTTGGGTATCGGTATGACGTGCGCAAAGTGCCATGAGTTTGGGAACGTTCGAGACGCCCAAATCTCATTGTACAACGCTAACATCTTAATCAGGTTGTCCTGATTAAGATGCTGGATCATACCGTACGTGATGGTGTCTGGTCCAGGGCTGGTGTCTTTACAGGATTTAAGGGCAAGGAGCAGTTCATCTAGCGTAAACTCTTGGTTGTATGGGGAGTTTACGTCTTCTGTGGCAAAGTCTAATATCTGTAGCTCAGCCGTGCGTTTATGATGTTGGAAACGCAGGTCATAATTGGCTGAGCTACTTACATGAGAAAAACTCCTGGCGAGGATGTTAGCAACGTCCACGGGCTCGTCATAGATGTTATTATTTACTTGCACGGTGGTAATGGGGAAATATGGGCCTTTATTATTTAATATTCTTATGGTGGACCAGACTTAACGTAATGGTGTTGTACGAGTCACCGTGGACACAAAGGACCGCCAGGAGTCACGTTTGGCCCTTCTTATTATTCTCCTTGCCTCAGCCCGTGCCTGTATGTATGTAATAAAATTTTTCTCAGTGGGCTGACTATCAAAAATCCTGTATCTCCTATTGCGTTTTCTTAATGCTTGTCGGCAATCCGGCATCCACCAATGTGCTCTATGCTTCGCATGAACTGTAGAAGTCTTGGGAATAGCAGCCTCAGCTGCGTGTAATATGGATTGGGTTATATTTTCGACCTTAACATCTATGGTCTCCCCAGATATATCTAAATTGGCGATCCTTGAGAAGGATCCCCAATCTGCTTTCTTATAGTTAAATTTTGGAGGTGGAGGGTCCGAAATGATGTCGCGTGTATAAGAAAGACAGATGGGTAAATGATCACTTCCCAAGGAGTCGTCGTAGGGGTCCCATGAGAGATCTTGATGTATACCAGGGGAGGCCAAAGATAAGTCAATGGCCGAAAAGTTACCAGTACGATCATCTACACGAGTCGCTCTACCATCGTTCAGAAGACAGAGGTTGGACTGTAGTATTAGGTCGGCTACTTGCTCCCCACGACCATCAATCCTCAAGCTACCCCACTGATAGTGATGGGCGTTAAAATTGCCCAACACTAACTTATTCCCAGGGAGATGTTCCACTAGTGAATTTAAAGCATCACTATCAATGGGGCCATGTGGAGGACAGTACAGAGAGCAAAGAGACAGATACGTGTTATTAAATTTTACTCTGCACGCGACCGCTTCCAGAGTAGAATTTAGAATCACTTCCGTTTGTGGGTGTGATTTGTGTGTGTAAATGGCAACTCCGTGACCTTCATATCTTCTATACGAGTGGTAGTGTTTGAACTGTGGAGGATCAGGACGATCCTCCAGGCGCATCTCCTGTAAACAAACAACGTCTGGCCTGTGTATAGAAAGCAAGATTGCTATATTTTGTAACTTATTCCCAATACCTCTACAATTCCACTGTAGTATAGTGAATGCGGCGGTTTAAGATTTACGAGGGGGGCCAGTGTGTTTAGTTTTTTTATGCCCCCCGCGACCAGGCGAGTGGCTACCGGGGGACCTTTCCCGGTGCTTGCTGACGGAAACCTCCATATTTTGGTCAATAACAAGGCTCCCAGATTCCACCGAGGAAGAGCTATTCTTCCTCTCCCTCGCTGGGCTAGGAGCAGGAAGGACATGAGGACGTGGCTTTGAAAGGGTGGTGAAGTTATGTTTTACAGTCTTGTCAGGCTTCGATTTAGGCTTGACTGACTGAGAAGCAGCAGCGGCCTGTGAGTATGATGAAGCTTTGGGGAGGTCAGTTAGAGAGTTGGATCTTACAGGAGGTTTAGAGGTGGAGGTGGAGGTAGAGTGAGTGACTTGATTAACAAGCACGAGATCAGTCTGCGTCTCCACAGTGCACATCACAGGGCAGGACATCACTGCCGAAGCATAGGACCTATTCGGTGTGGGAGTTGCATGCAACTCCTTCACCTTTTTCCTTGCTTCGTAGAAAGAGACACCCTCAGTCGCCTTCACCGCACAGACCTCTTTCTCCTCCTTCCACTTGGGACAATCCCTAGAGGAAGTGAAGTGAGCACCCTTGCAGTGAAAGCAGCTAACACCCTCTGATGTGCAATGGTCAGCATCATGACCTTGCGTTGCGCACTTGCCACAGACTGATTGAGAAGCCCGACAAGACTTTTCATGGTGTCCATATAACTGACATCGTAAACAACGAAGTGGGTTGGGGATGTATGTCCTTACGTTAACAATTTCATACCCCACTTTGATATGGGTTGGGAGAGTCACTTTACCGAAAGTCAATATAACAGTTGCCGTTTTCGTCCTCCTGCCCTCGGAAAATCTCGTGATGAAACGGGCTTCAATTACATCTTCATGAGCAAGTTCACGTACGATGTCGTCCTCTTCCATGGCCATGAGGTCCCTGCAAGTGATGACTCCCTTGCAGGAATTCATGGAGTGAGGGATCGACGGCACAACATCATAGCAATGGAATTTGCTCATCTTCATCAAATCCTTAACCTGGGACGAGTTTGCAGTCTTTACTAGGAGATCTCCGCTAGCAAGTTTTTTGACGTGTTCTACCTCTCCTGCACATCCATCAATCACCTTCTTGATAATGAAGGGATTGAGGCTGGACAGGGGAGTAGAACCCACCGCGTGCAACAAAACAAAACTCGCATTATTTACATCAATGTCTAGCAAAGGGCGTGTCCGGGGCCATTCAGTCTGGGGGTAGTCCGTCCGTGAGACAGTCGGGGGTCGGTCAGGACTACCTCCCCCCCTGAAGGGGGGGGAGGCAGCAGTGGCGTCCGCCATAGTAACCACTTCCCCCGTGAGGGGGAAGTGGGAAGAAAGAGAAAAACAACCAAGGGAGAATTTGCCCGGGGAAAAAACACCTAGTCTGAGATTACCCTCTCAAACCACTCTCGGGAGGACGCGCCCGTGTGTAACTCACACCCCAGAGCGATCAGTGGGGGGTACACTCCAGAGGTGAGTAAGCAAAGGCAATCTCAGAAATTAGATATAGACACCTACTATATCTACTAAGGCCAGGGAGGAAAATGAGGTCTAGCTAACCTAACTTTATTGGAAAACGCCCTAGTGGCGGAGAAAACAAAGCTAACGCCGGTGAGGCAACCCTGCAGCTAGACGAGAGCTCAGAAACACGTCTTCACTCTTCGCAACCATCCATCAAAGTCCCACTCCTCTAATCCCTTCCCCATCCTAATATAAGCTAGAATGATCTACAACCTACTCGGAGGAAGCAACAGTTACCAAGTCGAAGACATCCAAATATCCAGTTTTCTTTCACTGCGTAACACTGTAAATTATTTAGCATACAAACTGAAATTTACATAATTTAACAATCACAAAAACACATTTTAAAGAGAGCAAAAATCAATGTACAACTTAAAAAATACCTCTGCTCACAAATAGCATTTAAACTGGCAAATCTGACTCGCATCTGAACTACGAGAATTGCAGAGAACTTTCCTGTACTACCTAACTGGAAGATCTTGTTTCTCAACACTACCCCCTCCTTAGCCCTTTGTCGTCCTGACAAAAGTACAGTACGCAATGTACACAAACGTAATCCTTAATCCAAACTTAACATTTAATTATACACAAAATAATCCTTCAACATATCAGTCTTCTCCTATACAGCTTCCGACTACGTTCTTGCTCCTTCACACAGTCCACTCCTCTTGGAAAATCTTGGTCCTCTTCCTGATTCACTTCTTCCTTCAGGAAACTCACCATCCTCCTGTACTTCAGCTCCATGGTCCTCCTTAACATCCTTGGGTGCGGGTAAGCACGATTCTTTGGAGACGTTCCAGCTGTAGCCTACTGTCCTGGCCCATGGTACTGCCACAGACGATTCATGTGTACCATCTTTGGGTGAGATTTCATGCCTCACCAAATCCGGTACTTTATGTCTGACAGATGGTTCATCACAGTGTAAGGTCCATCTCACGGGCTCTGCAGCCTCACTGACTGCCCCTTCTTCTGCTGAGAATTGTATAACCAAACTTTGTCACTATCCTTGAAGCTCACCTCACTAGCCTTGGCATCAAACTTGCATTTCATCACTTCGCCTGAAAACTTTAGAGCTTCTCTCACTTGATGCTGTTCCTTAGCCAGCCCTTCCTGAAGATGCTTCGCATAGCTGGAGGTGTCTGTAGGCAGCTCTTCACGAGGTAGTCATCCCATTAATAGATCAACTGGTAATCGTAACTCGTGATCCAGTATCAGTTTTGCAGGAGTGTAGCTGGTAGGTTAATGGGATGTACTCCGATATCCCTTCAGCCAAACAGTTAATTTCTGGTCCCATTCAATCGTTTCTCGTAGTAGTACTTGTCCATTTTTTGTCCCAGGGTCCAGTTGAATTTCTCCACCATCCCACTGACTGTGGCGTTAATGGAGTCGTGTTCTTGATCCCCAGTAACTTGCAGCACTTGTGGAACACAGCAGACTCAAAATTTCTACCCTGGTCTGAATGTAGCCCCTTGTGGCAGCCCAAAATGACAGAAAAACTGGTCAACCAACACCTGAGCAACAGTTGCAGGCTCTTGATCAGGGATGGCATAGGCTTCTGGCCACTGTGCGAAGTAGTCCATGGCGACACAGATATACCAGTTTCCTCTTTCAGTGAGTGGCAGAGGTCCAGCAGTGTCCATCGCTACCCTATCTATCGGTGCACCCATTTGCTACAGTTGAAGAGGGCCACAATCACTTTTCTTGGGTCCCTTCTTGGCACGGCATACATCACAGGCTCGACACCATTCTTCAACATATTGACGCGTGCCATTCAAGCTGAACCTTCGTCGCAGCCAACTCAGAGTTTTCTTCAGTCCCAGGAGCCCACTAGTGACCTGATTATGAGACTCACCCTAGATCCCATACCTCATTCCCTTCGGAACCATCAGTTGCCAATACTTGCTGAGGCCATCAGGTGTCTCCCATTGACGCTCCAGTAGTCCGTTGTTCAGACAATGAAGATCCCATTGACTCCAGTAGCTCTTAGTTGCAGGGCTGGAATCTGGAAATCTCTTCCCCATGATGGTCACACTGTACTCATCTGCAGCCACTCTAGCACTGGTTGTAAATCTGCATCCTCCATATGCATCCTCCTCAGGTCTTCTCCATCTGATGCTGGCCCTGTCAATACAGTATGGTGGGATTTCTTGCTAAGATTCCCATTCCTACTACACTGCTTGCTGTCTGTTCTTCCATCTTTTCACACACTATCAATCAAGGTTCCCTTGCATTTCCTCAGTGGTGAGGCTTCTTGGGGAAAACTGGCTGGTTGTTGCCTCTTGTCAACAACCTTTACTAATTTACCTCATCCTTGTCATCTTCTGCAGCCTTCTTCTTGCCGTCATTCTCATTTGGAGAATCATAGCTGAAGTGTCCCACCTCACCATATTTCCAGCACCCATTAGTTGCAGTCGTGGGATTCCTTGCACTGTTGAGTTCTTGCTCCTTCCTCCATTTGTAGCAGTCCACCTTCTTGTGCCTTGGCTTCTCGCACGACCAGCAAACTTCTCCAGTCTTCTCCTGTTTCGTCTTCCACTTGTAGCAGTCCTCTTTCCCATGTCCTGGTTTTTCACAGTACCAACAGCTTCCTTCAAATTTTTCTGCTTCAAGTTCCTGCCCATTTCTTGCCTTGAATCCCACACTACGACCTTCTTGAAAAGTGGACGCAATGGACCTGATGTAGGACTCAAATTCTAGAGCCCTGGCTAGTGCTCCTTGCATGCTTTTTGGCTGTGCCTGCTTCACTTGCATTTTCAACTCTGCACTATCAAGAGCATCGATGAACTGGTCCCCCAGAACAATATCCAGCAGGTTAGGAGCTGCGCATGAGCATGCTGCTGTAGGGATTCTCCTCGAGCCCATACATAGCTCCAGAATCTTGCTCTTAAACCTCAATCTGGTACATTTCCCATATATGCGAGTTTCTCAACTTGTGCACGGTTAACTTCCCAATATACTTTGCCAAATTCCTGTGGTTTCTTTTTAGCTGGATCCCCATTATAACCATACACTTCACTGGTTTGGGGCCTAGAATCTGGGGCATCATAATAAGTCCAGGACTGAAAACCCCAGGATTATGATTGTTCATCTCTGTAATTCTACCTTTAGATGCTTGGGATTCATCAAGATCCACCATACACTGTCTATTTTTTTCATATGCTCCATGTACACTAACCAGAGGCTCAGCAGTTCAATATTTCTCTGGAGCCTCAATTCTCTCACTAATTATCTTCAAATGGCCATCTACATGCTTGAACTGGTTGTCTACATGCTGTCTGCAGTCCATAAATATTCCCTTACTAATCTCCAGCTGGTTGTATACATGCTGTCTGCTCTGCATCACATTATTGGGTACTTCATAGTTCTACTGCTCTAGCTTGGCATCCATTTCCTCCTTAAGCTGTTGCTGTTCTTCTTCCATTTCCCCCATGAAAGCATCTAGCTGTCCTTGCATTCCCAATTGAAATTCCCTCTGTTGCTCCTGTAATGCCTCTAGAAGCCGTACATATCGTTCTTTTTGTTCTTCACTTTGTGCTTCTAGATGTTCATTCTGTGCTTGCATTTGTTTTTTTATTTCTTTCTGTCCTTCATTTTGTGCCTGTGATTATCCTTTGAGTTCTTTCTGTCCTTCATTCTGTGCCTGTAATTGTTATTTGAGTTCTTTCTGTCCTTCATTCTCTGCCTGTAAGTGTTCTTGAGTTCTTTCTGTCCTTCATTCTATGTTTGTAGTTGTACACTTTATGTGTGTAATAGCTTCATGACTGCAACCAAAGATGCCTCCTCCTGCCTAGCTTGGGCTCTTATCTCAACACCTTCTGCTCCATGTCGAAGGTTTGACTCAATGCAGCACTTTTCTAATGATCCATACTCCTGAAACTACTGTTAGGTCCTCCCCGTTCCACACTGCCTCAGGCTCCAACAGCAGTAGTTCAGTATAGGAAGGACGTCACCCAGCGAGTCATTATGCATAGGGTCTGCGTTTCAATGTACGGTACACAAGATCAGGCAAGTGTTGTAAACAAGCACGGGCTTCTCACGTCCGCTGTCCTTATTTACCAAATAATTACAATTAATGTTTGCCAACTGCACTTCACTGTTTTCACAAGTACCGGAGCTAATCTTCATTAACTGCACTGACGCTGAACTAAATGCAGACTGAACTGAGACTCCTTTAGTCCCTTCCCCATCCTTATCTAAGCTCCCTGTATACTATAATTATCTACTACATTCTTGGAGAAGCAACAGTTACCAACTCGGAGACATACAAAATATCCAGAGTTTTCTTACACTGCGTAAAACTCTAAATTATTTAGCATACAATTTCATAATTTAACAAACAGGCACATAAATAAAACATAATAGAGAAAAAACCACAAAAATCAATGTACAACTTACAAAATAACTCCGCTCACAAATAGCAGGCTAGCTGGCAACTCTGACTCGTAACCGAACTTCGAAAATTGCTGAGAACCTTCCCGTACTACCTAACTAGCAAATCCTGCTTCACAACAATAGCATTAGGTTTAGGTATTGCTTCTAAGCGAATTCTTTTTTTTACTTATTTAGCATGTTTTTAACTCCCTGAACACGGTGATGCATTCTGTGTTTTCCGTTACTGTCACCAGACTACTCGAATTCATACTATGGATGCAATTAATGGCGACGAGGTCAGTGAATATTTAACATCCCTACTTCTGATATTCTCAGTTAAATAAAACTGTTCGTAGATGCTACAGTGAGACTGTGGTACTAATTGGAAACCTGGGATGAAGAGGCTAAGTTTTGACACATTCGCATTACTGTTTAAATCCTTTAACCACATCTACATAAAATTTCGAGGTTCGCATCTGTTTTATATTTCTTGTTTTGTAAAACTTTGTCTTAGTTTTGACTCTGTTTCCAGCAGTAAAGAAACTATCGACTATGGTTTTGAAATGGTTCTAAAACAGGATTCCAGCCTGATTGATTATTTTTTTTTCTAGTTTGGAATGTCTTCATTATTTTCATTGCTTCGAAACGAGTTTTTACTTACATAGCAAGATCTTTTGATAGTGTAAAGAATCTATTTATAGCAAATGTGCATACCCTGTACATGTTTTGCCAGAACTTGCTACTGCTCATAATTTATTCCTGTCCTTGTGCCTGAAGGTGAGGTTAAAAGCTGTGGTAAAATGTGGGTGTGACAGGTGTGATGAATTATCTGTCCGGTTGAACAAGACACACAGGAGGGCGGGGGTCGCCATCCTTCATGGCCCTCAAGAATAGAGAGAGAGAGAGAGAGAGAGAGAGAGAGAGACTATTCATGTTTTGCACTGTGTGTGTGTGTGTGTGTGTGTGTGTGTGTGTGTGTGTTGTGTGTGTGTGTGTGTGTGTGTGTGTGTGTGTGTGTGTGTGTGTGTGTGTGTGTGTGTGTGTGTGTGTTTTATGAAAAAAACAAAAACAGATTGGAGGTCTGTAATGAGTTGGTCTTTCAAGAAGAGCTGAACAATTGACTTCCAGATCTGGTCATTTCAAGATTCATCACACATTGCCTTGAAAAGACTGGAGGCCACAGGCACGGGGAAATACAGACTGAGGAAGACAGTTTCAGAGTTGTCCTGTTGCATACAGGGTGTGCTTCAGGTGGGTTCAGCACACCCACCGTAATGAAAGAACCGAGTGGGCGAACAGTTTGAGAAGAGCAGTGAATATTAAAGCAGCGATAGGAAAAATAAAGGTATAACACTGCGGGAAAGAACGAAGCTGAAGGGAGTTGGTAACAGGAGGATAGTGAGATGAAAAGCCTTTGACTATATCCTATTGAGAAAACTGTGATAAGCCCGCTTCCCCCTACTGCCCCCCCACGCATAAACAAACATTAGAGTTGTTCTCCTCATAGGGGCGGATTAGAGCCCTGTTCAGTGTCAACAGCTACCCAGGGGAATATAAGAAAAGTTCGGCGTTGTCTTACCAAACCCAATATTTCGGAAACAAGTTAACCCCCTTTCGATGAGGTAACATTAGTTTTACAGCGTTCTTGGCACCTACTGTGCAGATGAACTTTCTTTTCGTAGTTTGGGAAAAACTTTCGAGCAGAACTGGTTAGATATAGCCTTCATTAATTCTCTTCACACTAGAGTTTTCCAAGTTGAATGAAGTCGTATGGAGGTACTAAAATATTATAAAAGATGTCATCGTAGTGAAGGGATAATGAATTTGTACTTGAATTATTCGCGAACAAATCCTTTATGGTCCGTATATACTATGAATGTGTGATGCGGCTCCCTTATTTAGCGGGGAAGCGTATTTTTGTAGTCAGGGAAACAGTGTAATTTATCTTTTTGCCTTGTATATGTTGTGAATTCATGCATTATCTCCATACCTGTAACAAGATGATTCGAGGGGATGTGAATAGAATACTCGTTTCTTAATATTTCACCCATGTTGGCGTCGCACTCTTTACAATTGGGTGTTAAATATTTCCAGCTTTAACCACATTAAGCCGACCAGTTTACATATATTTTATCAGTTACTACAAAAAGATTTTATTCTGCTTTGGAGACTGATATTGTGTTGAAAGAAGACTGTATATAATCTTTCCAGTATGAAAAATCTCTCCAAAGCTGAGTGAAATCGCCTGGTTATAGCTAAATGAAATAGTTTTGCCATGGCGTTCTCCCCTCTCTTCCTGCCCATCTATTCCTCCTCTCTCTCGCTTTTTCCCTCCTTTCTTCTTTCTTACTTCTCCTTCCTTCATTCTTCCTTGTCTCCCGCTTTTCTTTTCCTGTTGCCTACTTACATCTCCTGCCTCACGATTTCATTTTTCACTCCCTTCCCCCATTCTTCCTCGTCCAATTCTTCTCCTTCCCATCTTCCATCATCACAACATATTCCTTCCTACCCACACTTTCTCCTTCTTGTCATTGCTTTCCGTTTTCTTTCCTATCCCTCTCGTGGTATTGCATGATATCTTTCTCTTTCCATTTTCTCTGCTCTCTACCTCTTTCTGTTTCCTGATATTCTCCTATTTCTCTTTTCTTTCCTTTTCCTCTCTGTTTGTTTGATGATTTCTCTTTCACCTAAATTCCAAAGAAAGTCATGATAAAGATGATGGTGAGGATGATGTTATCGCATGTGAGGTGGAGCAAAAATTCCGTAGGCCTAAATGGTGAATGGGTATGCTAGTAATAGTTTCCCCACTTTCATACCTTCTCTTTAACTGTGTCTCATCCCAGTTGTAAGTGGGATATGAGTAGGGATGACAATGATGATGACGTTGAGGAAGATGATGTTGATGATGATGATAATGATGATGCTCTAAGCCTCAAACCTCCGCCGCATTAGTCTCCCCATTCTCCCAGCAGTGCTCTTTGGGGAGTGCATGTACTCGTAAACAGACTATTGCAGGTCGTGTCTTGGTGAAATTTGGACTGAGTAAAGCCTATTGTCTTGTCTTACTAACCCTCGAGCAGTCGATAGGCATAATATACAGTAAGCCATCTCCCACCCCTGTTCTCCCATACGTGAAATGGGGAACATGGATGTAAATGACTATTGCAGGTTGCATTGTAGCCTACTACTGGGGCGGGCTGATTCTATTAATGGCTCTCGTGCAGTCGATAGGTATGAATATAAGCTTCTAATACAGCTGGGATCCTTAACATAATTTATACTGCTGCAATCGTATTCTAGGGAAAGAATAGAATCTAACATAAACAGCTTGGTTTACTGACCTTCGTGCCGCTAGTATGTATAAATTTACACTTTTTCATCCCACTGTGTGTGCTTGAGCCTCGCCAGTCATGGGGTGAACGAAACACTGATCGCAAATCCCCAGTGGCCACCAGAGTGAAAGGAATAAAATCCTTCTCGAGGCTAGTGTAATCTTCCAGAGATAGTCTTGAACCATAATTAAGCACGCAGACCAGATTAGCCGTGAATATTTTTATGTAGAAAACGTTGGAAATGTTTGGGTTGTGTGTACGCGACTTGGCGTGGCTTGATTGCATGTGTATATTTTATGTGGGTTTATGAAGGTTTCTGCAAAATTAGAACTGGTTGTGTTTGTGTTTAAGTTAAGGGCACATATGTAGGCGCGCGCGGGCGCACGCGCGCACACACACACACACACACACACACACACACACACACACACACACACACACACACACACACACATTTTAATCATTGACCTAGTTCGTGGTCACCATGGTTGTGTCGTCCGTGAGGCCTTGCTTTTGTATTTACATGTGTGTGTGTGTGTGTGTGTGTGTGTGTGTGTGTGTGTGTGTGTGTGTGTGTGTGTGTGTGTGTGTGTGTGTGTGTGTGTGTGTTTACACATGCACATGCTCCTTTTGGGCCTTTTCCTTTTTTATGCAGTATCACACTTTCTTTTCCTTTATTTTTTAACGCTTACGTAGTTTCAAAAATTGCAGGCGATGTTGAGACTGCAGAGTCGATATTAATGCGTAGTGTTCTCTCATCTAAGCATTGCCTCTGTTAACATATTCCTCCGACTATGTTTACCCTTAATTGCTTCGTTATCTCCTTTTATTACCTGTTCTTGTGTTGCCAGATACACTGTTGTGTTTGTCATCATCATCATCATCATCATCATCATCATGTTCAATCTGTTTTTTTTTTTTTTTTTGTTGAGGTTATATTGAAAGACTGTGTGTGCTGTAATAGCAAAGTGCATGAGGTAGGTTATAAGTATATTGTGGCGTGGGGGACGATGGCCTGCCTGAATGGCTGAGGGATAACGGATTTGAAGAACACGTAATGGATTCATTCCTATACTACTACCACTACTACTACTACTACTACTACTACTATTACCAGCAATAATAATAATAATAATATTAACAATAATAATAATAATAATAATGATAATAATAATAATAATAATGATAATAATAATAATGATGATGATGATGAAATTGCTGAAGCAATATTCAAAGAACTCCACAGTCCAGATGAAATTACTTTTGTTTTCATTGTTGACTTAATGTTATTAGACTTGTGGTATGACTCAGAATTTTATAAGGATTTTGACCTGTGACCTTGAGATCAAGGTGTAGGTCATTGACACTGTGCAAATCATGTTCACTCATGACCCACTACATTTCCACCGAGTTTGGTTAAAATCGTCCAAATACATTTTAATTTTAGCGCTTTCAGGCATGACACCATTTTTATTTTCCTCAGTATCTCAAAAAGTATATGCTGGATCTCAGTATCAGTACCCAGGTGCACTAGTATATGTTGGTGACTGCACTCTGGAACATTTGCAGAACAGTCGAGTCAGTAGTGTTTGCTGCGCAGGAGAGTAAAAAAAAAAGAAAAAAATAACATGCGTGGCGGTAGTGCTGGGGGGAAAAATGTGCCGAAAGAAGCCTGCGACCAAGATAGATCAGTCCTAAAAATTTCAAGTCACTATCTCGAACGATCTTCGAATGCCACCCTTCTAGATCTTGCCCCCCCCCCCCAAAGAAAAAAAGAAAATTAATATCTACAATATCAATAAGAACTCCACAGAACGTGGAGTTCTATCTATCTATAGCCAGACGCCCAAACCCCGTAAATAGTGGCCGTTTGACTATGAGGTAGTTGTTTTACGGGGAGGGGCACTAACCCTCCGCCAACCCATTTGTTGACACATTGGAAACACGTAAGTTTTGGTTATATGGTTACGACCCGGAACTGTTAATGATTTCCTGGCTTACATGAAACCATTTGGCTTGTCACTCAGTATAAAGCCACCTGAAAAAGAAAGACCAGTATGAAAAGGTGACAAGAATGATGGAAGAAACAGGAAGATCAGAGGGCAGACACAGAAAAAGAATGACAAAGGTGAAGGAAGAAATGGGCAGCACCACATCATGTGAGTGGATGATGGTCCCCACCTCCTACCACCTTAATAGTAATAATAATACAAATAATAATTATAATAATAATAAAAATAAATAATAATAATAATGATAATAATAATAATAACAATAAATATTAATAATAATAATAACAACAATAATAACAATATTAATGATAATAATAATAATAATAATAATAATAATAATAATAATAATACGAATAAAAATGAACTTACAAATTGTGCTTCACGTGCCCTACAAATTGTGCCAGGACCGAAAATTCGACACTTTTCACAAATTCGAAAGACTTCCTTTCTTTGTGACCGCCAGTGATTCCACTAAGTTAGATTCAAATAATACTTACGTCATCTTAGCTGGCCTTGCCCTGTGATTTTGACCTCTGACTTATTCTCAAAATCACATCTATTCATCCTTGCTTGAATATGATTCCTTTCACCAGTTTCGGTTCAGATCAAATCAGAATTGAAGCATAAGGTCGAACATTTAATCATGCCCTGTTACTTTGGCCCTGGATTTTTCTCAAAAGCAAATCCCTTCGTCCTTGCTTATCTTGACCACCTCTGCAAAATTTTGTGTTAGTGGAATAAAAGCTGCTTAAGCTGACGTTGCCATGTGATCTTCACCTATGACCTATTCTCAAAAACAACAGGGACTCCTAACCTGACCCTCGACCCTTCCACCAATTACGATCAAAGTAAAACACAAATTATTTTTATTGTTTGGTTTACACAGAAAGACACACACGCTGAACTTTGACCTTGCTTAGGACCTTCATCGTAGATGGAGTGATCTTAAAATCGAGTCCCACCTTCTGTTGCCTTGCCTTCAACTCTTTCCACTAGGTTTGGTCTAAATCGGAAGAAGATAGGTTAAGTGCTGACCTTGCCATGCCTTTTGGCCATGATTTGTCCTTTTGACCTTTGTGGCCGTGACCTTCTCCTGACTGTTAGCAAAATCGAAGCCGTTCCCATCTTCGTCACATAATCATAAACTTTTCTTGAAAGATTGGTCTAAATCAGATAAAAAGCTCAAGTTATCTTTACCCATGTGACCTTGACCTTTCAGCCCCATAAAGTTCTTAACCCGCCGTGTACTGGCATGATGTATGGAGTACATCAAGCAACTTTTTTCATATGCTGAGACCCAACAACACACAGGACTGTTCTGCAATTGCAAAGGTCCGTCATTTGCATATTTTCAAGTTTCGCGGTTGATTTTTGGTAGGCATATGTGGGAGACTTTCCTCTACCTGCCGCCAGGCGGCGACAAGCTCCCCGACCCAGTGTGACCCCTCTGCAGGCCATTGTCTCGGTCGCTCACCTGTTAGCAGTGACCCAGTAGAGATTTACGTCACGCCGCAGTCTCTTTGGATGACGAAATTAAGCCGCCCTCTAATGCCTTCACTGGCGAAAGTGATTCCCTCAGTCGATGACGATGTGGAGGACAAAAGATAATGTTGTGCCAGATGATGAAACAAGCAACAGTGATGAGGAGGTACCGTCGCCAAGGAAGGCGCGTGTAGTGTCAGATACTGTAGAGCTAGGGAAGGCCTGCCTGGACCCCAGCCACAGAGCACACACCTCTCTTCAGCTCTGTGGACGAAGGGTCTGAGGAGGACGAGGACGAGGATGAGAACGTGAGGACGAAGCCGTAGGTCGTGGTTTCCTCGTGGTTGGGAAGGGAGAGAATTTCACCATGAGGATCTGAAGGGGGTGACGAGGAGAAAAAATAAGGTATGGTCCTAGTGGCTTTGTCTGAGGAAGCTGCAAGTGGTGGGGCAGGGGGTGCACTGAAGTGAAAGGGAAAGTGATGGTGGCAGGGAGGCAAAGCTCCTGCAAAGAACACGCACAGTACACTTTGGGATGCAAGCAGGTGGGGAGCAGCCCTGCTCCCAGCACCTCATATCCCCCAGCAAGGCTTCCCGCTTTTCCTCCCCACAGCCCCGTGATGTGGGGAAAGGAAAGCTACAAGGGAAGGGAAAGGGGAAAAGAAAATGGAGAGGGAACAGGAGTGCGAGTTGGGAAGGGTGCCACTCTCCACCTCCCTACAACCCCCACCACCCTGTCCTCCCCACCCAGACGAAGGCAATGATGGAGACGAGGATGGAGAAGGCGGTGTGCCTTTGGGACTAGGAAGATGGGAGTGATTTCATTCCCATCATTCACTGCTTCCATGGAAGAAGTGGCGGTTTGGCTGTGACGGCACCTGGCCTTTATGCAGGCTCCAGCAGGCTGGGATTTCTTCCAACCTATACTTCAGTGAGAAGAGTGTGGAGCGAACTGTGGAGCAGACCCAACACTTTCGCTAGCAGCCAACGCCGACAAAGAGAGCATGAAGGAACATTAAGCAGGCACTCCCAACAGAATGGACAACTCCAGTAACCACAGGTGAGATGTTTCTCTTTCTCGCCCTGGTACTCTTGATGGGTATTGTGAGGAAAAACCAAATTCCGGCTTACTGGTCTACAGACCCAATGATCAACAGATCTTTCTTTGGCAAGGTAATTGGTCATAATAGATTTCAACAAATTCCTGAGCCGCCTCCACTTTTACGATGCTGATGACCCTGATAATGCTAATGACAATGATAGAATGAGGAGGATAAGGATGGATTTTGATCACCTGCAGGGAAAAGTTCCACTCATGCTTCTATTATCCCTTACAGAGACCTGGTCATAGATGAGAGTCTCTGTTGTGGAGAGGCAATGATTTCTTTTCACCAGTACATACCTAGCAAGAGACACCGTTTTGGGTTCAAGCTCTTCGTTATGTTGTGACTGTAAGACTGGCGTTATGTGCAAGACATAAGTGTCTTGTATACCGGCACACAGACAGACATAGCACGGAGTACATCCGAGTGTACGACTCTCCAGGGCCGTGGTGAAGACCATGATTAAGGAGTACCTTAATCATGGTCACTGTCTTGCACCTGGACAACTTGTACACTAGCCTTCTTCTTGTTCGGTACCACCACCTTCATGACACCAGAGTCTTGTGGCGACAGTCCAAGAAAAACCGCCAGCATATGTGGTATTTTTTTTCCAAGGCAAATAACATCCTCACTACCGTCTTTAACCACAGCAGGGAAGTCTTCCTCCTTTTGACGGTACACTGCCTCCTGAAGCACCGCTAACCGACTCCATGGATTATCGCAGCAACAGAAGACTCCACATTTGGAAACCGGGGTCAGTAATTGACTACAAAAGGTCAAGTATAAGAGGCAAGTTGACCAGTCTGACTCCATGATTTTCTCAGCGTGGATTGTGCCAGAAACACGTTCAAATGGTACAAAAAGCTGTTCTTCCCACTCTTCTGCTGGACATTACGTCCTTAACGCCCACTGCCTCCATGCCTTGACTATGAGTGCCTCAAAGACCTTCGAGGGGATTGTGATGGAGCTGTCCCAGGAAATTATCTCCAAATAGTGAAGAAGACAGGGCCCACTCACTGCCGGCCAGACTCCCCCATTCCTCTTCCGGACGCGACTTCCCCACCCACTCATCCCTCTTCAACCGAACTGTCCTAGACCCCAGCGCCACTGTCATGTATGCAGTCACTCGAAAGTAAAACCAACCACTCAGAGAAAAGACACGAGGGTACGAGTGTATTGAATGCAAACGTTGGATTTGTGCGTAGTAGCCCTGTTTCCAGAGAATACCACACCTTAGTACATTACTGATTGTGTGTGTGCTTTGTGATATATATTTCGCATACCATTATAGTGAGGCCTGTAAATATGTGATGTGAAAGTAAATAATAAATTGAATCTAATTCTATCCTTATCTATCTATCTATCTATTTATCTATATATATATATATATATATAGATAGATAGATAGATAGATAGAAAGATAGATAGATATATACAGTATATATAGATAGATAGATAGATAGATATTATATGCATGTTTACTTTTATTATATCTGTTATATTAAAATTGATTCATGAATAACGAATGAGTGGCAGTGATACGATGTCAGATACGATAGGTCAGTATGACTGTTTCACTTATACTTTTACTGTAGTTTCGAATTGTATTCAGTTTTACCTTTCAGCCAGTCGACTTATACAAAAGTTCAGTATTCTCTTGGTCAGCAAAGAGACAGCACCAGTTATAATCTCTTGTTAATAAAGGCAGTTCAGAACGGACCTTTGTTTGACTTTTTGACTGGTGGCAGCGGTAAAGGAAAACCAGGCCGAGAGAAGTTATATAATCAAGAAACATGGGCAGTAAAGATGGTGCTAAGGAAATCCAGCTCTCCCTTAACGTTTTGGTGGCGACAGTTCTCCTGCTCGGACCTTCAGGGCTTTCTTCTCGCACTATGACCTGGTCAAACAAACAAACATTATGCGGTGTTTGGAGGCATGGGAGCAAACTGGAGTCTATCAACCAGTAATGTTACAACTACAGCTACGTGGAACAGCAGGCTGCATATGTGGAACAACAAGCAAAGTTAGACAAAAGTTGAGAGGAGAAAATGATGAGAAAAAATAATGCTGAGGTTGACTGAAAATTTTATTACTGCAGATGCCATTGAAGTTTGGATTCTATGCTTGAAGAAGCAGCACAGTTGCAGGAGGACCTGGGTGACTATATGACACGTTTACAGCAATTAGCAGCTCAGGCATTTTCAGTGAAGCCCGCGGATATTATTGTGCAAAATATATGGGTAGTTTGGCGTTTCCTGGATAGTGTGAAAGATAGAGATGTGATGCAGCCAGATAATATGGGAGAAGTGGATGGCAGAGTGACGAAAAGGCGAAATCATATGGATTTGAAGTACTCAAGATTGCTGAAAATGCTCTGTCAACAAAACAACCAAGTGCAACAGGTCAAGCAACAGGTCATGAGAAATCTAGTTAAGAGCGGTATTGCACTGCACAGGTAGTGACTGGTGATAGGGGTTCTGGTCTTGAAAATGAAGTCGATGATCTATGCAAATAAAGTGCAGCACTTAAGTCAGCTAATCAAGCTGGATTTCGTGGGGGACAATTATCAGCTCACTCAAAACACCAGAGGTATGTCACATCAGTCTAATGATTTTACCCGTCAAAAAGCTGTACCGTGTTATTACTGTTCATGAACGCAACCTGGAGGGGTGGATTCCATGCTATAAGAGACTTAAAGAGAAACCCTGGATTGGAAGCCACAGGGATGCTCAGGAAAGAAAAATTTTCAGTAAGGTCCGCTACACGACAGGGTGTTGGGTGGACTGAAATGCAAGGAAGATTATTATGCAGGATGGACTAATGGAGAGACGAGGGATCCTGGCATTCGACGGTTGTGGTTGCTACGGTACATTGGCCTGAATAAGGTATAATGCTGTAGTTCAAACGTAAAAATCATGCAACCTGAACAATTAGATCGACTTATGGTACAGAAGCACAACTACGAGAACGTTCAGCTGCAGCAGAGGGATTGCCAAGCTTTAGTGGACAGTGGTAGTGATTTTTCGATCGTAAATGAGGATATACTGACAATGGGAGAAAGAAGGAAGAATTGCTACCATGTAAAGAGAGTGCATGCAATGTTTGGGAGGAGAAGATCCCCTATGCCTGGGGAAATGTTCCTAAGTGTTGTGATAGGGGAAGTGTACATACACAGGCACAGGTTTCTGGTAGTGTCTGGACTTATCACGAAAGTAATCCTGGGTATGGACTTTTGGGCACGTGTAGATGGATTTATCCTTGACTTAAAATGAAAAGAAATTGCACATGGAGTCTTTTAAAGTGTCAATTCCTTTGATGTCGACAGTGACAAGTGAAAGGCCAAGTTCCTGATGTACGATCAAGGGGAAGAAGTGTTATAGCAAGGGTTAAGCATGCAGTTATCATTCCACCATACACTCGAGGGGCGTTGATAAAGTGTAAAAGGCGACTGGCCAGATTGCAAATGAACAATACTTTGTAGAACTATTGCGGCCAGGAGGGTGCGATGGTTGTACCTGCTCACTGCTGTGTCACAGGCACCAAGGTCAGGGATGTGGATTTAAGAGTTGTGAATGTTGGTGATACAAGAGGAATTACTTCATGAAGGAGAGATGCTGGGTGTTTTAGAGCCTGGGATTGAAGTATCAACACCATGGAAACCAGATGGAATTAACCAACAGCAAGAGGACCCCTCCATCAGTGTGTCAGTGGGAGAAGGGCCAATGAAGGAGCAGCGTCAAGAACTGATGAAGATTATTGACGGATTCAATGACATATTTTACGGTGGAGGACCATTGCCAGTAGTACAGGTTGGAGTCAAACATACAATCAGGATTGGATAAGAGTGGGCCCTGCCTGTGGAATAACATCCACGGAAACTGTCTCCAAATGCTGAAGCTGAAAGTCCGTAAGCGAACTATATAAACTGCTGGAAATGGGCGTCATTTGGAAGTCAAACAGTCCATGGGCAGCTCCCATAGTGTTATTGCACGGCGATAAGATGGGAGCCTTCATCTTGCAACAGACTATAGAAGCATACAAATCGTATCTCGCAACCACAGCAACACTGCACCCTATTGAAGATCTTTTTTTGATAGGTTGGGAAGTGCACAATTCTTTTCAGTCTGGGATGCCAAAACAGGATATCATCAGATATTCCTTAAGGAGAGTGACAGCACGGTGTCAGCATTTGTTGTACCCTCGGGCCAATACGGGTGGAACGACAGGACACCATTAGGGCTAAAAGGGGCTGGATACTCATTTCAGCATATGATGGCCACAATACTCAGTGAAAGCAACTACACATATGCCCTCTGTTACGTAGATGATATTTCGGTCTAGGGTGCCACACTACAGGAACATGACTCAAGGCTCCGTAAGGTACTGGGAGAAAATATGTAAGACTGGACTGGTTTCATCAGTGCGGAACAAGTGCAAATTTGGCGTCTGCAAAGTGCAATTTCTTGGGGCTACAGTGAGTAATGGGATGCTTAGCATTAGTGAACAAAGAGAGAGCCACCTGCAAGCCATTAAGAAACTCTCCACAGTACGAGAACTAAGAAGAGCTATTGGAGCATTTTCAAATGTCCAGCGGTGGTTACCAGGAGTAGCAGAGAGAGCTAAACCACTCTACGATGCCTTGGACAAAGACTCTTATTGACGGTGATGTTGGACATGAGCGATGTGTGAGTCGTTTGAGGGCCCTCAAAGCACAGGTGGTGAATGCAACAGCACTTAATCTCCCGGATTACACTAAAAAGTTTGTGCTGCTGACAGATGCCAGTGGTGTGGGCATGGGAGCAATGTTAGCAAATAGGTCCCACGATGGAAAGTTACTACCCATTGTATTTTTTCACCATGCTCTGACCACA
>NC_137056.1:22954076-22996528 GCF_032717465.1 Coenobita brevimanus | reverse complement strand
CATACAGACACACTTTCATGCAAACGTACATATATATATAATATTTTTAATCTTATTTATTTTTATTTTTATTTTTTATTTTTTTTTTATTTTTTCTTGGTTTTTTATTTTTTATACCTTATATTATAAAGGAAACTAATCTAAAGACCCTAAAACTAATCACCTAACAGACAAATCGCGAACCTATACTAAATCCTACAGTAGAGACAAATAGCTAGATTCCTACACTAATGGTAAAAATACCTCGACTAACAGAACACCATTGACTACAGATATGTAATGCCTTTCTACATTACATACCTGCACTCATCACCTGGTGACTGTCAGTCGAGGCACAACCTAATATAGGGGACATCAATATATGAAAGGGAACCAGACGAGTCAGGAACATTTCCATATACGTCAGCTGTCGTAAGCAAGATAATATAATGTATTTACATAATTTGTACAAAAAGTGAAGAACTTCGCCCAGCAGACCACCATCAACTGCAAGTGCCCAATACTTTCCTATATTGCACACTTGCACTCATCATCTACAGTGACTGGCTCAGGCGAGGAACTTGGCTTAATGTAGGGGACATCTATATTAGAAATAGATCGGTGGGAGGAGGAACTATTTAAAATATGTCAACTGTCAACCCTAATTAATATTACAATATATACATATTTACTGTTCATAAAAACCATAACCACGCAGTAAAAAAGTCACATCACTCTGATCAGTCTGGTCTCTCTCAAGAAAGCCATCAATTTATCAGTCATAACAATGTCCCCATCACCCAGGATGGTGGAAAGGGTGAAGGGACGTCTACTGCGCAGCAGTAATTTACAAGTGAAGCGCGTTCACGAATAAACTGCCATGACAGCGCAGAGATGATATGACTGATAGAAGCAACACCGCATTACAGATGTCACAGTGCGGTGGGAAGCGTCTTTCCATTTATGGTTTTATGTGGGTTATTATGGTGGCATTTAGCCAGTAATCGTGCCAACACTTTTTCTTCTAAGGCGACTGGGACGGTTGGCAGTGTCCCAGTCGCCCAGGTACGGCTTACAAGTTGGAATATTTAGTCTGGTCCACTGACCTTGCCACAGAAGATTTATTGATTTCTTTCCAGAGAGAATAGACTCGAGCGTAGATCCACGAGGAACGTCCCAAGTCTCCTCGAGCTCCACAGCCGACTTTGCAAGTAAGTCACCCTGCTCATTGCCGTAGATACGACAATGACCAGGCACCCAGATCAAGCGTGAATGACTTGTTGCATGAATGCAACTTATTAACGATGCGGCCCTGGATCTCAAGTGAGGAGTCCGTGAGTGCAAGATGCAATTGCCTGAAGGAGCTGATTTTGAATCTGAAAATATGACAAATGAGTCATGTACTGGAATTGAGAGCATAGTCTATGGCTTTGTCAATAGCAAAAAGTTCTGAAGTAAACACAGATGTATGAGTCGGCCAAATCCGATACCTGAGGGCACATTCAGTCGACCACACACTTGCACTCCACACATTCACTCGAACTTGGAGCCGTCGGTTGTACAATTGATGGGACCCCAAGTGACGAACAATGATGTTACGAAACAAGTGGGTGGACCCTGCACTCCGGCGCCTTGAGCCTTTGGTGCTGGGAGACCACATGTAACATCGACTGGTAAAGCCGGGTGGCTCCCAAGGCGCTATATTTTTTATGCACCAACTTGTCACAGTCACTGGGGTCCACGTATCAAGCTCTTGAGTCAGTAAGTGGAGGGCGAGCAGGCTAAGTGGCCGATGCACCCCCGCAGAAGGTTGGTGGTATTGACGCAGGCGGGGCATGTTACAGGCCACATTGCCGATATTACTTTTTCTTAATGTCCTTATGCCGTAGGACAAGGCCAGATGGTCACTGGCATGGAATATGGAGGGGAGGCACATTCGCTCCACTTCCATACGAGCCACACGGGTACACCGTACAGCTCCAAGACACATTCGCAAGCATTTATTCTGCAACACATTCCAATCCTTTCAGCGTGGCATCAGACGCGAGCCATACACCTGTGCGCCATAGTCTAGCTTTGATCGAATAAGGGACTTATACACCCATTAATAAAGATTTTCTGTCGGGCATTCTCCCAGGTAGTACCCGCTAGGGTACTTGAGGACATTTTAACGGTTTATCACAACGAGCAAGGAAAGTATTGCCAACGTGAAGTTTAAATTCATTCTACAATCAAAATGTATTCCTAAAAATTTTACAGAATTTTTTTGAAAAAGGTACCCCTGATTATCCAAAGTTAAGCACAAATTAGGGTACTGTTACGATTAGTGAAAACGCAATAGCGGCACACTTACGTATGGAAAACTTAAATCCCCACTGCAAGGCCCATTGGTGGACGGAGTCAAGGGCTGCTTGAATCTGCTCAGCCGAAAATTGTGCATTACGGGAAGAGTGCCATATTTTTTGCACAATCGTCCAGCGAGGAGGCAGTATTTAAGATTCCTCGGGATGGGAGCTGATGTGACAGAATATCATTGATCATAATACTAAATAAAGAAGTAGGACTAAGCACACTTCCCTGTGGCACCCCGTTTTCCTGGATAAATATATCCGATGTTACGTTATGGGGTAATTTGACAGAGAAAGTTCTGTCCCTTAAGAAATTTGAAATAAAAACAGGTAAAATTTCCTCTTAAACCATAAGCATAGAGCTTCATTAGTATACCTGTGGTCGCCAGGAGTCATGTCATAGGCTTTATGGATGTCCAAGAACACCCCCTATCATGAATTTCTTTATTGGCAAATGCCTCTGCAATACAATGATCCAAATTCATTAAATGATCTAGTGAACTTCTGTATTTACGGAAGCCACATTGTTGATCATTTTAACAAATTCTTCGACTCTAAAACAAAAAAGAAGCCTAATTGTTAACCATACGTTCCATGACCTTACATAGACAAGAAGTCAACACAATAGGACGAAATGGAGTGGGATTCATAAGACGACCAGCCTCTTTGGGTATCGGATATGACAGTGCGCAAAGTGCCATGAAGTTTGGGAACGTTGCCCGGAGACGCCCAAATCTCATTGTACAACGCTGCCACATCTTAATCAGGTTGTCCTGATTAAGATGCTGGATCATACCAGACGTGATGGTGTCTGGTCCAGGGCTGGTGTGCTTTACAGGATTTAAGGGCAAGGAGCAGTTCATTCTCCAGCGTAAACTCTTGGTTGTATGGGGGAGTTTACGTTTCTTCACCTTGTGGCAAAGTCTAATATCTGTAGCTCAGCCGCATATGCGTTTATGATGTTGGAAACGCAGGTCATAATTGGCTGAGTCTACTTACATGAGAAAAAACTCCTGGCGAGGGGATGTTAGGCAACGTCCACGGGCTCGTCATAGATGTTATTATTTACTTGCACAGGGTGGTAATGGGGGAAATATGGGCCTTTATTATTTAATATTCTTATGGTGGACCAGACTTAAACGTAATGGTGTTGTTACGAGTCACCGTGGACACAAAGGACCGCCAGGAGTCACGTTTGGCCCTTCTTATTATTCTCACTTCTTTGCCTCAGCCCGTGCCTGTATGTATGTAATAAAATTTTTCTCAGTGGGCTGACTATCAAAAAATCCTGCTATCTCCTATTGCGTTTTCTTAATGCTTGTCGGCAATCCGGCATCCACCAATGTGCCTCTTATGCTTCGGCATTGAACTGTAGAAGTTCTTGGGAATAGCAGCCTCAGCTGCGTGTAATATGGATTGGGGTTATATTTTCGACCTTAACATCTATGGTCTCCCCAGATATATCTAAATCTTGGCGATCCCCTTGAGAAGGATCCCCAATCTGCTTTCTTATAGTTAAATTTTGGAGGTGGAGGGGTCCGAAATGATGTCTGGCGTAGGTAGTAAGAAAGACAGATGGGTAAATGATCACTTCCTGGAAAAGGATGTCGTCGTAGGGGTCCCATGAGAGATCTTGATGTATACCAGGGAGGCCAAAGATAAGTCAATGGCCAAAGAAAAAGTTACCAGTACGATCATCTACACGAGTCGCTCTTACCATCGTTCAGAAGACAGAGGTTATTTGGACTGTAGTATTAGGTCGGCTACTTGCTCCCCACGACCATCAATCCTCAAGCTACCCCACTGATAGTGATGGGCGTTAAATTTGCCCAACACTAACTTATTCCCAGGGAGATGTTCCACTAGTGAATTTAAAAGCATCACTATCAATGGGGCCATGTGGAGGACAGTACAGAGAGCAAAGAGACAGATACGTGTTATTAAATTTTACTCGGCACGCGACCGCTTCCAGCGTAGAATTTAGAATCACTTCCGTTTGTGGGTGGGATTTGGGTGTGTAAATGGCAACTCCGTTACCTACATTATCTTCTATACGAGTGGTAGTGTTTGAACTGTGGAGGATCAGGACGATCCTCCAGGCGCATCTCCTGTAAACAAACAACGTCTGGCTCTGTGTATAGAAAGCAAGATTGCTATATTTTGTAACTTATTCCCAATACCTCTACAATTCCCACTGTAGTATAGTGAATGCGGCGGTTTAAGATTTACGAGGGGGGCCAGTGTGTTTAGTTTTTTTATGTCCCCGCGACCAGAGAATGAGTGGCTACCGGGGGACCTTTCCCGGTGCTTGCTGACAGGAAACCTCCATATTTTTGGTCAATAACAAGGCTCCCAGATTCCACCGAGGAAGAGCTATTCTTCCTCTCCCCTCGCTGGGCTAGGGAGCAGGAAGGACATGAGGACGTGGCTTTGAAAGGGTGGGTGGAAGTTATGTTTTACAGTCTTGTCAGGCTTCGATTTAGGCTTGACTGACTGGAGAAGCAGCTTAGCGGCCTGTTGAGTATGATGACAGCTTTGGGGAGGTCAGTTAGAGAGTTGGATCTTACAGGAGGTTTAGGAGGTGGGAGGGTGGAGGTGAAGAGTGAGTGACTTGATTAACAAGCACGAGATCAGTCTGCGTCTCCACAGTGCACCATCACAGGGCGGGACATCACTGCCGAAGCATAGGACCTATTCGGTGTGGGAGTTGCATGCAACTCCTTCACCTTTTTCCTTGCTTCGTAGAAAGAGACACCCTCAGTCGCCTTCACCGCACAGACCTCTTTCTCCTCCTTCCACTTGGGACAATCCCTAGAGGAAGTGAAGTGAGCACCCTTGCAGTGAAAGCAGCTAACACCCTCTGATGTGCAATGGTCAGCATCATGACCTTGCGTTGCGCACTTGCCACAGACTGATTGAGAAGCCCGACAAGACTTTTCATGGTGTCCATATAACTGACATCGTAAACAACGAAGTGGGTTGGGGATGTATGTCCTTACGTTAACAATTTCATACCCCACTTTGATATGGGTTGGGAGAGTCACTTTACCGAAAGTCAATATAACAGTTGCCGTTTTCGTCCTCCTGCCCTCGGAAAATCTCGTGATGAAACGGGCTTCAATTACATCTTCATGAGCAAGTTCACGTACGATGTCGTCCTCTTCCATGGCCATGAGGTCCCTGCAAGTGATGACTCCCTTGCAGGAATTCATGGAGTGAGGGATCGACGGCACAACATCATAGCAATGGAATTTGCTCATCTTCATCAAATCCTTAACCTGGGACGAGTTTGCAGTCTTTACTAGGAGATCTCCGCTAGCAAGTTTTTTGACGTGTTCTACCTCTCCTGCACATCCATCAATCACCTTCTTGATAATGAAGGGATTGAGGCTGGACAGGGGAGTAGAACCCACCGCGTGCAACAAAACAAAACTCGCATTATTTACATCAATGTCTAGCAAAGGGCGTGTCCGGGGCCATTCAGTCTGGGGGTAGTCCGTCCGTGAGACAGTCGGGGGTCGGTCAGGACTACCTCCCCCCCTGAAGGGGGGGGAGGCAGCAGTGGCGTCCGCCATAGTAACCACTTCCCCCGTGAGGGGGAAGTGGGAAGAAAGAGAAAAACAACCAAGGGAGAATTTGCCCGGGGAAAAAACACCTAGTCTGAGATTACCCTCTCAAACCACTCTCGGGAGGACGCGCCCGTGTGTAACTCACACCCCAGAGCGATCAGTGGGGGGTACACTCCAGAGGTGAGTAAGCAAAGGCAATCTCAGAAATTAGATATAGACACCTACTATATCTACTAAGGCCAGGGAGGAAAATGAGGTCTAGCTAACCTAACTTTATTGGAAAACGCCCTAGTGGCGGAGAAAACAAAGCTAACGCCGGTGAGGCAACCCTGCAGCTAGACGAGAGCTCAGAAACACGTCTTCACTCTTCGCAACCATCCATCAAAGTCCCACTCCTCTAATCCCTTCCCCGTCCTTATATACTAGAATGATCTACTACACTCACAGAGAAGCAACAGTTACCAACTCGGAGACATCCAACATATCCAGAGTTTTCTTACACTGCATAACACTCCAAATTATTTAGCATTCAAACTGAGATAAAATTACATAATTTAACAATCACAAAAAAACATTTTAAAGAGAGCAAAAATCAATGTACAACTTAAAAAATACCTCTGCTCACAAATAGCATTTAAACTGGCAAATCTGACTCGCATCTGAACTACGAGAATTGCAGAGAACTTTCCTGTACTACCTAACTGGAAGATCTTGTTTCTCAACACTACCCCCTCCTTAGCCCTTTGTCGTCCTGACAAAAGTACAGTACGCAATGTACACAAACGTAATCCTTAATCCAAACTTAACATTTAATTATACACAAAATAATCCTTCAACATATCAGTCTTCTCCTATACAGCTTCCGACTACGTTCTTGCTCCTTCACACAGTCCACTCCTCTTGGAAAATCTTGGTCCTCTTCCTGATTCACTTCTTCCTTCAGGAAACTCACCATCCTCCTGTACTTCAGCTCCATGGTCCTCCTTAACATCCTTGGGTGCGGGTAAGCACGATTCTTTGGAGACGTTCCAGCTGTAGCCTACTGTCCTGGCCCATGGTACTGCCACAGACGATTCATGTGTACCATCTTTGGGTGAGATTTCATGCCTCACCAAATCCGGTACTTTATGTCTGACAGATGGTTCATCACAGTGTAAGGTCCATCTCACGGGCTCTGCAGCCTCACTGACTGTCCCTTTTTCTTCTGAGGATTGTATAACCAAACTTTGTCACCATGCTTGAAGCTCACCTCACTTGCCTTGGCATCATACTTGCATTTCATCACTTCGCCTGAAAGCTTTAGAGCTTCTCGCACTTGATGGTGTACCTCAGCCAGCTTTTCCTGAAGATGCTTCACATAGCTGGAGGTGTCTGTAGGCAGCTCTTCACGAGGTAGTCATCCCATTAATAGATCAACTGGTAATCGTAACTCGTGATCCAGTATCAGTTTTGCAGGAGTGTAGCTGGTAGGTTAATGGGATGTACTCCGATATCCCTTCAGCCAAACAGTTAATTTCTGGTCCCATTCAATCGTTTCTCGTAGTAGTACTTGTCCATTTTTTGTCCCAGGGTCCAGTTGAATTTCTCCACCATCCCACTGACTGTGGCGTTAATGGAGTCGTGTTCTTGATCCCCAGTAACTTGCAGCACTTGTGGAACACAGCAGACTCAAAATTTCTACCCTGGTCTGAATGTAGCCCTTGTGGCATCCCAAAATGACAGAAAAACTGGTCAACCAACACCTGAGCAACAGTTGCAGGCTCTTGATCAGGGATGGCATAGGCTTCTGGCCACTGTGCGAAGTAGTCCATGGCGACACAGATATACCAGTTTCCTCTTTCAGTGAGTGGCAGAGGTCCAGCAGTGTCCATCGCTACCCTATCTATCGGTGCACCCATTTGCTACAGTTGAAGAGGGCCACAATCACTTTTCTTGGGTCCCTTCTTGGCACGGCATACATCACAGGCTCGACACCATTCTTCAACATATTGACGCGTGCCATTCAAGCTGAACCTTCGTCGCAGCCAACTCAGAGTTTTCTTCAGTCCCAGGAGCCCACTAGTGACCTGATTATGAGACTCACCCTAGATCCCATACCTCATTCCCTTCGGAACCATCAGTTGCCAATACTTGCTGAGGCCATCAGGTGTCTCCCATTGACGCTCCAGTAGTCCGTTGTTCAGACAATGAAGATCCCATTGACTCCAGTAGCTCTTAGTTGCAGGGCTGAATCTGGAAATCTCTTCCCATGATGGTCACACTGTACTCCACTGCAGCCGCTCTAGCACTGGTTGTAAATCTGCATCCTCCATCTGCATCCTCTTCACGTATTTTTCATCTGACACTGGCCCTGTCACTGCAGTATGGTGGCATTTCTTGCTAAGATTCCCATTCCTACTACACTGCTTGCTGTCTGTTCTTCCATCTTCCCACACACTGTCAATCAAGGTTCTTTTGCATTTCTTCAGTGGTGGGGCTTCTTGGGAAAACTGTCTGGTTGTTGCTTTTTGTCACCATCCTTTACTAATTTACCTCATCCTTGTCATCTTCTGCAGCCTTCTTCTTGCCGTCATTCTCATTTGGAGAATCATAGCTGAAGTGTCCCACCTCACCATATTTCCAGCACCCATTAGTTGCAGTCGTGGGATTCCTTGCACTGTTGAGTTCTTGCTCCTTCCTCCATTTGTAGCAGTCCACCTTCTTGTGCCTTGGCTTCTCGCACGACCAGCAAACTTCTCCAGTCTTCTCCTGTTTCGTCTTCCACTTGTAGCAGTCCTCTTTCCCATGTCCTGGTTTTTCACAGTACCAACAGCTTCCTTCAAATTTTTCTGCTTCAAGTTCCTGCCCATTTCTTGCCTTGAATCCCACACTACGACCTTCTTGAAAAGTGGACGCAATGGACCTGATGTAGGACTCCAAATTCTAGAGCCTGGCTAGTGCTCCTTGCATGCTTTTTGGCTGTGCCTGCTTCACTTGCATTTTCAACTCTGCACTATCAAGAGCATCGATGAACTGGTCCCCCAGAACAATATCCAGCAGGTTAGGAGCTGCGCATGAGCATGCTGCTGTAGGGATTCTCCTCGAGCCCATACATAGCTCCAGAATCTTGCTCTTAAACCTCAATCTGGTACATTTCCCATATATGCGAGTTTCTCAACTTGTGCACGGTTAACTTCCCAATATACTTTGCCAAATTCCTGTGGTTTCTTTTTAGCTGGATCCCCATTATAACCATACACTTCACTGGTTTGGGGCCTAGAATCTGGGGCATCATAATAAGTCCAGGACTGAAAACCCCAGGATTATGATTGTTCATCTCTGTAATTCTACCTTTAGATGCTTGGGATTCATCAAGATCCACCATACACTGTCTATTTTTTTCATATGCTCCATGTACACTAACCAGAGGCTCAGCAGTTCAATATTTCTCTGGAGCCTCAATTCTCTCACTAATTATCTTCAAATGGCCATCTACATGCTTGAACCTGGTTGTCTACATGCTGTCTGCAGTCCATAAATATTCCCTTACTAATCTCCAGCTGGTTGTATACATGCTGTCTGCTCTGCATCACATTATTGGGTACTTCATAGTTCTACTGCTCTAGCTTGGCATCCATTTCCTCCTTAAGCTGTTTGCTGTTCTTCTTCCATTTCCCCCATGAAAGCATCTAGCTGTCCTTGCATTCCCAATTGAAATTCCCTCTGTTGCTCCTGTAATGCCTCTAGAAGCCGTTACATATCGTTCTTTTTGTTCTTCACTTTGTGCTTCTAGATGTTCATTCTGTGCTTGCATTTGTTTTTTTATTTCTTTCTGTCCTTCATTTTGTGCCTGTGATTATCCTTTGAGTTCTTTCTGTCCTTCATTCTGTGCCTGTAATTGTTATTTGAGTTCTTTCTGTCCTTCATTCTCTGCCTGTAAGTGTTCTTGAGTTCTTTCTGTCCTTCATTCTATGTTTGTAGTTGTACACTTTATGTGTGTAATAGCTTCATGACTGCAACCAAAGATGCCTCCTCCTGCCTAGCTTGGGCTCTTATCTCAACACCTTCTGCTCCATGTCGAAGGTTTGACTCAATGCAGCACTTTTCTAATGATCCATACTCCTGAAACTACTGTTAGGTCCTCCCCGTTCCACACTGCCTCAGGCTCCAACAGCAGTAGTTCAGTATAGGAAGGACGTCACCCAGCGAGTCATTATGCATAGGGTCTGCGTTTCAATGTACGGTACACAAGATCAGGCAAGTGTTGTAAACAAGCACGGGCTTCTCACGTCCGCTGTCCTTATTTACCAAATAATTACAATTAATGTTTGCCAACTGCACTTCACTGTTTTCACAAGTACCGGAGCTAATCTTCATTAACTGCACTGACGCTGAACTAAATGCAGACTGAACTGAGACTCCTTTAGTCCCTTCCCCATCCTTATCTAAGCTCCCTGTATACTATAATTATCTACTACATTCTTGGAGAAGCAACAGTTACCAACTCGGAGACATACAAAATATCCAGAGTTTTCTTACACTGCGTAAAACTCTAAATTATTTAGCATACAATTTCATAATTTAACAAACAGGCACATAAATAAAACATAATAGAGAAAAAAACCACAAAAATCAATGTACAACTTACAAAATAACTCCGCTCACAAATAGCAGGCTAGCTGGCAACTCTGACTCGTAACCGAACTTCGAAAATTGCTGAGAACCTTCCCGTACTACCTAACTAGCAAATCCTGCTTCACAACAATAGCATTAGGTTTAGGTATTGCTTCTAAGCGAATTCTTTTTTTTACTTATTTAGCATGTTTTTAACTCCCTGAACACGGTGATGCATTCTGTGTTTTCCGTTACTGTCACCAGACTACTCGAATTCATACTATGGATGCAATTAATGGCGACGAGGTCAGTGAATATTTAACATCCCTACTTCTGATATTCTCAGTTAAATAAAACTGTTCGTAGATGCTACAGTGAGACTGTGGTACTAATTGGAAACCTGGGATGAAGAGGCTAAGTTTTGACACATTCGCATTACTGTTTAAATCCTTTAACCACATCTACATAAAATTTCGAGGTTCGCATCTGTTTTATATTTCTTGTTTTGTAAAACTTTGTCTTAGTTTTGACTCTGTTTCCAGCAGTAAAGAAACTATCGACTATGGTTTTGAAATGGTTCTAAAACAGGATTCCAGCCTGATTGATTATTTTTTTTTCTAGTTTGGAATGTCTTCATTATTTTCATTGCTTCGAAACGAGTTTTTACTTACATAGCAAGATCTTTTGATAGTGTAAAGAATCTATTTATAGCAAATGTGCATACCCTGTACATGTTTTGCCAGAACTTGCTACTGCTCATAATTTATTCCTGTCCTTGTGCCTGAAGGTGAGGTTAAAAGCTGTGGTAAAATGTGGGTGTGACAGGTGTGATGAATTATCTGTCCGGTTGAACAAGACACACAGGAGGGCGGGGGTCGCCATCCTTCATGGCCCTCAAGAATAGAGAGAGAGAGAGAGAGAGAGAGAGAGACTATTCATGTTTTGCACTGTGTGTGTGTGTGTGTGTGTGTGTGTGTGTGTGTGTGTTTGTGTGTGTGTGTGTGTGTGTGTGTGTGTGTGTGTGTGTGTGTGTGTGTGTGTGTGTGTGTGTGTGTGTTTTATGAAAAAAACAAAAACAGATTGGAGGTCTGTAATGAGTTGGTCTTTCAAGAAGAGCTGAACAATTGACTTCCAGATCTGGTCATTTCAAGATTCATCACACATTGCCTTGAAAAGACTGGAGGCCACAGGCACGGGGAAATACAGACTGAGGAAGACAGTTTCAGAGTTGTCCTGTTGCATACAGGGTGTGCTTCAGGTGGGTTCAGCACACCCACCGTAATGAAAGAACCGAGTGGGCGAACAGTTTGAGAAGAGCAGTGAATATTAAAGCAGCGATAGGAAAAATAAAGGTATAACACTGCGGGAAAGAACGAAGCTGAAGGGAGTTGGTAACAGGAGGATAGTGAGATGAAAAGCCTTTGACTATATCCTATTGAGAAAACTGTGATAAGCCCGCTTCCCCCTACTGCCCCCCCACGCATAAACAAACATTAGAGTTGTTCTCCTCATAGGGGCGGATTAGAGCCCTGTTCAGTGTCAACAGCTACCCAGGGGAATATAAGAAAAGTTCGGCGTTGTCTTACCAAACCCAATATTTCGGAAACAAGTTAACCCCCTTTCGATGAGGTAACATTAGTTTTACAGCGTTCTTGGCACCTACTGTGCAGATGAACTTTCTTTTCGTAGTTTGGGAAAAACTTTCGAGCAGAACTGGTTAGATATAGCCTTCATTAATTCTCTTCACACTAGAGTTTTCCAAGTTGAATGAAGTCGTATGGAGGTACTAAAATATTATAAAAGATGTCATCGTAGTGAAGGGATAATGAATTTGTACTTGAATTATTCGCGAACAAATCCTTTATGGTCCGTATATACTATGAATGTGTGATGCGGCTCCCTTATTTAGCGGGGAAGCGTATTTTTGTAGTCAGGGAAACAGTGTAATTTATCTTTTTGCCTTGTATATGTTGTGAATTCATGCATTATCTCCATACCTGTAACAAGATGATTCGAGGGGATGTGAATAGAATACTCGTTTCTTAATATTTCACCCATGTTGGCGTCGCACTCTTTACAATTGGGTGTTAAATATTTCCAGCTTTAACCACATTAAGCCGACCAGTTTACATATATTTTATCAGTTACTACAAAAAGATTTTATTCTGCTTTGGAGACTGATATTGTGTTGAAAGAAGACTGTATATAATCTTTCCAGTATGAAAAATCTCTCCAAAGCTGAGTGAAATCGCCTGGTTATAGCTAAATGAAATAGTTTTGCCATGGCGTTCTCCCCCCTCTCTTCCTGCCCATCTATTCCTCCTCTCTCGCTTTTTCCCTCCTTTCTTCTTTCTTACTTCTCCTTCCTTCATTCTTCCTTGTCTCCCGCTTTTCTTTTCCTGTTGCCTACTTACATCTCCTGCCTCACGATTTCATTTTTCACTCCCTTCCCCCATTCTTCCTCGTCCAATTCTTCTCCTTCCCATCTTCCATCATCACAACATATTCCTTCCTACCCACACTTTCTCCTTCTTGTCATTGCTTTCCGTTTTCTTTCCTATCCCTCTCGTGGTATTGCATGATATCTTTCTCTTTCCATTTTCTCTGCTCTCTACCTCTTTCTGTTTCCTGATATTCTCCTATTTCTCTTTTTCTTTCCTTTTCCTCTCTGTTTGTTTGATGATTTCTCTTTCACCTAAATTCCAAAGAAAGTCATGATAAAGATGATGGTGAGGATGATGTTATCGCATGTGAGGTGGAGCAAAAATTCCGTAGGCCTAAATGGTGAATGGGTATGCTAGTAATAGTTTCCCCACTTTCATACCTTCTCTTTAACTGTGTCTCATCCCAGTTGTAAGTGGGATATGAGTAGGGATGACAATGATGATGACGTTGAGGAAGATGATGTTGATGATGATGATAATGATGATGCTCTAAGCCTCAAACCTCCGCCGCATTAGTCTCCCCATTCTCCCAGCAGTGCTCTTTGGGGAGTGCATGTACTCGTAAACAGACTATTGCAGGTCGTGTCTTGGTGAAATTTGGACTGAGTAAAGCCTATTGTCTTGTCTTACTAACCCTCGAGCAGTCGATAGGCATAAATATACAGTAAGCCATCTCCCACCCCTGTTCTCCCATACGTGAAATGGGGAACATGGATGTAAATGACTATTGCAGGTTGCATTGTAGCCTACTACTGGGGCGGGCTGATTCTATTAATGGCTCTCGTGCAGTCGATAGGTATGAATATAAGCTTCTAATACAGCTGGGATCCTTAACATAATTTATACTGCTGCAATCGTATTCTAGGGAAAGAATAGAATCTAACATAAACAGCTTGGTTTACTGACCTTCGTGCCGCTAGTATGTATAAATTTACACTTTTTCATCCCACTGTGTGTGCTTGAGCCTCGCCAGTCATGGGGTGAACGAAACACTGATCGCAAATCCCCAGTGGCCACCAGAGTGAAAGGAATAAAATCCTTCTCGAGGCTAGTGTAATCTTCCAGAGATAGTCTTGAACCATAATTAAGCACGCAGACCAGATTAGCCGTGAATATTTTTATGTAGAAAACGTTGGAAATGTTTGGGTTGTGTGTACGCGACTTGGCGTGGCTTGATTGCATGTGTATATTTTATGTGGGTTTATGAAGGTTTCTGCAAAATTAGAACTGGTTGTGTTTGTGTTTAAGTTAAGGGCACATATGTAGGCGCGCGCGGGCGCACGCGCCCACACACACACACACACACACACACACACACACACACACACACACACACACACACACATTTTAATCATTGACCTAGTTCGTGGTCACCATGGTTGTGTCGTCCGTGAGGCCTTGCTTTTGTATTTACATGTGTGTGTGTGTGTGTGTGTGTGTGTGTGTGTGTGTGTGTGTGTGTGTGTGTGTGTGTGTGTGTGTGTGTGTGTGTGTGTGTGTGTGTGTTTACACATGCACATGCTCCTTTGGGCCTGTTCCTTTTTTATGCAGTATCACACTTTCTTTTCCTTTATTTTTTAACGCTTACGTAGTTTCAAAAATTGCAGGCGATGTTGAGACTGCAGAGTCGATATTAATGCGTAGTGTTCTCTCATCTAAGCATTGCCTCTGTTAACATATTCACTCCGACTATGTTTACCCTTAATTGCTTCGTTATCTCCTTTTATTACCTGTTCTTGTGTTGCCAGATACACTGTTGTGTTTGTCATCATCATCATCATCATCATCATCATCATGTTCAATCTGTTTTTTTTTTTTTTTTGTTGAGGTTATATTGAAAGACTGTGTGTGCTGTAATAGCAAAGTGCATGAGGTAGGTTATAAGTATATTGTGGCGTGGGGGACGATGGCCTGCCTGAATGGCTGAGGGATAACGGATTTGAAGAACACGTAATGGATTCATTCCTATACTACTACCACTACTACTACTACTACTACTACTACTACTACTACTATTACCAGCAATAATAATAATAATAATATTAACAATAATAATAATAATAATAATGATAATAATAATAATAATAATGATAATAATAATAATGATGATGATGATGAAATTGCTGAAGCAATATTCAAAGAACTCCACAGTCCAGATGAAATTACTTTTGTTTTCATTGTTGACTTAATGTTATTAGACTTGTGGTATGACTCAGAATTTTATAAGGATTTTGACCTGTGACCTTGAGATCAAGGTGTAGGTCATTGACACTGTGCAAATCATGTTCACTCATGACCCACTACATTTCCACCGAGTTTGGTTAAAATCGTCCAAATACATTTTAATTTTAGCGCTTTCAGGCATGACACCATTTTTATTTTCCTCAGTATCTCAAAAAGTATTTGCTGGATCTCAGTATCAGTACCCAGGTGCACTAGTATATGTTGGTGACTGCACTCTGGAACATTTGCAGAACAGTCGAGTCAGTAGTGTTTGCTGCGCAGGAGAGTAAAAAAAAAGAAAAAAATAACATGCGTGGCGGTAGTGCTGGGGGGAAAAATGTGCCGAAAGAAGCCTGCGACCAAGATAGATCAGTCCTAAAAATTTCAAGTCACTATCTCGAACGATCTTCGAATGCCACCCTTCTAGATCTTGCCCCCCCCCCCAAAGAAAAAAAGAAAATTAATATCTACAATATCAATAAGAACTCCACAGAACGTGGAGTTCTATCTATCTATAGCCAGACGCCCAAACCCCGTAAATAGTGGCCGTTTGACTATGAGGTAGTTGTTTTACGGGGAGGGGCACTAACCCTCCGCCAACCCATTTGTTGACACATTGGAAACACGTAAGTTTTGGTTATATGGTTACGACCCGGAACTGTTAATGATTTCCTGGCTTACATGAAACCATTTGGCTTGTAAATCAATATAAAGACACCTGAAAAAGAAAGACCAGTATGATAAGGTGACATGAATGATGGAAGAAAATGGAAGTTCAGAGGGCTGACACAGAAAAAAGAATGACAAAGGTGAAGGAAGAAATGGGCAGCACCACATCATGTGAGTGGATGATGGTCCCCACCTCCTACCACCTTAATAGTAATAATAATACAAATAATAATTATAATAATAATAAAAATAAATAACAATAATAATAATAATAATAATAATAATTATAATAATAATAATGATAATAATAATAATAACAATAAATATTAATAATAATAATAACAATAATAATAACAATATTAATGATAATAATAATAATAATAATAATAATAATACGAATAAAAATGAACTTACAAATTGTGCTTCACGTGCCCTACAAATTGTGCCAGGACCGAAAAATTCGACACTTTTCACAAATTCGAAAGACTTCCTTTCTTTGTGACCGCCAGTGATTCCACTAAGTTAGATTCAAATAATACTTACGTCATCTTAGCTGGCCTTGCCCTGTGATTTTGACCTCTGACTTATTCTCAAAATCACATCTATTCATCCTTGCTTGAATATGATTCCTTTCACCAGTTTCGGTTCAGATCAAATCAGAATTGAAGCATAAGGTCGAACATTTAATCATGCCCTGTTACTTTGGCCCTGGATTTTTCTCAAAAGCAAATCCCTTCGTCCTTGCTTATCTTGACCACCTCTGCAAAATTTTGTGTTAGTGGAATAAAAGCTGCTTAAGCTGACGTTGCCATGTGATCTTCACCTATGACCTATTCTCAAAAACAACAGGGACTCCTAACCTGACCCTCGACCCTTCCACCAATTACGATCAAAGTAAAACACAAATTATTTTTATTGTTTGGTTTACACAGAAAGACACACACGCTGAACTTTGACCTTGCTTAGGACCTTCATCGTAGATGGAGTGATCTTAAAATCGAGTCCCACCTTCGTTGCCTTGCCTTCAACTCTTCCACTAGGTTTGGTCTAAATCGGAAGAAGATAGGTTAAGTTGACCTTGCCATGCCTTTGGCCATGATTTGTCCTTTGACCTTTGTGGCCGTGACCTTCTCCTGACTGTTAGCAAAATCGAAGCCGTTCATCTTCGTCACACCATAAACTTTTCTTGAAAGATTGGTCTAAATCAGATAAAAAGCTCAAGTTATCTTTACCATGTGACCTTGACCTTTCACCCCATGTTCTTAACCCGCCGTGTACTGGCGATGTATGGGTACATCACAACTTTTTTTCATGCTGAGACCCAACAACACACAGGACTGTTCTGCAATTGCAAGGTCCGTCATTTGCATATTTTTCAAGTTTCGCGGTTGATTTTTGGTAGGCATATGTGGGAGACTTTCCTCTACCCGCCGCCAGGCGGCGAAACTCCCCGACCCAGTGTGACCCCCGCAGGCCATTGTCTCGGTCGCTCACCTGTTAGCAGTGACCCAGTAGAGACACGTCACGCCGCAGTCTCTTTGATGACGAAATTAAGCCGCCCTTAATGCCTTCACTGGCGAAAGTGATTCCCCAGTCGATGACGATGTGGAGGACAAAGATAATGTTGTGCCAGATGATGAAACAAGCAACAGTGATGAGGAGGTACCGTCGCCAAGGAAGGCGCGGTATGTCAGATACTGTAGAGCTAGGGAAGGCCTGCCTGGACCCCAGCCACAGGCACACACCTCTCTTCAGCCTGTGGACGAAGGGTCTGAGGAGGACGAGGACGAGGATGAGAACGAGGACGAAGCCGTAGGTCGTGGTTTCCCTCGTGGTTGGGAAGGGAGAGAATTTCACCATGAGGATCTGAAGGGGTGACGAGGAGAAAAATAAGGTATGGTCCTAGTGCTTTGTCTGAGGAAGCTGCAAGTGGTGGGGCAGGGGTGACTAGTGAAAGGGAAAGTGATGGTGGCAGGGAGGCAGCTCCTGCAAGAACACGCAGTACACTTGGGGAGCAAGCAGGTGGGGAGCAGCCCTGCCCCAGCACCTCATTCCCCCAGCAAGCTTCCCGCTTTTCCTCCCCACAGCCCCGTGATGTGGGGAAAGGAAGCAAAGGGAAGGGAAAGGGGAAAAGAAAATGGAGAGGGAACAGGAGTGCGAGTTGGGAAGGGTGCCACTCTCCACCTCCCCTACAACCCCCACCACCCTGTCCTCCCCACCCAGACGAAGGCAATGATGGAGACGAGGATGGAGAAGGCGGTGTGCCTTGGGACTAGGAAGATGGGAGTGATTTCATTCCCATCATTCACTGCTTCATGGAAGAGTGGCGGTTTGGCTGTACGGCACCTGGCCTTTATGCAGGCTCCAGCAGGCTGGATTTCTTCCAACCTATACTTCAGTGAGAAGAGTGTGGAGCGAACTGTGGAGCAGACCAACACTTTCGCTAGCAGCCAACGCCGACAAAGAGAGCATGAAGGAACATTAAGCAGGCACTCCCAACAGAATGACAACCCAGTAACCACAGGTGAGATGTTTCTCTTTCTCGCCCTGGTACTCTTGATGGGTATTGTGAGGAAAAACCAAATTCCGGCTTACTGGTCTACAGACCCAATGATCAACAGATCTTTCTTTGGCAAGGTAATTGGTCATAATAGATTTCAACAAATTCTGAGCCGCCTCCACTTTTACGATGCTGATGACCCTGATAATGCTAATGACAATGATAGAATGAGGAGGATAAGGATGGATTTTGATCACCTGCGGGAAAAGTTCCACTCATGCTTCTATCCTTACAGAGACCTGGTCATAGATGAGAGTCTCGTTGTGGAGAGGCAATATTTCTTTTCACCAGTACATACCTAGCAAGAGACACCGTTTTGGGTTCAAGCTCTTCGTTATGTGTGACTGTAAGACTGGTTATGTGCAAGACATAGTCTTGTATACCGGCACACAGACAGACATAACAGTACATCCGAGTGTACGACTCTCCGGGGCCGTGGTGAAGACCATGATTAAGGAGTACCTTAATCATGGTCACGTCTTGCACCTGGACAACTTGTACACTAGCCTTCTTCTTGTTCGGTACCACCACCTTCATGACACCAGAGTCTGTGGCACAGTCAAGAAAAACCGCCAGCATATGTGGTATTTTTTTTTCCAAGGCAAATAACATCCTCACTACCGTCTTTAACCACAGCAGGGAAGTCTTCCTCCTTTTGACGGTACACTGCCTCCTGAAGCACCGCACCGACTCCATGGATTATCGCAGCAACAGAAGACTCCACATTTGGAAACCGGGGTCAGTAATTGACTACAAAGTCAATATGAGGCAAGTTGACCAGTCTGACTCCATGATTTTCAGCGTGGATTGTGCCAGAAACACGTTCAAATGGTACAAAAAGCTGTTCTTCCACTTGCTGGACATTACGTCCTTAACGCCCACTGCCTCCATGCCTTGACTATGAGTGCCTCAAAGACCTTCGAGGGGATTGTGATGGAGCTGTCCCAGGAAATTATCTCCAAATATGAAGAAGACAGGGCCCACCACTGCCGGCCAGACTCCCCCATTCCTCTCCGGACGCGACTTCCCCACCACCATCCCTCTTCAACCGAACTGTCCTAGACCCCAGCGCCACTGTCATGTATGCAGTCACTCGAAAGTAAAACCAACCACTCAGAGAAAAGACACGAGGTACGAGTGTATTGAATGCAACGTTGGATTGTGCGTATAGCCCTGTTTCAGAGAATACCACACCTTAGTACATTACTGATTGTGTGTGTGCTTGTGATATATATTTCGCATACCATTATAGTGAGGCCTGTAAATATGTGATGTGAAAGTAAATAATAAATTATCTATCTATCTATCTATCTATCTATCTATCTATCTATATATATATATATATATAGATAGATAGATAGATAGATAGATAGATAGATAGATATAGATATATAGATAGATAGATAGATAGATATTATATGCATGTTTACTTTTATTATATCTGTTAATTAAAATTGATTCATGAATAACGAATGAGTGGCAGTGATACGATGTCAGATACATAGGTCAGTATGACTGTTTCATATACTTTACTGTAGTTTCGAATTGTATTCAGTTTTACCTTCAGCCAGTCGACTTATACAAAAGTTCAGTATTCTCTTGGTCAGCAAAGAGACAGCACCAGTTATAATCTCTTGTTAATAAAGGCAGTTCGCAACGGACCTTTGTTTGACTTTGACTGGTGGCAGCGGTAAAGGAAAACCAGGCCGAGAGAAGTTATATAATCAAGAAACATGGGCAGTAAAGATGGTGCTAAGGAAATCCAGCTCTCCCTAACGTTTGGTGGCGACAGTTCTCCCGGGACCTTCAGGGCTTTCTTCTCGCACTATGACCTGGTCAAACAAACAAACATTATGCGGTGTTTGGAGGCATGGAGCAAACTGGACTATCAACCAGTAATGTTACAACTACAGCTACGTGGAACAGCGGCTGCATATGTGGAACAACAAGCAAAGTTAGACAAAAGTTGAGGAGAAAATGATGAAAAAATAATGCTGAGGTTGACTGAAAATTTTATTACTGCAGATGCCATTGAAGTTTGGATTCTATGCTTTGAAGAAGCAGCACAGTTGCAGGAGGACCTGGGTGACTATATGACACGTTTACAGCAATTAGCAGCTCAGGCATTTTCAGTGAAGCCCGCGGATATTGTGCAAATATGGGTAGTTTGGCGTTTCCTGGATAGTGTGAAAGATAGAGATGTGATGCAGCAGATAATATGGGAGAAGTGGATGGCGAGTGACGAAAAGGCGAAATCATATGACGAAGTACTCAAGATTGCTGAAAATGCTCTGTCAACAAAACAACCAAGTGCAACAGGTCAAGCAACAGGTCATGAGAAACTAGTTAAGAGCGGTATTACTGCACAGGTAGTGACTGGTGATAGGGGTTCTGGTCTTGAAAATGAAGTCGATGATCTATGCAAATAAAGTGCAGCACTTAAGTCAGCTAATCAAGGATTTCGTGGGGGACAATTATCAGCTCATCAAAACACCAGAGGTATGTCACATCAGTCTAATGATTTTACCCGTCAAAAAGCTGTACCGTGTTATTACTGTTCATGAACGCAACCTGGAGGGTGGATTTCATGCTATAAGAGACTTAAAGAAAACCCTGATTGGAAGCCACAGGGATGCTCAGGAAAGAAAAATTTTCAGTAAGGTCCGCTACACGACAGGGTGTTGGGTGGACTGAAATGGAAGATTATTATGCAGGATGGACTAATGGAGAGACGAGGGATCCTGGCATTCGACGGTTGTGGTTGCTATGGTACATTGGCCTGAATAAGGATAAGCTGTAGTTCAACGTAAAATCATGCAACCTGAACAATTAGATCGACTTATGGTACAGAAGCACAACTACGAGAACGTTCAGCTGCAGCAGAGGGATTGCCAAGCTTTAGTGGACAGTGGTAGTGATTTTTCGATCGTAAATGAGGATATACTGACAATGGGAGAGAAGGAAGAATTGCTACCATGTAAAGAGAGTGCATGCAATGTTTGGGAGGAGAAGATCCCTATGCCTGGGGAAATGTTCCTAAGTGTTGTGATAGGGGAAGTGTACATACACAGGCACAGGTTTCTGGTAGTGTCTGGACTTATCACGAAAGTAATCCTGGGTATGGACTTTTGGGCACGTGTAGATGGATTTATCCTTGACTTAAATGAAAAGAAATTGCACATGGAGTCTTTTAAAGTGTCAATTCCTTTGATGTCGACAGTGACAAGTGAAAGGCCAGTTCCTGATGTACGATCAAGGGGAAGAAGTGTTATAGCAAGGGTTAAGCATGCAGTTATCATTCCACCATACACTGAGGCGTTGATAAAGTGTAAGGCGACTGGCCAGATTGCAAATGAACAATACTTTGTAGAACTATTGCGGCCAGAGGGTGCGATGGTTGTACCTGCTCACTGCTGTGTCACAGGCACCAAGGTCAGGGATGTGGATTTAAGAGTTGTGAATGTTGGTGATACAGAGGAATTACTTCATGAAGGAGAGATGCTGGGTGTTTTAGAGCCTGGGATTGAAGTATCAACACCATGGAAACCAGATGGAATTAACCAACAGCAAGAGGACCCCTCCATCAGTGTGTCAGTGGGAGAAGGGCCAATGAAGGAGCAGCGTCAAGAACTGATGAAGATTATTGACGGATTCAATGACATATTTTACGGTGGAGGACCATTGCCAGTAGTACAGGTTGGAGTCAAACATACAATCAGGATTGATAAGTGGGCCCTGCCTGTGGAATAACATCCACGGAAACTGTCTCCAAATGCTGAAGCTGAAGTCCGTAAGGAACTATATAAACTGCTGGAAATGGGCGTCATTTGGAAGTCAAACAGTCCATGGGCAGCTCCCATAGTGTGTGCACGGCGATAAGATGGGAGCCTTCATCTTGCAACAGACTATAGAAGCATAAATCGTATCTCGCAACCAGCAACACTGCACCCTATTGAAGATCTTTTTTTGATAGGTTGGGAAGTGCACAATTCTTTTCAGTCTGGGATGCCAAAACAGGATATCATCAGATATTCCTTAAGGAGAGTGACAGCACGGTGTCAGCATTTGTTGTACCCTCGGGCCAATACGGGTGGAACGACAGGACACCATTAGGGCTAAAAGGGGCTGGATACTCATTTCAGCATATGATGGCCACAATACTCAGTGAAAGCAACTACACATATGCCCTCTGTTACGTAGATGATATTTCGGTCTAGGGTGCCACACTACAGGAACATGACTCAAGGCTCCGTAAGGTACTGGAGAAAATATGTAAGACTGGACTGGTTTCATCAGTGAACAAGTGCAAATTTGGCGTCTGCAAAGTGCAATTTCTTGGGGCTACAGTGAGTAATGGGATGCTTAGCATTAGTGAACAAAGAGAGAGCCACCTGCAAGCCATTAAGAAACTCTCCACAGTACGAGAACTAAGAAGAGCTATTGGAGCATTTTCAAATGTCCAGCGGTGGTTACCAGGAGTAGCAGAGAGAGCTAAACCACTCTACGATGCCTTGGACAAAGACTCTTATTGACGGTGATGTTGGACATGAGCGATGTGTGAGTCGTTTGAGGCCCTCAAAGCACAGGTGGTGAATGCAACAGCACTTAATCTCCCGGATTACACTAAAAAGTTTGTGCTGCTGACAGATGCCAGTGGTGTGGGCATGGGAGCAATGTTAGCAAATAGGTCCCACGATGGAAAGTTACTACCCATTGTATTTTTTCACCATGCTCTGACCACAGCAGAACAATGTTACTCAGCAACAGAGAGGGAGATGTTGGTGGTGGCGGTTGCAGTAAAGAGGTTCCAGATGTATTTGTCATCGGCTAAGTTTGATCTGATAACTGATCTTTGGGCCCTCTGCTGGCTGAACTCTCTGGAGATAAGTGAGGAACGTGGTAGCAAATGAAGATGGATGGATTTGCAACAACAATTTGGCATTAATCCGATCCATAAGGCAGGTCACAGTCCAACAATGTCTATGGTGGATATATCTCTAGAGTTGCCTTGAATATAGAAGAAACAGCATCACCAAAAGCATCCACTGGTATAATTGTGGCTACCTTGAACCTGTCTAATACCATCTGGGATGTTTCTACACTCATCAGAGAGCAGGAAGAAGATGGAACCATTGCAGAAGTCATGAAAATGATAAGGGGTGACATGAAAAATGAAGATGTTCAATCGCACAAAGAACTTTATCTGTGGTTGTTCCATTTCAGAATCTCACAGCAGGATGTCTTGTGCTATGTATTCTGTGATGGATAAAGGAATCGGGCACATCCTTATAACGTCAAGGAAACTTGAGTTCCAGTAATCCCTCAAACAACGAGAATTAAAGCTCTGCAGCTGTGCATGATTTCATCCTACAGTGGCCATATGGGGGGAAAACGTACTTGGGAGAAGGCTAGAAACAAATTTTGGTGGCTGGAGATGAAGAAAGATGTGACCGCTCATATAAGCAAATGTGAAAGATGTGGAGTTAACAAAAGGTCTAAGAACTCAGAGTGAGCTCCGATGCAATTCAATGAAATTCCAGATTGTATGAACGAAGTGGTCCAATTGGATTTTGTGGGTCCTTTCCCTTTATCAAGCAAGCACCATTTTTGTTGTGTCACAAATGCAGGACATTCTCACACGTTACATTGTTATGGTACCGACATGTGACTACTGCAGACACTGCCACCAAAACTTTTATGGATCGCTGGGTGTGCACATTTGGGGTACCAGAGTTCGTATCCTCAGATCGGGGTACTCATTTCACTTCCCATGTATTTCAAGCAGTATGTCGACTGGCAGGAGTTCGGGAGAAATTGGGAGCCCCTTATTATCCTCACAGCCAAGCCCAGGTAGAGTGACAAAACCAACTGATGGATAATGCGAAATGCTTGTGCAATAACAACGTTGATTTATGGCCTGAGATGGTTACCTGTGTACAGTTTAGCCATAACACGAACTAGTATATGTGATTATTGCAAGATCTCCAGACCGAACTGTGTCAGAGAAATCATGCAAGGACCCTGATTATGAACTCCCCAGTATGAGTAATGCAGAGGTAGCTGATCGTTTAGTCCGAGAAAAGGCAAAGCAAATTGAAAATTTGTTGCATCTGGCGAAGGATAAGGTAGCAGTGGCGCAGTAGAAGAGAAACAGGAAGCATTGCAGTCGAGAAGGAGTGTTTAATGTTGGTGACCTTGTATGGATTGTTATCATCATCCGAACGACATAGACGGGGTGGTAAAAAGATGGCTCCATATTTATCTCAATGCTATCGGATTGTAAAAGTCCTTCAGGGAGAATGGTCTTATCAACTTGTTCCAGAGGATGAACCACTAAGGAGAGCTAAAGTGCGTCACAATGATGAGTTAGAGAAGGCAGTAGTAAGAGCGTACTCGTGGGAATCTCCAAATTATCTCACTTCACCTGAGACTGTGACTACTGAGCTGTATGCTGGTGAGGACGCAAGACATCCTGACATGAGACGCTCCACACGTTATCGGCAGCCACCGCAGAGTCTCCAAGTCGACCCTGTGAAGAAGCAATATGAATCTGAGCAAGAAGAGTGCTGGGACGAGATGACCGATGATGAGTCATACAGTGATGAGGGAGTGACTGATGAGGAGGACGACTGGTGTGACTGAATTGGAAATGAATGAGGAGAAGAGTTGATGTTACTGAGTTGGGGAATGTGAAAGTAAATAATAAATTATTTGTACATATGTATATATGCCATGTTTTATATGTTTTCTTTTATTACATCTATTAAATAAGATTGGTTCATGAATAATGAATGAGTGGCAGTGATATGGTGTCAGATGCATAGGTCTATATGACTGTTTCATATACTGTAGTTTCGAACTGTATTCAGTTTTACCTTTAGCCAGTCGACTTGTACAAAAGCTCAGTATTCTCTTGGTCAGCAAAGATGCAGCACCAGTTATAATCTCTTGTTAGTAAAGGCAGTTCACAATGGACCTTTCTTTTACTTTGACTGCGATAACATTTACACTCGTATAATGTGGAAACTGGTAAAATGTTTGTGGAAAAGTATAATGTAAGTTGAAAAATAGAATGTAAGTTGAAACAACAGAGTGTCAATTGTGCAAGAATTTGGCGATTTTGATGTGTTAGGTGAGTGAAACTATTCCATTATTGCCTATGTTATTGTGTGAAAACCAATATATTCTTGTACTACATATGAATTCTACCAAATAAACAAATATCTACCTATTCTAAGTGGTTTGCAATAGTTACCCATAGCATAGAAAACATGCCAGCAGCAGCGCGTGCCCAGAGAAGATGGTACCATGTGTTCGGAGGGTCACCTGTATAGTTCACTCGGGTGAACACATTTTTTGGTATTTTCCAATGTTTCTCATAAAAAGTGGAGATTTGAGCAAAAAAAAACTATTTTTTGAAAATCTGCCGGGATTGCGGGGGGGTCATTGGTAAAAAATCTGCCAGGACAGGGAGGGTTAAAATCAATATGTCAGTCCTTTGTCTGACTCTCAGTCATTCCACCAAATATGGTTCATATCAGATTAGACTGTTTTAGTTATTTAGTTCAGATGCAACCACACACAGGTATGAATTTGGCCTTGTCCTGTGACCTGGACTTTTGACTATTTTCCCCTCATACTTTCCTTACATTCATCCATTCCACTAACTTTCATCAAATTGGATGCCCTTGCGATATGATCTTGACGTTCACCTAATGTCCTTAAGACTACAGCTGCTTGTTTAACCATCAACCCATCCACATAATTTGGGTAAAATTGGATTGTTTAATGCACAGATAAGTACAGTCAAACACATATCAAGGAAATAATACCCTGCATGCATTACTGTGCCCGTGGACATGATAATAATATTCATAATGAGGCTGATAATATCAATAATAATAATAATAATAATAATAATAATAATAATAATTGTTCTCGCTTGCTTTGCTCACTCAAACACTAAATTTTGTTACAGTTTGGACCCCCAACATATGTACCCGAGCAAAAGATTTATTGCATCAGCAAGAAATTAGGGAAGGAGTCGAGAGGAAAACTCTGTAGTACAGTAGCGAACTTTTTTTTTGGATATCTCAGCCAATTTTTGAAGTTAAAGAAAGATAGACACCAATTTGGATATCGCATATAAATTCTCAATTATTTTCATTTCACAGATAACCCGTAATTCGCAATAGTTTTTCCGTAAATCAAGAAAATGATATTTTATAATGCAGATCAGCATAACAGCCGGCTGTGCATGAAGTAATGGTCTAAGGCTGCGTGAGTAGAGAAGCAGTATTTTCCAGCGATTGCTGAGGGCAACCAGGTTTTGCCCTTTCAAAACAAATAATACCTTTTGTCGGGCCCTAGAACTAAAATTAATAAAAGTGGAGTATTGGTTTTAGGAAGTGTGAAGGAATACTTGTGGTGTAATCTATTATGGTCTTTTCAGCATTTTCAGGTCAGGAAATCAGAAGATGATGATGAGCCACATGAGACAATATTCAACACTGCCTGAGTTGCTTGCTCGCTCGCTCGAACACGTTCCACACTTTCAGTGTGGATGCCTATTACATGTTAATAATAATAATAATAAGTATAAAGATAATAATCGCTTCGTTTCGTTTCCTTTACAGAGGCCCGAACACGCTTGCATGCATTGGCCTTGGTATCCTAATAGCTAGTTTCCATGCTGCTCGATCTCTAGCAGCCCCCCTATTCAGTCCTTTATCCCTGAGGTCACACTCTATGACCTTGTCCAACGTCTTTTTCGGTCTGTTCTCTATCCTCTTCATATGCCCAAACCATCTCAATCTACCTCTCCTTATCACAACACTAATACACTCCAGTCCGGTCCTATATCTCAACTCTTACATCATAAACATAGTCCCCCCAGGCCTCCCATTCAAGAATGCGCTGCACATCCACCTGGTCAGTGTCATTTCTGTACATTTGAGCCTGCGAGTATCAACTTCCTTTACTGCCCAGGTCTCACTACCATATTACGCTCATAACACATGCCATATACAAAGATCCCTTAGCACAGAGGGAGAGCCCTCTCAGTGTCAGGAGAGGCAACAGCTCCCTAAACATATTCTAACCATTCCTCACTCTAACCACAGAGCTAGCTCCAGCCCTACCTTCAGCATATAACATGCCTCCCAAGTAAAAAATCTCTTCTCCACACTCAAGAGACTCACCAGCAAGATCAATCCTATCATGCCTAACAATCGTCACATGCTCTCCCCGACACACCGCACATACGATATCAGCATTATCTTGCAGTCTACCTCTAATAACACAACTTTTCTTATGTACCTACCAACTCTAAATATCATTACCTTTATTTTATCTGCATTTACTCTCAAGCCCTTGTGCCTCACGCCATCTCTCCATTCCCTTAATCTTTCCTCCCCCTCCCTTTCATTCTTTATGATCAACTTCAAATAGTCAGCATACAACACCTTCCACGGGAGTACAATATTCTGAAGTCACGTGAGAGGGCTTCAAGCACCATGATAAACAGTTGGTTCAAGACTGACCCCTGGTGTACATTAACATTAACAGAAAACCCATCACTCAAAACTTCATTCACTCTCACCTGTGTGCGAGCACCCACATACATGGCTATAACCACTCTAACCAGCCATATTCTCGACCCCAAGCTTTTTCATTGCCCACTTCACCATCTCCCCAGGGACTTTGCCAAAGGCCTTCTCCGAATCAACAAAAACAAAGTACAGTAGAAAATCCTTTTCTTTCCTATTTATTTTTCCTGAGTTTGTCGAACAATGAATATCGCATCAGTAGTTCCTTTGCCTGACATAAACCCAAACTGCATCTCATCATCTCATCAATATTCGAACTTTCTATAATCACACCGTGTAGAGCTCTCAGTTTTTCTCTCTATTGTTAATAATAATAATTAATAATAATAATAATAATAATAATAATAACAATAATAATAATAATAATAATAACAACAACAAGAGAGCATGGAGGTATAGCTGACCTGTGTGGGTTCCTCATGTCCTTGATCATCCAGCATTATAACGAAGAATTTGCGTGTAAACAGACTTCTTTTAGTCATATTCTGGGAGAAATTTGGTCTTTGTTAAAACCTATTTTTTACATTAAATCCTTGAATCGCATCATGTTGTTTATATTCACATGAGACTACCATCATAGGATTTTGTTCATTTAGAGGAGACGTCATGCAGTGAAAGCGCTACTGAAGCTTTATTTCTGGATAAAAAGTCTGTTCCAGCCTGTATAAAATCGTCTGGTGGTAGCGAGAACAAAACTTAAAATTATAAAGGAATTAACCAAGCCTTTCACATTTTAAAGGGGAGTGGAGGGGAGGGTTTAAGAGATGGGTAAGAAAGAGAGATAAAGAAGGGAAAATGACATAGAGGTCAGGGGAGGAAAGTAGAGAGAAAAGAAATTAAAGAGCGTGAAAGGAGTGGTGAGGAAGGGGAGAGGCAGGGGAGGGGAGGGATGGAAAGAATAGACAACAGGATGAAAAATAGCCAGTGAGGAGAGAGAATGCGAGAGGAAATGGTGGTAAAGAGAGGCAAGGGTGCATGATGGTTTAATAGGAGAGCTGGTGGTGGGAGGGGAGAAAGAACATAAAAAGGAAGTATGGATGAGGGGATGCAGTCTGAAACTACTGTAAGCTCCTGGGAATAAAGAGGAAAGAGGGATTAGGAAAACAAGTGGTGGAGCGTAAACCACTCCGACCTTTCAAAGATCCATCAAGGCCCAGGCAAAAGAGTAAACCGAGACGACTTCCACAGGCGTCCATCGTTACACACACACACACACACACACACACACACACACACACACACAAAAGCGATCATGCAGTACTAAATTATAACTTCAGGATAGCATATGACATAGTAAACAGCAATGATAGTTACAAAAAGAGCCTAAACTATAAAAAGGGAAATTATCAAGACCTAAAGAAGTATTTCTTAGAAGTTGATTGGGAAAATGAGCTTAGAGGACAAGATTTAAATGCTGTATATAAAAAATTCTGTGAATTTTATGAAATAGGAGTCCAGAAGTACATCCCACAGCACAAAGAAGCAGATAAGAAAATACAGAAATGGTTCAATACAGAATGTAAAAAATCAAAAGAAAGAAGAGATTTGTTGTGGAATAGATACAGAAGGCACAATAGTGAAAGGGCGTATAATAATTACAAACAGGCAAGAAACGACTATACAAGAATAAGGAGGGAAGCCCAAAAACAGTTTGAGGAGGATATAATAAATAAAAGTAGTGATCAACCAAAGCTGTTTTACTGCTACATCAGAAGCAAAACTAAAGTAAAAGATATAATACAATCCATTACGGACGAGGGAATCACTTATACACAAGAGAAAGATATTTGTGAAGCACTAAATAAGAATTTCCAATTAGTTTTTACAGAAGAAAAAAATTTTGAGAGGGATTATGTGGAACACGCATGTCCACACATACTACCAGATATACAAATAGCAGAAAAAGTAATACAGGAGGAGTTAAGTAGATTAGACAGAGGAAAAGCAAGTGGTCCTGATGAAATTTCATGTTGGGTATTACGAGAATGTGCAAAGGAGTTAAGTAAACCATTATTTTTAATTTACAAGAAATCCTTCAGTCAAGGTAAACTACCTGATATTTGGAAAAAAGCAAATATTGTCCCCTTATTCAAGAAAGGAAATAGACAAAATCCACTCAACTACCGACCAGTATCACTGACCAGTGTTGTAAGCAAGGTATTAGAAAAACTTATAAGAAAAGCTTGGGTAAATCATCTAGAAGAACACAGTATGATAACAGAAGGACAGTTTGGTTTCAGAAAAGGAAAATCATGTGTTACTAATCTGTTGAGCTACTATGACAGAGTAACAAACACAATACAGGAAAAGGAAGGATGGGTGGACAGTATCTATTTAGATTTTTAGAAAGCTTTTGACACAGTACCACACCAAAGACTTTTATGGAAACTGTACCATCAAGAAGGAATTCGAGGCAAAATGTTTTGTTGGATGCAAGACTTTCTCGTAAAAAGAGAAATGAGGACAGTACTAAGAGGAAACTACTCATCATGGAAAGAAGTGACTAGTGGAGTACCACAGGGTTCAGTGCTGGCACCAATCATGTTTTTAGTGTATATAAATGATATAAACAGTAACACTGGAAATGAGAGCTATCTGAATATGTTTGCAGATGATGCAAAAATACAAAGGAGAATTACTAGCACAGACTCTTGTAAAGAGCTACAAGAAGAATTAAATAAACTTCATGAATGGAGTAGTACATGGCAAATGGAATTCAATGTGGACAAGTGTCATGTAATCAAGTTTGGTAAAAGTGGAAAAAGACCTGATTGGGATTATAAGTTAGGAAATAAAACCCTATACACATCAGAAAGAGAGAAAGACCTAGGTGTGATTATCAATAACAGACTATCTCCGGCTGACCACATCAGCGAGAAGGTACGGAACATGTATACACTGCTTGCAAATATGAGAATAACATTCACATACATAAATGAACACATGCTAAGAAGGATAATAACATCATTCATTAGACCAACCCTGGAGTATGCATCAGTAGTCTGGAGTCCTCATCTCAAAAAGCACATAGACAAGATTGAAAAAGTTCAAAGGGCCGCTACAAGATGGATACCAAGCTTAAGGGACCTAAGCTACGAAGAAAGACTAAATAAACTGAATCTACCAACACTACAGGAGAGAAGGAAAAGAGGTGACATGATAATGCTATATAAATGCATATCAGGGAAGGAGAAAATAGACATAAATGATTACTTAACATATGGAGAAGCATCAGCAAGAGGACACTGCAAAAAATTGCTTAAGAAGAGAGGTGATAAAGACGTAAGGAAATTCAGTTTCCCAAACAGAACACTTGATCAATGGAATGCACTACCGAATGAAACAGTGTGTGCCAAAACAATTCACAAATTTAAGGATATGTACGATAAATATGGTTTAAGACACGGGACAGTACGAGCTTGACTCATTCCTGTAAAGATACAATTAGGTAAGAACACACACACACACACACACACACACACACACACACACACACACACACACACACACACACACACACACACACACACACACACACACACACACACACACACACACACACACACACACACACACACACACACACACACACATTCCAAATTCAAATCCCGAGTTTAAAGCTGACTTCCAACATTCACTTGTATGAATCAACAAGCAAACGCACCTTCTGCCAGGTTTTGACAGAGAGAGAGTAAACTATCATTACCGAACGATCAAGGAGACAATGACGAGGAAGATGTAAAGGATGAAAAAGAGAAACTATGTATGACAGAGAAATTGGTAATAGAGTGAGAGACAGCAAAGGAACAGGGAAAGACTGTATAAGCTTTGTGTGTTTGTATGATACATTGCTCCCTTCTTGTTCCTTAAGTACCTCAACACTGAATGACAGGCCTAATGTTTTCCTGTAGCCCAGGAAATAATTTATATAGCTAGGTGGTAACCAAATAGCCAAATAGCAAAGTGATGTGGAGCCTGGTATGGTGCGCCTATTGACTGAGTGAGGAGACGCAAATGCGGCCTCCACCCAGGAACCAAACCACCACACACTTTCCCACGCCTCGCTATACGGGGGAACTCTCCTATGCAGGGGGACATCGCTTCATTGCACGGGACAGCCCTGAAAGGGCAATAGTTTGCCTGCAGTTGATGGGACTGCTCGGCCAGAGAGCCCGAGGTTACTCTACTATTATTACTTGGATATTAGTAACCCCCAGACAACGTACAGTACAATAGTTGGGTGTAGTAGGCTAAGTAAACCTGCAAGGAAGAGGTACCACAGAGCCCTCGTAATAGGTCAGAGACGTCATATTGTATTCTTGCCAGCTCCCTGCGATTTTATTCATCTTATGATTAACTGTTCGAACTGCTGTGATTCATTATGCATTAATTAGCTCCTTTGGTATGTGATGCGAGAATAAACAGCAGCAAGAATAAACTGAAAGGGGTTCACTGTCGAGACTTGGATGGGAAAACGGAATACAATAGATGACAGGCAGGGGAGTAATATCGAAGTCCTACAAACAAAGCCATCCTTTTTCTTTCTTTTTTTTTTTTTTTTTTTTTTAATCTTACAAATTCAAGTTATATGAGGAAGGATGTTGAAGGTTGAGGGAGACCTAGTGGGGAAAGGAGGGAAGGTTGGGAGGGGGGGTAAGAGAGGGAATGATACCGCCGTGATGTCAGATTACATCTTAAGTCCCTCAGTTCAATGACCACTTTCAATTGTATTTTTGCCAATCAGGTTACTATATTCAACTCATGAGAGCTTAATTTAAACTGTAGGGGAGAGCTAAGCCAACGCACATGAGATTAAAGGGAGAGAGAGAGAGAGAGAGAGAGAGAGAGAGAGAGAGAGAGAGAGAGACCGAGGGGTAAAGTGGAACATTAACATTCTGGCGTGACTCATTGCCAATCTCTGACACCATTTCAACACGTCCTTTTAAGGCATATGCCAACCCGCTTGTCGACTACGGCAAACACAAGACTCGCAAATTTTGGCACCATGGCCACTCTTAAGATTATTATTTTTATTTTTTATGTTTATTTATTTTGTACAGCACTCAGAGGGACAACCAAATACAGTGTGTGTTCCTCACTGTGTCACTCACTTTCTCAATCATTGTACCATTCTGAAGGATAGGTTTCAGTACTTCCTTCCATGCTAACACGCCTAGCACCTTCGTAACTCTAGTCATACGAGTATTGGAGGTTCCATTCAGTTTTTGCTTTATTTCCTTATCTCTCTTTCTCCCTCTCTCACTCTCTCTTTCTCTCTCTCTCTCTCTCTTGCAAACTCATGGTCTGTGGTTGTGTTTTCTTTCTTCTTTTAAGCTCTGGCTTATCTCTACTTCTTTCTCACGCGTGGTAAACCTCCCTGAGCTGCCCAGTTAACAAGTGTCTCCCATTCTTTCTCCCTAGCTTTCTAGTGACAGATCCCTTCTTCAGTTACTTTACTTAAATTTGTCCGCGAACCCTTTCTCTGTAAAAAACGTGATATCGATTTTTTTCCATGCTCTCTCTCTCTCTCTCTCTCTCTCTCTCTCTCTCTCTCTCTCTCTCTCTCTCTCTCTCTCTCCTGTATAATTACGACAGTAGTGAAGAATATAACCGGCATAAATCCAGGCTGACAGGGATAACGATTTGATCTGCTTCAGCTCTCCATTTGTGACCACCATGCCGTTATTAATGTCATACCGAAATAGCCGTTTTCTGATGGATGACAAGTGTTGCAAGACATTCGTTGCTTCACTCACCCATACATACTTGCGGTGGGAAAGGAAAAAGTATCAGGGGAGCTCTGGTTCTGAAAGATTTTTATTAGGTGTTTGTCTACGATGTGTTTTTGCCTGTTTCAGTCTCCCCCTTTGCTTTCGTAATGGCCCTGCTAAGCACTGTGTGAAGGTAAAGAGTGCCTTCTGGTCTTCGTTGATGGAGGACTCAGCAGTTACTGCAAGAAAATGGAAAGATCAAAAACAGTCTTTAGATAACTAAATATGTCCAGAACACGGCTGGATTAAGCATGTGGGAGGCCCGGGGCCCGCTTGGAAGGGAGGCCCCCTTTCCAACTCCCCCAATGGCATACACCACAGACTGGTAACCTAAATCCTAATATATATATATAGGACACTTTTAGTTAGGAAATACTGAACGGGGACTATTCATCCAATGCTGTAATATGTAATGCATAAACACGAAATTAAATGAACACAAGTTGCTCTGGTGGGAGGCCCCCTCTTGGTGGGTGGCCCAGGTCCTGGACCCCTTGGGCCCCCCCCTTAATCCGGCGGTGGTCCAGAAGAATATATGTCGTATATTTTGAAAAACTGTCTGGTATTGTGCGAAATCATATAATAACAGTGCTGAAGGCCATGGGTAAAGAAGACCAAATACTCTTGGAAGATCATAATAACTGAAGTTGCTACAATCTTATCTCATGTGCCATCAGTATATAATGTATATATTGCACGTATTGCTTTGTGCAGAAAACAGGCAGTCGTGTTCATAACACAGACAACGATTGTGTGTGTGTGTGTGTGTGTGTGTGTGTGTGTGTGTGTGTGTGTGTGTGTGTGGCAGCTGTGTAAAACCCTTTCATTCCAGCCTTCATTCTGTTTATCACTTTTTGTAAAATAAAATTATCCACTTCAAATTTCCCTCTATATTGGAAATGGGGTATTTTTCCTTTTCCTTATCCTTTTTGCTATTCTTTATTGTTTGCCTTCTTAGAGTGTTATTTGGTACCATTCTCATAGTACTGTATGTACCTCACCTCTCTGTCTGTCTGTCTGTGTCTCTCTGTCTGTGTCTGTGTCTCTGTCTGTCTGTCTGTCTCTGTCTTTCTGTCTCTGTCTGTCTGTCTGTCTGTCTGTCTCAAAGCATTCCCATCTCAATTTAGTTCCTTCTACTTCAGAGTCTCCTGTAGAATATGGGAATTACCCCCCCCTCTCTGTCTGTCTGTCTGTCTGTCTCTCTCTCTCTCTCTCTCTCTCTCTCTTAAAGCATTCCCATCTCAATTTAGTTCCTTCTACTTCAGAATTTCCTGTAGAATATGGGAATTACTCTCTCTCTCTCTCTCTCTCTCTCTCTCTCTCTCTCTCTCTCTCAAAACATTACTTTAGTTACTTTTACTTGAGTCTCCTCTGCAGAAAATGGGATTTCCGTTTTCCTTTTTTTCCTCCTTATACTTTGATTTGTCATATAATATTATCGTATTTATCTCGTTCCGCAATTTCTTTCCTCATAATTTTGAACATTATTGACTAACCCTCTCATGATCACAACAACTCGTGCATTTTGTTCGAATTAATGCCTAATGATTTTACTCGACTGATAGTGAAATATGTAAGGAGACCGATTTTTTTTTTCTTTTTATTGTAAATCCTCTCACAGTTGGGATAGTTCTTGCATATATTTCCAGGCATCTCCCCTTAACCCGTCACGTCCCGACCACTTTCGCACCTCTGACATCCCCCAGTCTCGACCACTTTTGGAAAAAAAATTTTTTGGCTAAAACTTCCGCTTATGTTGAGAAACAAAGGAAAATCACAAAAAAAAGTGCTTACCGTGGTCTGCAACCGGTCAGAACAGGTGAGGTCCCCCGCGCCAGGTATCGTATTCTGTCACAGAGGTGTGAGGCACTCACGTTTTCTATGGTAGGTAATTTTGGGAGAAACAACAAACAACACCTCTACATTTATTGAATTTGAACTAATAAACAATAAGAATAACAATATAATGAATTTCAATGACATATATATGAAAAATAAGCATTGTACCTTCGCGCGAGCATAGCGAGTTTGGTCCAATTGGTAAAACGCTATGTGCTAAGTTTCTTCTTTCAGTCAACATATCATTTTTTCTACATATATACTACTGTTTCAATGCCATTTTACCATTTTGTACTGTACGTAAATGTTTTCAGCTGTTTTCATTCATTACGATGACATGTACCATAAGTATGGCGCACATATGCATACTCAGCGCACTCGCTACGACTCGTATTTCAACATACAACATTGTTTTGTTACTTTCATAATTTTTCCTTGTTTTCATTGGACCTTTCCTCCACCACTATAAAAATTTTCATTTATTTATATTCATTACGAGGGCATTTAGCGAAATGCTAGCGCATAAGCTCGTAGCAAGCACACTCTCTAACACTCGTGTTTCCACTTTTACTTTATTTCTTCAATCACAATATACTTTACCACTTACATTACACCCATTTACACCCTATTCTGCACTATACATATTTACTGACATTATTTATTTTAGTGAGCGTCAGAATATTGCATGAAAATACCCTCGCAGTGAATGTTTCGACCAACATAATACTCATACACTTACATACTAATATTCCACTTATATTACACCCGTGCTCACTTGTAGACTCCTATTTACATACTTACGGGCCTTATTTATTCCACTGAGCGTCTGAATATCACATCAAAATACCCTTGCAAGGTATGTTTCCACTTAGAGTGTACTCATGCACTTACATACTAATATTCCACCTATATTACACCCGTGTTCACTTGTAGACTCCTATTTACATATTTACTGGCCTTATTTATTCCACTGAGCGTCTGAATATCACATCAAAATACCCTCGCAAGGTATGTTTCCACTTAGATAATATTCTTACACTTACATAATAATTTTCCACTTATATTACACCCGTTTTCACTTCCATACTACTATTTACAGATCTACGGGCCCTATAATTACACTGAGCGTCTGTTTGTCGCATTTATTTCAGAGTATCAGCGTCCTATCGCATTCACTCCTTATCAGAAGTGCAGGAGCGTGTGAAACTCACTGAAACATGGGTGAATACACAGACCCACGTCACACTGAACGTACTCATTGCGGGTGTCCTTTCTCTGAGTGGTGGGTCTCACGCGGGAATTGCTACACACGTGACACCTGCGCTGGGGCCTAGGTCTATTTGCTTGGGGAGGTATGGGAGTGGGGAAATGGCATGCGGGTAATCTCAGGGGAGGGTGGGCACCTGGGGCTGTGCGGGTGCGGTGTTGGGGCCTTTCAACCGCATATCTTGCAACAATCTCTTGTGTCAGCTCCCTCACAAACCCTTCAAAGGTTTCCTGAACTCCTGTTGTCATGGCGTGAAGGTGGTGGCAATTCAGGGCAGTAATGTCAAGCAGGTGAAAGAATAGTTTTTTTGTACCACTTCATCGTGGTCCTGGCACACTCGACAGTGGATATCATGGAGTCTGACTGGTCCACCAGGCGCATGTTTGATATTATAATCAAGCACACACTCAGGTTTCCATACGTGGCGTCTGTTCTCACTCCGATAATCTACCGACTCTGTACGGTGCATCAAGGGGCGGTGAACCGTGGACAAGAGGCGGACTTCTCTATTGCGGTTCCACACAGTTGCAAGGATATTGTTTGCCTGCAAGAAGACAACCTCATTCCTGTCAAGTTTCCGCCCCACCTTGACCATGTGATGCCGGTTCACCTTTACGGTCCCACATATCCCCGTGTCATGCCTGTGTAGATATCGAGCAAGAAGAGGGCTAGTGTACTAATTGTCAAGGTAAAGGACGTGACCACGATGAAGATAGTCTTCTATCATTGTCTTTACCACTGCTCCCGACAGACCAATACTCCGATCTTCTATTATGTCTGTCTGTGCACCGGTGTACAAGACTATGTCTTGCACATACCCAGTCCTGCAGTCACACATAACAAAGATCTTGAACCCAAAACGGTGCCTTTTGCTGGGTATATACTGCCAAAATGAAATATTGCCTCTCCACAACACGAGACTCTCGTCTATGACGAGGTCTCTATAGGGATAAAATGAGGAATGGAATGTCTGCCTTAGGTGATCAAAAACCAATCTAATTTGCCTCATCTTATCTGCGTCATTAGCACTTGCAGGATCATCAGCATCATAGAAGTGGAGGGGCATAGAATTTCCTGAAACCGATTACAGCTCATTACTTGGCTAAATTTTGATGTAAGCATAATAGGGTCCCTTGTCCAGTATGCAGGAAATCGGTTCTTTCGTACAATACCCATCAAAAGTACCAAGGCCAAAAACAAAAACATTTCTGCAAGGGAGACTGGGTAATCATAGAGGATAGAATGCCTGCTCCTTGTGCCCTGTCTTTCACTCTCACACCGCTGGCTGTTAGCGAACTGGTTTGTTTGATCCACTGTTTCCTCCACAAAAGCCTCACTGAAGAAAAGGTGGAAAAAATCCAGCCTGGTTGAATTAGGGTGAATACCTGCAGCAATGCATCCAGCACGCCCCTGCCCAGTGAATGGGTGAATGAGGGGAGTAAAATCACTCCCATCCTCCCAATTCCAAGACACAAAGTCCTCGTCCCAATCGTCCCCATCCTGGCCTTCATCAGGGTGGGGAGGAGATGATGGTGGCGGAGGCTGGGGAGGAGGAGTGCGTAGGGTTTCCCGACTCGCACTCCTCTTCCCTCTGCCTTTACCCATCCCCTTTCCCTTACCCTTACGGCCTTGAGGAACATCAGGGGACTGTGGGGAGGAAGCCCGGGAATATTGGGGAGCATAAGATGTGCTGGGGAGTGGCTCCTCCTCACCTCCGTGCTCCATCACCACAACACGTGACTCACCACCCACCCTCACTGCCCCAGGTGATAAGCCCCGCCGCCTCACACGACCACGTGACTCACTCCCGCCACTCTCACTTTCCACACTCCTCCCAACACTTTCCCTTTCACTCCCCACTCCCTCAACGCCACTTCCGCCATCCCCAAACAAAACACTAGGCCCATACCTGTTAGAATGATGTGGTGTGCGCTCTGGGCCGTGATGAGTAATAACCTCATGGCTGTACCACGTGGCAGCACGTCCCACGGCTATGTCCTCATCCTCGTCCTCGTCCTTGAAATCGGGCACCAAGTCACGTAGGGGCTGGCTAGAGGATCTTGCATGTTGTTTTTGTGCAGCCTGACCCTCTCCTGCAGCACGATAAGTCACGTAGCACCGCTTCCTGGGGGACGGGACTTTCTCATCACTGCTGCTGCTTTCCACATCCTCTGGTTGGACATAATCTTTGTCCATCTCCTCGTCATCGAGTGGTGAATCACTATCGCCAGTAAAGGCATCCAGGGCGGCTTGAATTTCCTCCTCCAAGAGACCTCTATGCGCCATGTCGAGCAGGACTGTTGCTAACAGGTGAGAGACCGAGCCGCAGGTAAGCGCGGGGTCGTCGAGTGTCCCCGCCTGGTGGCAGGTAGGGGAAGGTCATGCGACGCTACGTACCAAAAATCTCGCGCAAATTTTGAAAATAGTGGAAATTATGCAACTTACAATTGCAAAACGTACCAGTATGTCGACGGGACTGGCAAATGCAAAATGTTGCAATGTATCCATACGTTGATGGGACGTCTTGGGTTAAAAAAAAATGTGTGAAAGAATTAACCCAAATACTTTCCCCATGCTGCAAAACAAATGGATTAGAACTTTTTCTGTGTTTATTTTTGCCCTCTGCAGGACTTACGAGGTGAGGGATTTTCTATTTAATTAATTTTTATTTATTTTATTTCGTGGTGTTGGATAAAAGAAATCTCTTTAGGATGCAGGGTAACTCTCTCTCTCTCTCTCTCTCTCTCTCTCTCTGACATCTCACACCACCACTTCTCTGGATAAATATATATTTTTATCTGCCTGAACATTTCTCTCTCCTGTTCTACACTGCGTCTGTTCGTTTGTCTATCTCCCTATTCACGAATCAGTCAGTCACTTTATCTATTCGTATGAATCTATTTTTCTCTTAATTCGTCCATTTATCTACTTATCAGCTTCTCAGTGAAATTATTTTCTTCAGGAAAAAATAGAGGGTGAATCACTCATCCCATCTGATATCACTTGTATTCAAAGGAGCGTAAGTTTGTACTGTACTTGTCCGGTATTCAGTCATAGATGGGTCGTGACAGAGAAATAAAAAAATAATCTTGAAGGAGGGAAAGAAGGATGGAAAGAGACAGGATAATACGGAAAAAGACAGAAAGGGTGACGAAAAAGGTAATACAGGAGACCGACATAAGAAAGACGGAAGAAAGGTAGAAGGTGCGAAGAAAGAAAGATGATAGGAAGAAAGAAATGAAGGAAGTAATGTTCATAAAGAAACTAAAGGGAGGAACTAAATATAAAGGTAAGAAAGATAAATGGTAAAGATTAGCCAGGGAAGAACGACTATTGAAAGACAAGAAAGAAGGAAATATGACTGAAAGATAAGAAGGAAGGACTATATATAAAGGAAAAAAGAAAAGTTGTCGAACTCCCCCCCCCCCTTCTCCCGCCGTTCGAAAACTCTCTGAAACTAAGCACAGTCGTTTGGAAAGAAGAATGAAAATTTACAAAGTCATCTTATCAAAAGGGCTAGAAACATGAATATGAACTGTCGGTTTCTCCAGCTTCATAAAACTGTATGAGAGTTAACACAAAGATGGTATGGAATTGTTTAGAAATTTTTCCTTGCACATTTTTGCCCACTGCAGGACATACAAGGTCAGAGATTTATTTTCATATTTTTGTGGTGCAAGACAAAAGGATCCGCATTTATTTGTTACCGCTTTAGAACCCAGGGTAATTCTCTCTCTCTCTCTCTCTCTCTCAGGTAAATTCACGACCCTTTTACCCTTTTCTTTGTCCTGTTATCTCTCGTGCACTTACATATCAAGTCTTATCGGTCCCGCTTCTTATGGCAAATTGCCCCTCTCCCTCCCTCTCATTTTCTGGCTAATTTCAGCACCATTTTCTTTCCAGTGATAATTATCACGAACTCTTAAATATCAAATGTTATCTGTTCCTATTGCTATATCCTGAATCCCCCCCTCTCTTTCTCGATCTATCTATCTATCTATCTATCTACTGTATCTGTTTATCTGTCTTTCTATCTATCTCGCTTACAGCTGGGTGTTGTGCTACAGAGAAAGAGAACATAGAGACCATGAGTGGACTTATCCCTTCTTCTCCAATTCCCTCCCTCCTCCCCCGTTCCTTTCCTAACTCCCTCAGACAACAGCTGGGTAAGGGAGCTTGACCACAGTTCATGGATCTGTCAGACCTCTAGACAAAGATGTTTTCTCCCTTGTGCCTGTAAACCCAGTATACCCAATAGTACTATTAGGGACGTGTATTTAACATCGACCAATGCGGGTTGTATTCCATGGGAAGATTGGGATTTTCCGGTAGTGATGAATAAGTGTCTGCCTCAATGGCACTCGTACGGCTGATATGCATCATCCTTAAGTGCCTTCCTTCTCCTTTGACACCCGATAAAGATTGTTTCGTGGATGCAAGAACATGGTAAAACAAATCATACCAAAAGAATTAACAAAGAACAGGAAAATGACATTGCAAAAAGATCAACGCAAGGCGGTAACCTCCAGTTCTGTGGTCTCTTCTGATGTTTAACCCCTACACCGCTGGCATGTTTACCAATGTTTTGTGTGTCCCGCGGGGTTATTCGGGCTCCGACAGACTTTCAAAAAATATTTGCCAAAAATCAGTTATTAGTCCTAGAATATTAAAATTAAATATGCTTATGGCATATACCTTCAGCTTTCTCCTGGAATGTTTGTTGAGCCTTCGTCTGTTACTGTAGGACTTGTGGAGACCTCTGAATTTGGGTAACGAAGTCACCACTTTACACTTCCCGACAACCCGTAATATGATTACCACAGCTAGATATTAACACTATAAACACTACTTTATGATTTTCAAGTAGTTTGGGATCCATATTCCAAAAAAAAACCCACTGTGAAAGCAATGAAAATTACGAGCGCGTCTGACCATTGCACTTGCGCTAGTTCGCTCTTGGGACTCTGTCATTTATTATTCATAAAACCCCTCACACTTTATATTTCTATTACTATATAACACTTATATATATCTACAGTCTTTATCCATAAGTTTCCTTCAGTAGTATTAGTTTATTGTCACTGTAGGGATTCAATTTCTTTCAGTAAAATACGTAGCATTCACTTTCTCGTCCTGTATACTACCATTGAGAGTGAATGTCACTTTCACCTTCACTCTCATAACTCATAGTATTCAGACATGCTAGAGTGAAACTTTCACTTTCATTACTCCTAGGGTATATACTCGTATTCTTATAAAACTACTCATTTACATTTCTATTAACGTTCTCTATTTTATTTACGTTATTTACATTTCTATTTTATTTACACTGTGTTATGCACTGTCACTTGAAGTAACTTATAAAACTATTTTCCACTGTTCACGTATATTTACATTCATTACTTTCACTTGCTGTTTACACATTATTCACACATTATTTACAATTCCACTTGCACTGTTTTACTCAATAGAAAGATCGTAGTCACTCTTTTATCAATTGTCAGCCCTTTACCTCTTTCCACACGAGGTTTAGTAGGGGGTAGAGGTCACAGGGCCCTTTGCATGGGGGTGAAAAGTCCCTG
>NC_137056.1:22906576-22949076 GCF_032717465.1 Coenobita brevimanus | reverse complement strand
CGTGGCAAACTCGCGTTGTGATGTCATCTCAGCACATGGTGACGTCGGCTTCCCACACTGGTAGCTGTGGTGAATACTGAGTAGCGATGCGTAAGCAGGGTGAAGAAAGGTGAGTAAGTCGCGTTATAAATGTGACTCTGGTGTTTTGCTGCATGTCTTGACCTCTGCATCAGCGATGGAGGTAGGCGGGAGAGAGTGGTGGGGGTTTCTGTGCTTGTTCCTTTGGTTTTTCCTCTTCTTTACTTCCTTTGTTTTTTATTCTTCTTGCTGCTGCTTGAAGTTACGTGAAGATTATAGAGTTGTTTTGTAGACTTGTAGGCTATTTGCATTGTAGGCTGTATTTTGTAGGAATTCACTGTAGAACTGAAGCTAATCTTGTAGAGTCTTGCCTGCTTTTGTAGAAATTCGCTTTTGATTCGGAGACGATGTCCGTAGTTTCGCTGGCCACCAAATAAGTTCATAAAAGACTTTGTAGTTACTTATAGAGAAGGTTTGTTGTTTAGTTGTCACTCTCGATTCCTTGCAGTAGGAATTAAAGATGAAAACAGTGAGTGGATCTTAATTTATTATCTTCAGAGAAATCTAAGTTGAGCAGGGTATGTCGTACAGAGACAATATAATAAGTAAGTCTATTTGAGCCCCTCTTTCTTGTTCACTCTCTCCACTACCTGTCGGTTCAAATGCTAGCCTCCTTCTGAGCTCTCCTTCCTAAATTCTGGTGAAACAGGGGTCGTGTCACGTATGTTACACTGTAGTTGGAAAGTTCCAGAAACCTGTGTGTGAGTATGTGTGTATGTCACTAGGCTTTGTTGCCCTGCTATCTCGCTGACACACTACCTACATCATCCACTGACATTGCTACTTCCTATGTGTCGTCAACATTTCCTCAGTTAACTTGCAAGATCATTTCCCTTTCCCAGGCTCGCATGGAGCTGTCTATCTATCTATTTATTTATCTATCTATCTATTATGATTTGTAATTATAATATGGACTCATAACACAGACCCCTCTGTCCCCCTTGGCATGCCAGTGTCACCAGAAGCCGGGCCATCGTTCATTGTGATGGCCCCTCCACCCGCTTCTGCCGTGCAGGATGCAATGGTGACATCTTTGCCGGCCAGGCCAAGGAGACTGGTGTCCCCAGAGCCCTCTGTCTCATCTTCGTCCTCATCCGAGGTATCTCCTCCCAGACGAGGGTGCCATGGTCTGCTGTCTGGACACGGGGTACATTCAAGGGGTCGGAGGGCAGGCCGGAGGGTGTCGACAGACAGACCCGCTGCCACCACCACTGAAGAGGTTCCTGGGTGGAGCAGTGGCCCGTTCACACCGAACCACGGGCCATTCACTGGTTGCCCAGGGATCAAGGTGAATATTCCAATGACTCCCCTGCAGTTCTTCCAGCTCTTTTTCACACGGGAGTTGTTGTCATACCTCACTGCGGAAACCAAACAGTATGCCATATTCCTGGGGACTCAGCTAGATGCCTGGTTCTCCTGCAGTGAAGAGATGGCCAAGTTCCTGGGGTTATACCTTTTCACTGGGGTCGTGCATATGCTGATCATCAGGCACTACTGGAGGAGCTCCGAGCTGCACGACTACCCTAAAGTCCGGTGGGCAATGAGTGGAAGGCGCTTCACTGCCATCCTTAAGCACTTCTGCACCTTCAACTTGCTCGCCATTCCCTGGGACAACCAAGATTGGCTAATCCGCGTTCACACGGTCATGGAGTACCTCCTTCAGTGGTTCCAGTGAGTGTACCAACCCAAGAAGCAGTGCAGCCTGGATGAGGGCTCTCTGGTGTGGAAGGGCTGGCTGTCGTTCCACATCTACAACCCCCAGAAGCCCACCAAGTATTCCATCAAACTCTACATATTAGCTGAGTTGTCCTCGGGCTACATCTGGAACCTTGAGGTCTACAGGGGGTGCAGCGGACCCTGGAGTACACTGTGTGGGGCCTCGTGGAACCGTTGAAGGACCAGGGCTATAGGTTGTTCATGGACAACTACTACGATTCTGTAGCCCTGTGTAAACGACTCTTCGCTGCAGGCTTTTACATGTGTGGGCACCATGCCAGCTGCACACGATCGTCAGGGCTAAAAGCCTGCCCAAGGGGGGCATGGCGTACAGGCACAAGGACAATGTACTAGTCCTGCTGTGGAAAGACAAGCACATTGTGGACATGGTGTCCACCTTCCACACTGCACACATCATCCCAAAGAGGGTTCAAGGAAAGGTGTGGGGTCATGACGGGCGTACAACCTATGTGGAGAAGGTTGTTAACAAGCCCGTCATTGTGGAGGACTACAACAGGTACATGGGTGGGGTTGATCATTTCGATCAGATGGTCCAGTACTACCCATCCAACAGCGAACAGTCAAGTAGACGAAGAAGATCACATTCTACTTCAGCCAAAAGGCACTCTTTAATGCATTCATCTTGTACAAAAAGTACAGATGCATGCAGGTGACTCTCCTTGAATTTGTGGTGCAGGTCATCTATGATCTGCATTTCCATGAAGAGGATTGGCCCGCATCTGGACACGTAATCCACCACGCCCTAGACCTACCTACCTGGCAGCCAGCAACAGCAACACCTGGCACCCAGCAGGCACAACCACCAGTGCCAGGATGGGCCCAGCCACCACCAGCACCAGCCCTGCCTGCAGGACACCCCACACTAGCACCACCTGCAGCAGACTCATCACAGGTCCACTATCACTACCAGCACCACCTGCAGGAGGCTCATCATGGGTGCCAGCACCGCCACCACTTTCAGTTGCTGGTCTGTCGGGAGAGCTCATGCCTGGGCCTGTAGCTCCCGCAAGACAGGACCACAGAGCACGGGGGTGTCCAAGCAAGCATCGCCGGGAGATAGACAATGACGTGAGGTTGGATCGCACTCTGGGCCACCACTGGGCGAGGATTCCCAACAAGAAGAGGCTCATGTGTACCTTGTGCTTCAAGTTGAGGGTGAGAAAGGACACAAGGAATATGTGTCCTGCATGTGATGTGCTGCTTTACATGGGTGATTGTTTCGAGTGGTACCATACTGAGCGATACCTTCACTAGTGGAGCACACACACACACACACACACACACACACACACACACACACACACACACACACACACACACACACACACACACACACACACACACACACACACAGTACAAAACTCCTCACCTCCCAACCGATCTGGTCCTGCAGGAAGATCATCACCACTGGAGAAGTATGTGATATTCTTTTTTTATTTATCTATTTACCTCAATTTATGTCAGTATATCTACACACACACACACACACACACACACACACACACACATATATATATATATATATATATATATATATATATATATATATATATACACAAAGCAAGCTTGTAGTACTCAGTAACGTCTATAACCAGTTGTGGAGCTAGGGAACTTAAAATCTGCGGAATGGCCCACCAGAGGTACAATTTCCAGGAGGCACTGCCAGCGGCTAAAAGTGGGCTTCAACACTAAATGTCATTTGTGTATGGCGGTACTCCCGGTGCAACGTTCCACCCAAGAATCATGGCCCTGGCTTAACCCGCGGCGTCCCAGGGACGTACTTCCACGTCCTCACGTTTTGTCACAGCTAATCCCGGGGACGTACTTCAACGTCCTGCAATTGCAAGGTTCATAATTTCCACAATTTTCAATTTTCGCGAGTCATTTTTGGTACGTATACACGTGACACCTTCCTCAACAAGATGCCAGGCAGAGACAATGCCTTACCCAGCATGACCTCCTCCCCCCCCCTGCATGCCATTGTCTCAGCAATTCACCTGTTATCAGTGACCTGGCCAGTATAGCCATGTCATGCCACGGTACGAAATTCAGGGTCAGAGTGATTCCCCAATCAATGACAATGTGGAGGACAAACTTTACATAGCATTAGAGGAAGAAACAGTTAGAAATGATGATCAGGTAATGTGGCTAAAAAAGGTCAGGTATTAGTGAGTGAAACAATGCTTATAATGCCTATATTACTGCTTGAAAACCAATACACTCTTGTACTACATATATATTCGTAACAGTAAATAAATAAATACCGTTTATGAGTGGTGTGAAATAGTTATCCTCCCATAGAACTCGTTTTCTTTGGTGCCAGCCTGATAGAAAACCCAGTACGGTAAGGAGGCTGTCCTACCTGTAATGAGTATTTTAAACCTCAGGTGACCGATTTCTCTATGAATTTTCGATGTTTCTCACCAAAAGCGAAAGTTTTAGCAAAAAAAAAAAGGGTCGAAAAATGGTCGGGATTGGGGGGTACCAGTGGTCAAAAAGTGGTCGGGACGGGGCGGGTTAATAATCTTCAGAGCCCTAGCATTGGCTATTTGGACCATTTTCACATTTGATGGCCTTTTGACCCCTGACCTTTCCAGTGGAGCACATAGGTGTACAGTAGAAAATTGTAGTCAAGGTCAGTGTCTATAAGCATGCAAATTTTCATTCTGTTCCATCGAGCCACTGGGGAACTAAAGGAGACATTTTTGAAGACTGGTACTGGTTGCTAGTGACTCAGAGGCCAATTTTTGCAAAGGTTGCCACTCGAAAAATAAAAGAGAGAGAGGACAATTGATGGCACACTTCTGAGAGAGAATGACCTCAAGATTAAGCCTAAAAAGTCAGAGCTTTCTACTCCCATTAGCAATGCTTCTACAGCTCAATACGTGAAAAATACGAAAAAAGTGGTTATCCAGCCATTGCTAGGCAACGAGTAGTTGCCTGGCAATTAAAACCTTGCAGACACAAGTAAGGCATTGGCTGTTCAATTATCCAAGTTTGGTCTAACTTGGTTACTTCCAAAAGGTAGAAGTGCCTGCCACAATGAAACAAGAAATAGCAAAAGAAAGAAATCAAGCAAGAAAACATGAATAATATTAAGGGCAGCATGAGCTGGCCACGAGAATGAGGATAGAGATTATGTCGTACATACGATGAAAAAGTAATTGGCATCCAAAACCAAAACAGAATGGTCTGCCATAGAAAAGACGAAAAAAACGGGGGATTATATAAGGTCGGGGAACTTTCTGTTTCAGCTTTTGCAGACTAATGCACAGTCTTTGTTCACATATGTTTACTATTATGGGTGATTTCAACTGACCTCGGAGGTCAACTTCACGCAGTCTATGTCCTAACCGGAGTTCATGTGAGTCTCATGACAAAAATTGTGCAGCTGGATCCAGTCCTTTGAACGTGTATTAAAGGGTGATGTCAAATGACCTCGGAGGTCAAACTCATATAACCTATGTCCGAACTGGAGGTCATATAGGTCTCCATGCCGAAAATTGGGTTGCAAGGGTACCAGCCTTTGCCCAGGGCAAAAAGGTGAACACCACCAATGACCTCAAATGACCCAGATCTGAATTTTGACCCCGCCTAAAGGCATCCTTGGGTCTTTCTGATTCAGAATATATATGCGTCTGGGGGTATGTGGCCCTTGGTTTGTGCTTGATTGAAGGACAAACAAACAATGTGGCACTTTATAAATATACCGGTATATATATATATAGATAGATAGATAGATAGATAGATAGATAGATATAGATATATACATATATATGTATATATATATATATATATATATATATATATATATATACAGTAAAATATACCTATATATATATATATATATATATATATATATATATATATATATATATATATATATATATATATATATATATATATAGATAGATAGATAGATATATATAGATATATATATATATATATATATATATATATATATATATATATATAGAGAGAGAGAGAGAGAGAGAGAGAGAGAGATATATATATATATATATATATTCTATATATATATATATATATATAGTAAAATATATATATATATATATATATATATATATATATATATATATATATATATATATACAGTAGGTACCAACAGTACGCGAGTATATGGGTGGCAAAGGACGTCGCGTACTAGGAATTCGCGTACTCTGAATAATTAAAGTTTTGGGTAAAATTACACACGGGTGGCACCCCCCTTCGTGGGCAACGCTTGAGACTCCTTTCAGACCTAAATATTGTACTGTACAGGGAAACTGTCTAAGACATATTACCTAAGATAAAGTAAACCAACACGATTATGGCTTTACTAAATCAGCAAGGATATGGCTTAACTAAACCAACAAGAATATGGCTTACCTTAACCCAAGAGGATAACAGACTTAATGGAGGTAAGAAGGGGATCCGAGGTAGGGTGAGGCACCTAGCATGGGTTCCAGGAGAATTTGCCATCAAGTCAATTCGCCATCAAAACAATAACAAGACAGTTCTCCGTCATTAATGAAGACAGCTATGAGTGATGCTAGAATATGTATTCAAAAACGACTACAGCGAGGAAGAGACAAGTTAATTATTGTCTGATGGCGAATTGACTTGATGGCGAATTTTCTCAGAACCCTAGCATGCACCTACTGCACCATCCACCACACCACCTGATACACCACTCTCGTCACCAGCACTTTCGACACTTTCACTAGTTAATGCACTCACTTCGTTCAATAACCCTTCAAAGTGAAGTCATTACTTCCTCCACTCGCAACTGACAGTGTTCGATATTCTTGAATTTTTCCTTGAATTAAGCTAGGGAACACAGTACCTGGCTGAGCTCCATCATTGACAAGTCTCCACTCTCCACCATTGGTGGTTGGCACTTCTTGGGGTGGCAATGTCACATGCTCGGGATAAACCCCAGATTTAGGCCACTTTGCTCCCGTCTCGCCCGAAATGAATTAAATTTGTGCACTGTTAAAAAATACACTCCTTCTTCTCCTTTCAGCTATCCCCTTAGGGGTCGCCACAGCGGATCACCCGTCTCCATCTTACTCTGTCTTCTGCATCTTCTTCTCTTACACCTACCACCTGCATGTCCTTCTTCACTACATCCATAAACCTTCTTTTTGGCCATCCTCTCTTTCTCCTGCCTGGTAACTCCATTTTCATCCTCCTCCTCCCAACATACTACTCATCCCTCCTCCGCACATGTCCAAACCATCTCAGTCTCGCCTCTAGCTTTGTCCCCAAACTGACTTACGTGCACTGTCCCTCTAATATGTACATTTCTAATTTTGTCCAACCTCGTCACTCCTAGTGAAAAACGCAACATCTTCAATTCTGCTACCTCCAACTGTGCCTCCTGTCTTTTTGTCAGTGGTATTGTCCCCATTCTGTACAACATGGCTGGCCCCACTACAGTCTTATAAAGTTTCCCTTTCATTCCTGCAGAGATCCTTCTGTCACAGATCACTCCTGTCACCTTTCTCCACCCACTCTATCCCGCCTGCACTCTCTTTTTTACCTCTCTACCACACTCTCCGTTACTTTGTACAGTTGACCCCAAGTATTTGAATTCATCTACATTTGCCACCTTTACACCTTGCAGCCTCACGGTTCCCCTGTCATCTCAGTCATTTACACACATGTACTGAGTCTTGCTTCTGCTTACTTTCATTCCCCTTCTCTCCAGTGCATATCTCCATCTCTCAAGCTCTGCCTCAGCTTCCTTCCGGCTCTCGCTGCATATCACAATGTCGTCCGCAAACATCATTGTCCACGGCAGCTCCTGTCTAATCTCATCTGTCAATCCGTCCATCACCATTGCAAACAAGAAGGGGCTCAGGCTCAAAGTCGATCATTGATGCAATCCCACCTCCACCTTGAAACCCTCAGTCATTCCTACTGCACATCTTACTGATGTTACACTATCGTCGTACATGTCCTTCACCACCCTCACGTACTTCTGTGCCACTCCTGACTTTCTCATACAGTACCACAGCTCCTCTCGGTACCCTATCATAAGCCTTCTCCAAGTCTATAAACACACAATGCAATTCCTTCTGGCCTTTTCTGTACTTCTCCATCACAATTCTCAAAGCAAATATGGCATCTATAGTACTTCTCCCTAGCATGAAACCAAATTGCTCCTCGCAGATCCTCACTTCTCTTCTCAGCCTCTCACCCTCCAGGATTTTTTTAAACAATCTGGTAAACCACGTCACAGCCATCTCTCCTAAGCTTCTCTATGCTTCTGCTGGTATACCATCTGGGCCCACTGCCTTGCCATCCTTCATCCTCTTCATGGCATTCCTCACTTCCTCTCTGCTGATCTCTTACAGTTCCTGGCTCACTACCTCCAACTCTTCCAAGCTTCCCTCTCTCATATTTTCTATATTCATCAACTCTTCGAAAAACTCCTTCCACCCTCTTAGTACACTCTCCTGGCTTGTCAGGACATTCCCATCTGCATCCTTTTCATTCTAATATGCTGCACATCCCGCCAAGCTCTGTCCCTCTGCCTGACTAATCGGTACAGGTCTTTTTCCCCTTCTCTACTATTCAACTTCTCGTACAGTTTCTGATATGCCTTTTCTTTTGCCTTAGCAACCTCTTTCTTGGCTACGTTCCTCGTCTCCTTATACTCCCGAATGCTTTCTTGGTCCCTGTGTCTGTCCATATTCTTCTTTGCCTGCTTCTTCCTATTTATGTTATCCTGTACTTCCTCATTCCACCACCAAGTCTCCTTGTCTTTCCTCCTCTGTCCCGATGTCACCCCAAGTACCTTCTTGGCTTTCTCCCTCACCACTTCTGAGATAACTGCCCATCCGTCCTCGTCTTCCCTGCCTCCGAAAGCCTGGCTCACCTCATCCCTAAATTTACTACTGAAGTCATGCTCCTTCAGCTTCCACCACCTTATCCTTGATTCAGTTCTCACTTTCCTCCTTGAAATTCAAAAAAAAAAATAGGTCCTTGCGTACAATGAGGATCACGTACTCTGAACTCGCATACTGTGGGTACCTATTGTATAAATAAATAGATATTAGATAGATAGAGAGAGAGAGAGAGAGAGAGAGAGAGAGAGAGAGAGAGAGACAGAGATAGATAGATAGATAGGTAGATAGATATACTAGCAGGGGTACCCAGCGTTGCCTGGGGCAAAAAGGCGAACACTCTAGTCCTATATGTTCTAGTTCAATCATTCTTTCTACTCCAGAAAGACCATGTACCTCTCATGCTTTTGAAGAGGGAAGAGGTTCAGGAACTTTCTATCTCAGCTTTCGTAGACTAACGCGGAATATTTGTGCACAGTTGTTTATTATTACTGGTGACCTCAAGTAACCTCCAATTGTTGACCTCAAATGACCTCGGAGGTCAACCTCACGTAGCCTGTGTCTCAAGTGGAGGCCATATGAGTCTCCATCCCAAAGATTGGGCTGCAGGGGTATCCGGCGTTGCCCGGGCCAAAAAGGCGATCACTACCGGTGACCTCCAATGACCCAGATCTGAATTTTGACCCCCCCTAAAACTATCCTTGGGTCACCTTGATTCGGAATATATATGTTGGTCTGGGGGTCTCTGGCTTTTTGCTTGGGCATGATTGAAAGACAAACAAACAAATAACACTGCTCTTTTATGAATATAGATTATCCTTTTTATCATTATATTTAGCATCCTCATTATCAGTAATCAGCATCGTCATACCACTATAAGTATCATTTCCATATCATCGTCAACTCATCCTCATCGCATCAGCATCATCGTTACCATTACCATCATGTTAACCCAGGTTGTGTTTTATTTATGACGAATCCGACAGAAAATGAAGATATGCAACAGAGAAAACATAGGTACAGCAAAAAAAATAATAATAATAATCCTCTACAAGGAAAATCTGTTGATAAAAGAAAATGGCAGATCACGACAGGGAGAAAGTTCAGGACTAATTAGTAAGATACGATGATTTACAATGGCCATGAATAACGTGACAAAACTGAGACCGGGAGAGAGAGAGAGAGAGAGAGAGAGAGAGAGAGAGAGAGAGAGAGAGAGAGAAGTAGTAGAGATGGAGAGGAAGAGTGAGGCACATGAAGGAGGAGGAGGAGGGATGGAGGAGTTGAACTTGAAAACTGGAGAAGAAAATGATTCAAGACGGAAATGAAAAGGGACAAATGGAACACGAATTAAGATTTAGAAGATAAAGTGGAGAGCAGAGATAGAAAAAAAGAGGGAAATACAGAGGGAGGAGAGGCGAGGCAGGAATAACAAGTAAATATGCAGGAATGAAGATAGAGGAGCGAGACTGGGAATCAATGTAGTGCTGGAGGGGAAATGGAGTGTGTAACCACTGGGGAAAGCTGGGAGTGAAATAAGTGGAGATTAATGAGGGGACGATGTGAAGTGGATGAAGATGGGTGTGCAGTGGGGGGTGAAGAAGAGACTGAAATGTGTGTGTGGAAACGGAAGAAAATATTTTGACGAAGGATCTATATAACATGTTTAAAAATTCGTGCTTCAGCCACGCGATTTCAGTTTACTTAAGAAAGCATTCTTATAGTGAAATGAACAGATTTTACTGAAAGGAGGAGGAGAAGTGATTGGAGATATGTGCACAACTGGAGTTAGGGTTAAAATGAATTATGTGTGAAATGGAACAAGAAGCGATGTTGTGGCTGTTATGCCTGACAAATTGGTCAGTCAAGGCACTGTTTAAAGGTAAGGTTTATTCTGGTGTATTACGTTTCACCCTGTTTGAGGCCTCTTCAGACACGAGTCATCATTGTCACAACCTTATTGCATTGGCAAGCCTACGGGAGGAGAGGGAGAAGGAAAATGATGGAGGGCAAGGATATTAGGTAACTGTGGTTACGTAAGTGTGCAAATCTCTCTCTCTCTCTCTCTCTCTCTCTCTCTCTCTCTCACTTCTTCTTTCTATTATTTTTTTTTCCATCCCTACTCCTTGCTTTTAGTGTGTTCTCTCATTTCATTCTTCTCTTATTATCTTATTCCTTGTCATGCATTGGTGCCGTTTCCTTCTTCCTGGAAGTGTAACTTCCTTCCTTCTTTTTTTTTTTTTTTTCATGTTTCATTCGTTCATTCATTCATTTCGTTACTTTCCTTGCTTCTTTCCTCTCGCACCTCATTGATCTAACTTCCTTCCTCCTTCGTTCCTGTTATTTTTTCTCTTAATTCTCCCTTCCATAACTCTTCTTTCGTTTCCTACTCTATGGTCTTCTTTCCTTTCCTTTCCATCCCACTCCTTTCCTTTCCTTTCCTTTCGTTCCATCCTTTCTTCCTTCCTTCGTTACTGTCTTTCTGCTGTCCTTCACAATTTCTTTCTTGTCCACCACCTTCCTTCGTTTCCTTTTTTTCTCCTTTCCCATTTACTCTCCTTTCCTTCTTTTTTCCCATTCCTTGCTCACATCCTTCCATTTTTTTTAGTTTCTCTCACCTTTCCCTCTCCTTCGCTTGCTCTCCTTTTCGTTTGTTTTCTCTCTTTTTTTTTTTCCATTCTCCTCTCGTTTCCGTGCTTTTTCCCATACTTCTCACTTCATTAATTTAGCTTTTTCTCTTCTCCCCTCTCATTTTCTTCATTCCTTCCTCTATTTTTTCCATCACTTCTTTTTATTCCTTAATACGATTATGTTTTTCCCTCCTTCCGTATGTCTCTTTCTTTCCTCCCCTTCTGTTTCTTTTCCTTTTTGTTTTCTCCCCTTCCTTGCTTTCCAATGTCCATTCTTCATTTCTTCTCCTTTTTTTCAGTTTTTCCTCTTCGTCCCTCCCCCCCCCTCTCTCTGTCTCTGTCTCTCTCTCTCTAAATATGTTTTCATTTATTTATAGTGTTTATCTGTTTATACATTGGCTCTAGAAGTTACTTTTTATTTTCATTGTTTTATCGCTACGCTCCCTTTGCAGACCTGTTTTACTTCACTGGTTTTTGTCACCTCATTCTCTCTCTCTCTCTCTCTCTCTCTCTCTCTCTCTCTCTCTCTCTCTCTCTCTCTCTCTCTCTCGCCTCGTGTTTGAATCTGTATACGGTTTTTTCTGTTTTCTTTTGTATCGTTCATTCATCTTCCTCTTTTATCTCAAGCATTTCTTTACATAAGTCCACCGTATTTTAAGTCCTTCAACATGATTTTTTTTTTCTTTAATAAAGGGATAGTTTTTTTTTTTTCTTAAGCTCCTCGGTTTGTGCTAATATAGACTTTCTGTTACTTCGGAGTACGAGTTACATACCTCCTTCAAGTCCACTCATGTCAATACAAAGTCGAATGCAAATTAACGGGTGTTTATTCTCTCTAGCAATACAGATCCCGCCTCTATCAGGCCTGTTTCAGAGCTGCATTATAAAGCCCGGAGATGAGCCGGGCCGCTTCTTACCAGACCGAAGTAAGCAACTTTTGAAACTGACGCTGCTGAGCTGTTCAGAAAATGGCACGTAGGCCACAGATCACACTTACAATACCACACTTACACACTACTGGATATGTACTAAGATATATTGATATAAGTTTAGGGTCTAGCTGCAAGGGAAAAAATCACAATAACAAACTTTCCCCTACTAACAAAGTTGTGTCTTCAGACACAATGAGGAGATACTAAGCAGTTTATGATATACACAACAGATGGTTTGCCATCATCATCATATTTAGTAGATACAGAGGATGGTACATCCTGGAATACCTTTCTGGCCGATGGGTAGACCAGGAAATCCCTTATCTTTGTACCACTTTTAAGTCTTAAATGGAACATTTGTGACATTCCGCAGATAAAGGTATCACAAATTCTCGTCCAACACAGTACACAATGCTAACTCATAAGTTAAGCCAAACAGCATGTCTCAGGTAATGTTAGTGCATCCACTCCATCTTTTGCATCAACAACATGGACATAGGCTTTTGTGAATTCGTGCAACAACAAAATTGTGCACTATTTTGTTACTGCGTGTTTCATCTCTGCCTGTTGCAGTATAACATCCAGATTGTTTGAGGTAGTTGGCTTAGATGTAGATAAGCCATCCATTGTGTCACTGTCAGAAGGGCTGTCATGAGATGTTAGTGAATGCTCCTCCTTACTGTCAATATATGAGTGCCCCTCGTCACTTTCAATTAGTGAGCGCTACTCCTTGCTTTCAACTAGTGGTGGTGAAGTGACAGTAGACTGAGCGGTTGAATTTACTTGTGAGAGAACAGGGCATGGTAAGTCACGCCAGATACAGAAATTCCCTGTATATTAATACCACCACGTGCAGGTATCAGTTCATTAAGATGCTTTGCCATGGTGCGTATGCCTAATAAAACATTTGCAGGATATCGTAAATTGCTTGTGACATGAAACTCAGCCGTGAAAGGGTTTAATAATTCATTCAGTTGGATTTTTAAAGTTACTTTGCCCTTTATGTGAAATTCTGAACCATCAACACTGCAGAGACGTACATCAGGTGGTTCAAAGATCCAGACTCGTTTAATCAGTCCTCTAATGCTGTTTAGTGAAGATTCTCATATTAAATTTACCACTGACCCAGTCCATGAAGGATGATGTTGAGATTCCCTTAATTTCACCTAGAATAACTATACCTAAACGAGTCAGAGGGCCAGTCTGGCGAAGTTGGAGCTCAGGTTCTTCGGTAATTAAGTAGGATTTGGTGGCAGCAGTGGGATTTGTCCGAAAACTACGCTCTTCTTCCTCTGACTGGTGTCATGCAAGGTAGCAACACTCATCAAAAGTGTGACCAGTCAAATCTTTATGATACTTGCAATATACATGGCAGGGTCACGTAGATGTTTGCTGTCGCCATTCCCGTCGGTTTTGCCTGTTTGCGGTAACTGCTTGATTCGAGGTGACCAGAAACACTCCACTGCTAGCATACAGTTGAGGATTGTTGGACACAACACATAACTTACTGCTCAGACTGTTGGCCCTGATGCACAGTCGACTGGTCACGGCCAGTTGTAGGTCATCAGTGTCGTGAGCAAGAGTGAGCATGGTTAGTGGTACCCCTGGTAATCTGCTGGAAAGGTGAAAGCTCATTTGAGATATGAGCAGCTGGTACAACCCTTAAATTTCCATCTCTAATGTGAGTGGCTGTGGTGCGTTTACTCAACTGATGAGTGATGTTTGAGCCTAGCCTCTCATCTTTCTATTTTGAAAGTTCTAACAATTGGGCTTCTGGTTTGCATCCAATTCGTAAGGCAGTTTCAAACTGTTTTTTTATCTAACCAGTTGATAATCTAAGGTAACCCATTAAATGACCAACATTTTTTAATCTGATAACATCATTTCCATTGAGAAGAGTTACCCATGGCGTTTCTTGCAACTGCTAGCCTATCTCAGAACTGGTAGTGTTTGCTACCACGGATACCTCAAACACTGTGGCTTCTTTAGCTGGTATTAGCATGTCATCCCTCGTGTTTAAGGAGAGAAGAGGAAGCAATGAGGAAACCCGCTTTAGATTCAAAAAAAAAAAAAAAAAAAGAAGAAGAAGAAAGAACTTTATCAACTTTCTGCAAAATTCACTGAATGTTTTGCAACTGTCAAAATAACCAGGTAGTAATGCAGCACCTACCTGCAATTTGCCTTGATTTAATAGCATTTGAGATATGAGATCTTCAATGGCTTGGTGTGGAACTACCTTTTATCGATAACAGTATTGACTTGGGGGGGGGGGAGTAATCGACTACTGACGTGGAAGTGTCTTCAGTAGTGAAATTTGGACGGTTCTTATCATCCTAGATAATAGATTGTGGAGTTGGGACTTGGGTTGCCATCGCTGCGAGAGTTTGAGTTAGCAAAGATGTTGGAATGGTCACTGCATTAAGTTTAGAGTGCATAGGAGACGTGGTAGGTACGGCAGTGGTGGTGGTGTGTGACGGGATAGGCGGTGGTGTAGTTGTAGCAGAAAGAGAAGAGAGAGACAGGGGTGAATGTGGCTGAAATTTTAGAGAATCAGCTGGGGAAGAAGGAGTGAAGAGTATCTGGATCATCAGGAGGAAGAGTAAACACAGTGTCGTAAAAATATAATAGATTTTATTACCAGACGTTTCGACATTTCCTTAATGTCATCTTCAGTGGTCTAAGATAATGAAATTAATAAAATTACATGTAAATATCAAAGTGCTTTAAAAATACAGCAGTGGTAAATAAGGGAATTAAGCTATGTTTAAGGAGTAGGATAATACAGTATTGTTAAGTTGTGGCTCGTGCACTTTAATATACAGGGACTCTAAGATTCTTACACTGCCACTGAAGCAGCTATCAAGCATTTTAAAATATTCACCTTTAAGACGAGTATCGCACTGAACACTATCTTCCCTCACAGCTGTAAGCCTATGACCCGTTCTCCCAGACTGACCCATATGTTCGGCAGTGCGTGTTTTGAAAGCACAACTTAACAATACTGTATCATCCTACCCCCTTAATATAGTATAATTCTCTTATTTACCACTGCTGTATTTTTAAAAGCATTTTGATATTAACATGTAAGTAATTTTAATAATTTTATCATTTTAGACCACTGAAGATGACATTAGGGAAATATCGAAACGTCTGGTAATAAAATTCATTATGTTCGTTACGACACTGTGTTTACTCTTCCTGGTGAAGATCCGGTTCCCCAGGAACGAACTAATATCAAGTATCTGGATCAAAATTATGTGAATTTTCTACAATGGTAGTAGGATTAGTAGCAGTAGTGGTGGATGTTGTAGGAGTAGCATCAGTAACAGTGGGAGTAGTCGCAGTAGTTGATTGAGATTTAGTGTAAGATTGATTGCTAAGATGGAATATCGCACCTTTATCACTAACACAGTCATCATCTTCAATCTTATATCTATTTGTCTGTCGAATAGGAGAAAGCTCAAGTCTACGGAGGTAGCTCATGAATGAGAATGGGGACTGAACAGGAGGAGGTAGAGAGAAAAAAGAAAATAAACAAATTCAGTTACAGTTATGAAATATATACAACGAGTATTATATGAAGGAGTATGATGTACATACAATGAATATTATATGGAAGTGAATGAGTTATGTACAATGAAAATTATTGGAAGAAAATGGCTGGAAGAAGAGTGAATAGAGTGAGTGGAAAAATGATTAATATATATGAGGGATGTAATGTGGTGAATTAATTCATATGGATATTAGTATAAATCACAATTTGTACAGAAAGCTACAAGCAATCTCTATAGAAGGGTAATAAAATAAAAGGAGAACAATAAAACATTTACAAATGCGTCCAGTGCGAGTGAAGCTAATAGTTCATACGGGCGCGCCAGGAGCAGGAGTGAGACTGGAGACTTCACTCATTCAGGAGCGCGAAGGCGATAACTGAATAAGGCTGGATGGCAAAAGTTGTGACGTGGCCGTATGTGAATGGCATTGCCGCGCTCCCACTAGGCAGAGCAGCTTAATTGATTGGAGAAGGAAAACTGTGATGTGGAGCACTGCAATTGGCCACAATCCTACCTCTATGACGTCAGTCTGGGGGTAGTGGTGGCTGGCTGTGGTGGTGGGATGCCGCAGGCGGCACAGTGGGTTGTGGTAGGGTGGGGTTGGCTTGGCGGTTGATGGGGGTTGAAAAATACCAGAGCTGGGCAGAAAGGAATCTCAGGATAAGAGGGCCTCACCAAAGCTGTGCAGGATACAGAACCACAAGCGAGGTGAAAAGAGGGCGAAGTAGGAAGCAGGAGGCTGTAGGCAAGAGGCTGGAGGCAGGAGATAAGGCGTGGGCAAGTGGCAATTGCACAGAGTATGTGCGTAGGAGACGTGAAATTGGGGGTTGGGCTACTCACTGCCACCACCAATTATACCTCCTTCAATTCCACTCAGGTCAGTCCAAAGTTCGATGCGTATCAACAGGTGTTTATTCTCTCTAGCTGAACACAGATCCCGCATCTATCAGGCCTGTCCCAGTACTGCACTATGGAGACGAGAAAGAAGCCGGGCCACTTCTTACCAGAACTAAGTCAGCAACTTTTGAAACTGACGCAGCTGAGCTGTACAGAAAATGGCACATAGGCCAAAAGCACACTTACAATACCACACCTACACACTAATAGATATACTGTATACTAAGTTGTATTGATATAAGTTTGGAGCTTAGCTTGAAGGGAAATATTAAATCACAGTAAATGTTAGCTTGTAGGTTGGAGCCAAGGTTTTAACCCTTAATTGGCGGGGTACTTTCTAAATTAACATCCGTGTGAGACTTATTTTGGAAAAAATAGTGTTATGAGATCAGGGAAAACATGCATAAATGGATCAGAATAGCTGAAAAAACAAAGAATTTGATGTGGTGGTGAGAGGTGAGTGGGAGGGGTGGTGGCGCGTCAAAGTCACTCTTAGTGGCACACGACTAAGAGAAAGTGGGCAGTCTTGTTTTCTGCTCTTATTTGGAACAGCAGCCTAAAATATGTTTATTTTAGCATTACATAAACTATTCTGTCTTCGTGGTGGACTTTGAACACTGCACACTATATTATAATGTAAAATTTTTCTTATCCTACATCTCAACAGTTAGAGTTTTATATATGTAAATGTTATATACAACTGTATATTACAAATGTTCACACTGATATGTCTTTAGTGTGTGTATTCTGTAAAGCAGTTTATACAGAGACCCACACCACACTCAAAGCACCACATAGTCACATCCCTGCGTTTACCTGGGCATCTCACTGAATAATTCCACACAACACACGTCCTCTGTTGTTTACGGCCACTTACATCAACTGGAAGTGACACAAGGTGGTGTCGTGAGATATATTCACGTTCCAACAGCAACTGTTGCCATATCTCCCATTTGTTTCATATAATAGGCCCGCAGAATATTAATGCGTTTCAGAACGCCAACCGCCCTTTTCTTAGGGGACGCTCGGGAATGTTCACCACTCTTTAGGAGTTAAAGGCCAGAAATTGTGTCCTCATCATTGGGCACACTTTATTGATACCGCTTGTTTTTGTATCCTACTTTACCTCATATGATGTAACATTTGCGAATTAGATAATGATGATGATGATGATGATGACGATGATGGTGATGTATAGGCACTTGTATGGTCCATTTACTTGGTATACTGTTTAATATATATATATATATATATATATATATATATATATATATATATATATAGATAGATAGAGATATAGATAGATAGATAGATATATAGATATATATATATATATATATATATAGATAGATAGATAGATAGATAGATAGATAGATAGATAGATAGATATCTGTTTAATAACAGAACAGAGGAAGGGAAAGCAAATGAATTTAAAAAAAAAATCCATACCCCAGATTACTGGTGTTCTCCATTCATAAAAAATCTGTAACAGTTGGGCTTAAACGTTGTCGGTTGAAGTTTAAAGGGAAGCAAATCTGGGTAAGCGAGCTCCAAAGAGATGCAGGGCGGCGAATAAAAGATTTTTGATAGGCGGAAGTTCTGCAATATGGCAGTGTAACATTCCATTAGTGAGTGCTACCAGATGCCCGTGTAGCACAGGGGAAGGCATGGAGAGGTGGCATGGAGTTTGATGCATTCTTCTTTGCTTCAGCATCCTACCTTACCTCATGTCATACTGGGACTCAGTGTTGGAATGATGATGATAATGTGGTCCTTTTCACTGTGTGTACTGTTTCATAGCTATACTGTAGTCCGTTCTTTGTGTTTAAATCTTTCCCTATCTCAAGTATTGGGTGAGAATTAGGGTTACGATGATGATGATTGGTGTGTTAGTGGTATGGGCCACTTCACTAGACACGCAGTTTGAATATTCTAATTTTTGTGTGCTTTATCTTTCCATTATAATTAATCCTACATACCCAGTTTCTTAAATGAGAATTAGTGATGATGGTGATGATGATGACGCAACTGGTCTCCCAAAAGCTTGATCTGATCGTCTGCAAAGAGCAAGACTATATATTTTAAAAAGCAGATTTCATCTTACTGAAGGAGTTCATTAATTTTCTCCAAGCCACTTCCCCTCATTACCATCATATTCCCATCACTACCCTTCCCTTTATTTAATATACGGTACCACATCATATTCTACCTTGCCTGGTCCCCTCCATGGTGGTCCTCACCATCATTATCATCATCAGCATAATCATCATTATCATTGTCTCCCTCGTCATTGTTGTCGGCAATTCGTCGACATTGCTGACAATATCATGGTCGACGTCGTCGTTGCCGTCTTCATTCATTAACAATTCCCCTAATCTAGTTTTTATACAGTGAATACCAAATCATACATTTCCTGCTCTATCCGCCTGTCCATGTCTCCTGTTTACCAGCCATAACCATCTTCCTTGTTTCTGCCAATCTCTATCATTCCAAAATACTTTACCACATTCTTCAGAGCGTTATCCTTTCACCAGTTTCCGTGGCCTCATCATAATTTTCATCTCTTTCCACGTCTTAATCATCCACCGCAACAGGCCATTAGTTCTCAATAACTCCTCCGTGTACACCTCCCTACCTTCATGTTTAACTCATTTTTATCTCCCGCCAATGAACCAGTATAAATAACAGTCAAGTGCGCTTTATGAGAGAATGACGAGACAGCAAGCGCCATGTTATCACACTTTCCCTCTGATAAAAAATTTTAGGCGGAATCTCCGATATTTAATTGCTAGAGCTGATACCAAAAACACAGTGCTAAAATTGAAGTGTTTTTTTTTTTTTTTCGTAATTGAGGCATTCGCCCATTAGAGCCCAACACTCCCTCTGAAAACTCGAGATTCCAAGGGTTTCCTACGCTTGTATGGGTGAGTTATTAGATGATAACAAATTTTACTGAATGAATGTATCACATGCAGAAAGAATTTCAACTCTACTTCATATAGAAGTAAAATTATTAGCTTCTGCTCAGCGTGACAGTCGGGTCGAGCCAGGTTCGGCCGATCCTGCTATTTTCCAAACTTGAGACAACGTGGCTCGCTTGCTTTGCTCGTTCGTTCCTAATAAATGAAGACTAACTGGTTTTACGTATACAGGAAAACTAATAAATGACCTTTGAAAATTTGGAAAAATATTGCATAAACATCCCGTATCAGGTGGTTGTTCCTATGGTGAATGTGTTACAGTAATCTGAATTTTTATTCTTTTATGAGTCACCATTATCATCATCAACCGTTTGAGTGTCCATTGCAGGACTGGCTTATCCCGAACGAAGTGGGGACGATACAGTCTATGTATCTCTACAAAGTGGCTTAGGCTGTCTTGCAGAGATTGTATGTAGGATGAGAAGTGCTTGTACTGTAAGTGTGATTGTAGTGTTGGAGTGGCTTTGGATGTGTGTGTAGTCTGTGACCTAAGTGTAATCGACCCGCTCAAGCCGAATGGTTGCAAGGATTCTTTATGATATGCGACACTGGTTCAACCACAGCACCCCTTATTAACGCCAAAACAGTACGTGGCCGAAAGAATGCTCCCAAAGTTTACCCTGGCTGGGTGCAAACCCTGATTCTCCTATTATATGAAAACACACACATTATGACTGTACCACAGGGGCTCCATATATATATATATATATATATATATATATATATATATATATATATATATATATATATATATATATATATATATATATATATACATATATTGCAAGACCAGCAAGTGTTCGAAACTCAGCGGGTTAAAGTTGAGGCGGTCTGTCCCATTGTCGGTGGCGGATCCAGGATTTAGGAAAGGGAGGGGGGGGGGACTGTTTGTCAATGTAGTGGGTCTGGGGTGAGCGGTAGCTTCCCCATCGGGATCCGGGGAGGGGCCCCGGCCGCAAAACGCTTTTTAACAATTCACAAGAATTTTGGAAGCATTTTGAGGCAAGTTGTGGCATTTTTATAGTGGTTAATATTTAAAACCTGTAACCAATAATTCGTATTAAATGGAAACCAATTACAGACTCTACCGACTGATTGAAATTGGAATGTATTAATAGATTCAAACAATTCTCTACCAATTGATCGAAATAAAAACATATATAGATTCAAAGATTGCAACTTCGAAATTTAGTTTCAATATTTTACACATTCACCTGCTGTTCTGTTTTAATTTCTCTCTCTTGTATTCTTAGGCACTTTCGGCCCATTGTTTCATCATTTAGATTTCTTTATTTTACGTTTCATTCCTTAGAATATATTCTTTATAATACTAATGGTAATTAAAATAATAATAATAATAATAATAATAATTATTATTATTATTATAGCCTTTTATTTTAACTCACACTGATATTTGATAATAATGAGCTCTTAGGGGCGCCATTTATAGCTGAAGGGGGGCGGCCGCCCCCCCTGTCTCCCCCCCCCGGGATCCGCCACTGCCCATTGTGCCCACGCTTCACTCCAGCCACGGGTGAGGCTTGACTGTGTGTCGGTGATCTTCAGGAGCAGCCAGGGTCAGCCTGTTGACCGCCTTAGGTTAGGATACTAGATTAAGGACCTGTATTATTTAGTCACTGGCTGCGATAAATACATTAACAGAAATTTATTATTAAAATTTCTCTTAATACATACATGCATACATATATAAATAGGTACTTGCATTTCTTTCATATTGGATTCACTATTTTTTTTTCTTACTAAAACACAACCAGAAACATACTACTTACACACACACACACACACACACACACACACACACACACACACTCAATCGGTAGAGAGGTTGCCTGCAGGTCTAAAGGACCCAGGTTCGAATCCCTGCTGGGGGCAGGGAACAGTTTAAGGATTTGAATTTCATTAAATTAGGCTTTACTGATCTACCAGAAGACCCACCGATATGTCGTAAAAATACCCCCGCTAATACCAATACACCAGTCCTGTATGAGACAGCCCAAGCATGTATTCAATATGGACGGTGGGTGTTAGCGCCGAAGTGGTGACATGTAGAGGTGCATGGTATGTAGGACTGCTGGGCCTTGATAGCAGGCTGTGAAGCCCATGCCCAGGGTCGGACACATTAAAAAAAAATATATGTATATATATATATATATATATATATATATATATATATATATATATATATATATATATATATATATATATATTTTTAACTTTCTCGTTCAAAAACTTCTTACATACTGTAAATATCCCTAATCGTTGTCAGTCCAACTTCCACTAATCTCCCATCTCACCGTAAATAGCTCCATCTCTCTCTCTCTCTCTCTCTCTCTCTCTCTCTGACCATAAGTTAGCTGTGTCCCCTTCGGTGTTTAACGAGGTCTCTTCATTGCTCTTTCCCTCACCATTTCTCTTTTCCTCCCTTGCCATTCCCTTTCTCCAATTCGCATTCCATTTATTCCTCCGGCTCTCTCCCCATCATTTTCTTTCCTTCGTTGCTTCCCATCTGGTCGTCGTCGTCGTGTCGTCGTCGTGTCGTCGTCGTCATCATTGGCAATATCATCAGCATCTTCGTCAACAATATCTTTGTCATCACCATTATCATCACCGTGCTCGTCGTCGTCCTCATAACTAGTACATTTCTTCCTTTTTCCTTCTCGAATTGTATTTTCTCTCACCGTTCCCTATTATGGTCTTCCAGCGTCTTCTTTCCCTACCTCAAAGTTTTTGTTTTCCCTCACCTTCTTCTCCTCCTTTTATTTTCTTTAATAATTTTCTCCTCCTGTCGTCTCCTCCTCTTGTCCTACTCCTCTTGTTCCTCTTATTGTTTTCTATCCTCCTTTCATTTCCTCCTCCTCCTCCTCCTCCTCCTCCTCCTCCTCCTCCTCTTCCTCCACGGTGATTGATTCCTTCCTTCCTCTCCTCCCTGTTCGACTCATTGCGTTATTGACCAGTCCATTTGTTTTATTGCATTCTTACCATCGGCTGTATGTTCTTTTAGAATTTTAGACAAATTCAGTTTATCTCAATGTTTGGGTGGTTAGTAGCATTATTCTTATTTTTTCTGTTTGTTCAGTTGATTATTGACTGGTTGTCTGAGTGTTTTAGTCTGCTGTCGGGCTGTCTGTCATTCTGCCTGCCTGTCTGATGATCTGTCGGTCTGGTGTCTGTCTGTCTGTCTGTCAGTCTGTCTGTGTCTGTCTGTCTGTCTGTCTGTCTCTGTCTGTCTGTCTGTCTGTCTGTCTGTCTGTCTCTCTCTCTCTCTCTCTCTCATCTGCTTAAGTATCCATTTTAATTTGTATATCTATTTGTCTTTATCTTTCTCCTATGGCTGGATTATCAGTTGGATACTGGTGGTTGTGGCTTACAGCGTGAAGTGAAGCTGTGTATAGTACTGAACTGAACCGGCTACATGCGATTTTTAGGCTACGGCGAAGTTCAAATAATCGACACATATATTTTGTAATATTGGCCCAAATTGCGTTCACACACACACACACACACACACACACACACACACACACACACACACACAGGGGCGTAATTAGCTTCCAAAAGTTGGGGGGGACAATAACGATATTAGATTTGGTAGCCGCGGCGAGCGAAGCGACCCTGTACGGCGCCGTCCCCCCTCCCGTGAAAACTTTTTTGAGGTGTGACTAATTGTTGAGACGTTTTTGAGTCCATATGGGATAGGTATTTGGTTATATACTAAGGTCAGTGTTAAGTACTTAAACTCATTGGCTAATCAAACTTATCAACGAATTGTTCGAGTATCCTGATTTAGTAATACGCACAAGCAAAGAATAAAGAAGAAAAAAGAACAATAGTATTAATATTAACAAGTGTAATAGGAAAATCTAGTGAACATTTTGCACAGCTACATTATTTACAAAAGTAACATGAAAGAATAGCTTGCTGTTTTCACGTTAATCTACCAACATCACACAGTATCAGTATTTACCAAATGTAACATGATAATTAAGTGAACATATTTGCATAGCCAAATTATTTACAGAAGTAACGTGAAAAAAGGTAACAAAGGAAACACCTCCTTCCAACAAAAAATAAAAGGACACGAGAACATTCTGTGTTCCTCCAACCTCATTAGAATACAGAAAAGCCACGAACCTGCTGCATTCACACACAACGGTCTAAGAGCTGAGTCCAGACAAGTTATATTCTGATGTACCGAAGATACTGAGTCTAATCTAATGATAGCCTGATGAGCCCCAGGCTGGGCGGTGAGGTCACTTACTTTAGTTAAACGTGTGATGGACCTGTCCAATTCAGTGCTTATACATTTACTAACGCGCTGGGTGAACGAGATTGCCAGTTGTCGGTGGTTCCCACATTTAATGTCCTTTTCCCTGTAAGTTCTAAGATTACTGTATGTAAAAATGCAGATCTCCCTGGTTCAAAAGTTGGGGGGGGGGGGACAAAACCAATGATGTCTTCCCCCCAGCCCTGTTCAAAAGTTGAGGGGGACGTGTCCCCCCGTCCCCCCATGAGTTACGCTCCTGAACACACACACACACACACACACACACACACACACACACACAATGCCCTGTAAAATTAGCTTTTACGTCATATATTCGTACTCACTGAACATTGCAATGCTTCCACTCTGACGAATATACGAATTCGAAGACCGACGCCTCTCTTTTGATGGTCTTGAGAAATTACTCAGTATTTGGGGATACATGGAAGCATGGCAATCTTTAGGACGTACCAGATATCATATTAGAGGTATTTTCCACACGACATTTATTTACCGTATATTAAAAGCGATTAGTGCTAATATTACGAATTTATCAATGTCGATACTTTCATCTTACTTGTAACTCAGTCTCAAGTGACCAGTTTTTTTTTTTTTTTTTTTTTTTTTTTTTATGTGTCCGACTCTGGGCATAGGCTTCACAGCCTGCTATCAAGGCCCAGCAGTCCTCCTACATACCATACACCACTACATGTCACCACTTCGGCGCTAACACCCACCGTCCATATTGAATACATGCTAGGGCTGCCTCATACAGGACTGGTGTATTGGTATTAGCGGGGGTATTTTTACGACATGTCGGCGGGTCTCCTGGTAGATCAGTAAAGCCTTATTTAATGAAATTCAAATCCTTAAACTGTTCCCTGCCCCAGCCGGGATTCGAACCTGGGTCTGTTAGAACTGCAGGCCACCTCTCTACCGACTCCTCACTATTCTGGTGCAGTTTTAACCATATTCTGCATATCTTCAGATGATTAAATTCAACTGGGGGGGGGGTCGAATTGTCCGGGTAAGAATACAGCCTGAATTGATCCCTCCACTACTAATGTAAAATATATTTGTCTGACACACACACACACACACACACACACACACATCTATCTCTCTCTCTTTCTATCTGCCTATCTATCTATCTATCTGTCTATCTATCTATCCATCTACTTATCTATCCATCCATCTCTCTCTCTCTCTCTCTCTCTCTCTCTCTCTCTGTAATTTATATATATATATATATATATATATATATATATATATATATATATATATATATATATATATATATATATATATATAATCATCATCATCATCATCATCAGAAGCCACTGGTAGTCCACTGCTGCACAAAGGCCTTCCACATCCATATCCACGGATTCCTTGACTGAGCCACTCTCTTTCAGGCTTTGCCAGCAAATTTTTCTATCTTATCTTGCCACCTCCCTGCCTTTTAATTTGCTACGCTTAAAATCTCTTGGATTCCAGTCAGTCAGCCTCCTGCTCCATCGGCTATCCTTTATTCTTGCTACATGACCTGTCCACCTCCATTTCTGTTCTTTTATCTATCTATCTATCTGTTGCTAGACGCCTCAATCTTTGGGGTGACCACAAACAAATCGCCTCCACGTCGCCCTGTCCCCCGCCATTTCATTGCCCTGCTCCCAACTCACACCTCCCTCTCTCATATACCTCTCCACCCCATCCCTCCATCTCATCCTCGGCCTCTCCCTCCCTCTTCCCCCCTCCACCTCACTCACATACACTCTCTTCGTCAGTCTTTCACCCTCCATCCTCTCCACATGGCCAAACCACCTCAGGGTGTTCCTCCTAACGCTTCCTATCACATCCACATCCACACCACAATGCTCCTCTATATCCTCATTCGTCAGCCTGTCTCTCCATGTGACTCCACAGGCTCCTCTTAAATAACTCATTTCCTCTGCTCTCACTCTTGACTTGTGTCCTTCCAACAACGTCCAAGCTTCACTTCCAGACGTTAGAGTTGGTATCACAATACTGTCATGTAGTAACTTTTTCACTTCCATGCTCACTTCCCTGTTTCTTATCACTGCTTTCAAAGAACCAGCAACCTTTCTTCCCTGCTGTACCCTTTCAAGCACTTCACCCTCCAAACCTCCATCCTTACTCATCACACTACCCAAGTACTTAAACGTACTCACATTTTCCAATTCCTCACCATCCAACCTCGCTGTACATTCACTGACTTCACCTCTCTCAAAGACCATCACTTTACTCTTCCCTACATTCACCTTTAGATTCCGTTTCTTACACACTCTCTCAAACTCATCCACCAAGCCTTGCAGCTCCCCTTCTTCTTCACTCAACACCACAGTATCATCTACAAACAACAGTACAGGGAGTTCCAAACACTATCCTCTCTCACCAGGGCCACTCAACATCCACTACCCTACCTTGTACCTCTTTTATTACCCCATCCATGTACAGATTGAACAACCATGGAGACATGACACATCCCTGTTTCAACCCAACATTCAAAGAGAAAAATTCACCTAGTTCACCATCCACACGCACTGCAGCCTTAGCACCATCATACATACTCTTCACAGCATTCAACAACTTGCTATCTACTCCATATATTCTTAATACTTTCCACAATCCTTGTCTATCCACTCTGTCATATGCTTTCTCCAAATCCATGAAAGCCGCATACAACTTCTTCCCTTCTCTAGAAACTTTTCCACTAAAGATCTAAGAATGAATATCTGATCTACACAACCTCTTCCCTTCCTAAAGCCTCCCTGTTCTTCTCCAACTATTTCCTCTGTTTTTCTCTAACTCTGTCAATAAGTATCCTACCATACACTTTTCCTATTATACTAAGAAGACAAATGCCCCTATGATTACCACACACTTCTTTTTCCCCATTTCCTTTGTACAAGGGAATAATCATACCTGACTTCCAATCCTCCGGGACTCTACCTTCCTCCCAGGCCAATCTGCACATCTTCCACATCCATTCCACTACTGTCTCTCCCCCATGCTTCAGCATTTCACCACACACTCCATCAATTCCTGGGGCGTTCCCCAATTTAACTTTCTTCATTGCTTCCACAACTTCTATCCTACTGATTTCTTCCTGTCTTCTCACCTCCCTCCTTTCCCAGCCATTCCCCAGCCACTTATACTCGCATTACTTCCATCCTCTATGTTCAACAATTCCTTAAAGTGTTCTCTCCATCTGCTGACTTTGTCTCCCTTCTCCACTAGTAATCTACCATTTTTATCTTTCACTTCCCTGCTAACCTCACTTCCACCCTGTCTTACTTTCTTCACCTCCATCCAGAACATTTTCTTACAGTCCCTCCACTTTACACCCAAATTCCTTCCAAATTCCTCATCCACTCTCTTCTTACTCTCTCTTGCTAATCTTTTCACCTCTCTCTTTCTTTCTACATATAACTCTTTCTTCCGCTTCTCAACTTCTTCCACGCCACTATTTCTCATCCATTCATTGCATGCTTTCTTCTTTTGTGCCACAGCCTGTCTCACCTCTTCATTCCACCACGCTGTTCCTTGCACCCCCCTCTGTCGTCTCTTCCTCCCACACACCACATCACATGCTGCACATATTTATTCTGTAAATATCCTGCACACACCTTCCACGTCCCCCATCTGCTCCAATTCATATTTGCTCAATCGTTCCTCCACTTCTCTCTTATACTCTGCCTTTATCTCATCCTCTTGTAACCTTTCCACTCTCCTTGCAACTACTCCTTCCTCTCGTCTTTCCCTTCTTCTGTTTCTCCATCTTACTTGGATCCTAATTCTGGCCACCACTAAGTAGTGGTCAGAAAGTCCACTCCCCCAACCTCTATAAGATCTTGCATCCATTACACATCTTCGCATCCTTTCATCCACACACACATAATCAATCATTGCCTTCCTTTCATTCACTTCACCACCCACCCTTCTCATCACTCGCCATGTATACCTGTGGATCATTTTATGCCTGAAGAGGGTATTGGCTATCACCAACCCCCTCCCAGCATAGATGTCCACTAACGCACTGCCATTCTCATCTATCTCAGCAGGCACATCCCACTCACCAACTATTCCATCCACCTTCACATTCCCAACTTTACCATTCATATCACCGATCAAAAACACTCTCTCATTCCTTTCAAACTTTTCCATGCACACTTCCACATTTGTCCAGAACTCTTCTCTCACTCTGCTAGCACGATCTTGCATTGGCGCATACACACACACACAATCGCCCACATTTGTATTCCAACTTTCAATTTTACGCACACAATCCTTGACCAAAGTGATTCATACTGTCTTATGCTCTTCTTCCTTTGCTCTCTCATTCTCACCTACTCCTGCACATATACCCCATCCATACTCCCATTCTCTCACACTTTCTCCTCTCCATTTTGTTTCACTTATTCCACATACATCCACTTTCGCACCCTCAAGCACCTGGACTATCTCTCTCTCTTTCACCTCATCATTCACTCCTCTTACATTCCATGTTGCCATTACCAAGTCCTTTGTCCGGTCCTGGGTCGTCATCGTTTGGTCAGTCCTAGTTCGAGGCTTCTTGTTTGTCTTTTTAGTTAATTGTTTTCCGGGGAGGGGCACTAACCCTTCGCCAACCCTTTTAGACTTTTATAACTTCCAAAATGTCTTTGACTTTAGTCTGCTCTCTCATCCAAGTTGACCTTTTCCTGTCTCCTAAAGTTATTCCCAACATTGGTCTTTCTATTGCTCTATGAGAACGGATTAGTTGATTATCCATTAATTTGGTCCTTTTCAGGTCTCAAAATCGTACATCATAGCTGGGGTTATATATTCATTATATGCATATTGGCAAGCTACTTTTCATGATGTCTGTTTGTATACCGATAGCTTTCCATCCGATAGTAATGCGTCTTTTTATTTGGCTATCATGGTGTTTCGTTAGTTTTAGTATTTGTGCCAGGTATTTGTACTCCTCGACGTCTTCAGAAATATCTTCACCTCTTCTGATCACGTTCCCTGGTGAAATTGGATGAAACACTAGTTTTACTCCGGTCCACCTTTGGTTCTACTGTGAGAGTTTCTCTGTTTAGATCTTTTAACATTTCTTGTATGTCTCTGAGATTAGGACAATGTCATGTGCAAGTCTTAAATGGTTTAGGTTTTCTTCATCTATGTTTACTCCTTAGTTTTCCCAGTCTAACTTCTTGAAAATACTTTCTGGGCATGCTGCAAACAGTTTTCTTGAAACTGAATCTTCATGACGCACACCCTTCTCGGTGTTAATTTTTTCCGTGTCCTTATTTAATAGCAGTTTCCTCTTCATTTATGTTTTCGAGCTGTTTTGCCGTGTTCTCTTTAACTTCTTGTTCTCCCAATGAATTTATAATTGCTATGTGCTCCACTGATTCGAAAGCCTTTTCAAAATCAACAAAAACTAAACACAGGTATTAATTATATTTTTTTATTTTTCTCAATTAGCTGATTCACTGTGTTCACATGATCATTAGGGGAATACCTGCTTCTGAATTCTGCCTGTTCAAGAGGTTGTTTTTCTTCCAAATCTGTTATCCTGTTCGTCAGGACTTTAGTGAGGAGTTTGTAAATAGATGGTACTAAGCCACTGGGTCGATAATTACTAAGATCTTTTGAGTCGCCTTTTTTTTGTGGAGCAAAATAACTATTGCATTACACCATGTTTGGGGAACTTTCTCCTTGTATATAAACCTAGTACATAAGTGTGCGAGCTAGGCTACTTCTACTTTTGCATCCGACAGTAAATCTGCTGCTATTACATTTTCTCCTGGAGCCGTCCTTTTTTTCATTCTTTTAAGAGAAAAATTACTTCGTCTAGTGTTACCTTAGGTTTTTCACTTGTGTCAACTGAAAAGTTAGTTATTAGTACTTTTTTCTTTCAAACATACTGATCTTTGTAAACTTCTTTAACTCTCTTCATCATTCTATTTCTACACTTAATGACTTCACCATTTTTGTCTGTCAGTGATATAATTTGTTGCTTTCCTAGTGCCGTTTTACTTCGGATCTGAATTTGTCCTCAGACATTTTTCTTTTTTGGTTGATTCTTTGAGTTGATCCATGTTTCTTTCTTTTTTCATTTTCTCTGTCTCCTGTTGCTTAGCTTATTTAATTCTACTTTTTCTATTTCACCTTCCTTTATTTTTGCTTTCATCTCCTTTCTTCTTTTCATGGGCTCGAGGCTCAGTTTTGATTACTTGTTGCCTTTGGTTGTATTAGCATATATATATATATATATATATATATATATATATATATATATATATATATATCAGGGTGATCCGATGGCACTTTGATAGAGCAAACTGGGATGGATTTAGAAATCATCTTGCTAACATTCCATGGCAGTCTTTCTTCTCTAGTGATCCCAATTCTACCCAGTCCCGCATTTGCGACTTAATACTAGCTGGTATGGATTAATTCATACCAAGTCAACAGTTCACTAAAAGACCGAACTCTCCAAAATGGTTTGATGACAACTGTGCCAGAGCAAACACCCAAAAGTCATTAGCATATAACTCTTACTTAAAATAAAAAAAAAAAACATCTGAATCACTCTCTCAATATAAAATTGCTAGAAGTCATGCAAAAGCTGTATTAAATATAGCTAAATCAAACTTTCTTGAAAAGCAAGCATCAAAACTACTTAACAACCCTAATGACAATAGAATATTCTGGTCAACTCTTAATTTTTTCAATAATAACTTTAACAAGTCATCTTGCATTCCCCCACTAAAATCTTCAGATGGCAACATTACAAATGACCCGCTTGGGAAAGCGGATTGTTTTGCCAGTACATTTGCCAGAAACTCTACCATAGACGATACCAGCCAGAATGTCCCAGTACTAGAACTTGACTCTCCCGAAATTGCTCCACTTAAAATAGAGACAAGGTACGTAAAATGCATCCTAGACAATTTACCTCCCAACAAAGCTCCAGGCCCAGATGGAATTCCGCCAATTGTTTTGAAAAAGTGTTCCTCTGAACTTGCCTCTGTGCTAGCTAAATTATTCGGACTATGCGTACGTACTTCTTTATTCCCAAATTCATGGAAAGAAGCCAATATCCACCCAATTCCGAAGAAAGGAAGTTCCTCTGACCCCTCTGATTACAGACCAATAGCTGTCACATCGTCTATTGGTAAGATACTTGAAACTTTAATTAATAAGAACATTGTTAAACATCTTGAATCCAACAACTTTATTAGTGATAGGCAATATGGTTTTCGCCACGAAAGATCCACCATTGACATACTCAATCTCCTAACTCATACCTTCCATCAATCAATTGATCTACATGGAGAAACTCATGCTGTAGCTCTTGATAGTTCTTACGCTTTCGACAGAGTATGGCACTGTTGTTCCCTGCTGTCCAAACTCCCTTGCTATGGGCTAACATCTATTGTTCCTTTGATTTCGTCATATCTTTGTGACAGGAAAGTAAGAGTAAACGTAGATGATGTATATTCCAATTTTCACTCAATTAACGCTGGCGTACCGCAGGGGTCAGTTCTGGCGCCAACCCTATTGCTGGTTCATATTAATGATCTCTAATCTGTCACCCACAATCCCATCCACTCATACGCAGATGACTCTACATAGTTCATTCAAATTCAGACACCCATTTACAATGTTTAATATCTCTACCTCTCAGCTCAGTACAGCCATCTCCATAAATCAAGACCTATCTACGATCAGTGAATGGGGACAAAACAACCTTGTCTCTTTTAATGCTAGTAAAACTAAATATATGCAATTTACTAATAGACAGATATTGCCAGATTCGTACATTACCTTCAGTGCTATTAATATTCCCATCTCCAAAAGTATTGAAATTCTTGGCGTCTCACTTAACAATGCTCTCAACTGGACCTCTTATGTTAGATCACTATATATATATATATATATATAATATATATATATATAAATTATATATATATATATATATATATATATATATATATATATATATATATATATATATATATATATATATATATATATATATATATATATATATATAATCTCATCAGCCGTTTGAGTATCCACTGCAGGAATGGCCTATCCCGACCGAAGTGGGGACGATACAGCCAATGTATCTCTACCAAGTGGCTTAGGCTGTCTGGTAGAGATTGTATGTACTGTAGGGTGAGCGGTGCTTGTAAGTGTAATTGTAGTGTTGGAGTGGCTTTGGATGCAAGCATACTTTATAGTATGCGTCACTGGTTCAGCCACAGCACCCCTGATGTCCGCCAATGCAGTACGTGGCCAGAAGAATGCTCCCAAAGTTTATTACCCTGGATGGCGCGAACCCTCGTTCTTCAGTGTACGAAAACGCACACTTTACCACTGTGCCACAGACGCTCATATATATATATATATATATATATATATATATATATATATATATATATATATATATATATATATATATATATGTGTGTGTGTGTGTGTGTGTGTGTGTGTGTATGTAATGTATGGAGAAATGGTCTAAAGTCTTAGGTATTTTGCCAAAGAGTTGGTACTGTCGGGTTCAAATTATTGTTCTTATTCGTTAATTGACGGGTTAAAATTAATTGTCTGGAAGTTGTTGTTGCTGTCGTGCAATATCGATCATGCCTGACCCAACACACCTGTCGATAGCAGGTATGCAAATGACCAAACGGGTTGCTCCATAGATTCCTTACACCAGTTATATTGTGTCTGCACTTTAAAGTTGCATGCGTTGTGCAAGGGTCCAAAGTGTGTAATGTTGTGTGTGCCGGTTCTACCAGCAGGACACTAGCCACCTTTGTTTCCAACAAACCTAAGTCTAAGGTGGTAACTGAGGAGGGCTGCGTGATGTCCTGATATACGCCTAGGTAGGTGAACTCCATCAGAACTACTTAAGGACAAGTGGGTGTTGGGAACGGGGTGGGGGGGGGAGGCTTGACGAATTGTGTTCTGATCGAGGTGTTGTATTGCCCTGTGCGTGAAATGGGTGTGTAGGCTTTTCTTCATTGCTAGTGTTGGAGTATCTGGAGGGCAGTTGTTCTTGTAGAGGGATTAATAATGTTTCTGTGTCTTTTTTCATATACAGTATGACAGGCATATTTTGTGTATTAGCTCAGGCTGCTGCGCCGAACTGTAAGCCACTCATGTCAAGATATTTTCTAACAGGGAAGACTCTGGTTTGAAAGTGAAAGTGAACTATGGTAATGGTATTGATCCAGGCAGTGATGATGCATAGAGCTTTGTTCTGCATGATCTGTGGAGTTTTGGTGGGTGTTATATATAAATGGGGCTCCTGGCAAAGTGACATAAGACATCACTGATCTGATATATTGCTTGTAGAGTTATGAAAGCGTTTCTTTTTGTTGCCGCAAAAAGTCTGCTTGAGCACAATGGCTTCTTGTCCTGTTGCCACCCTGCATCTCCTGAATATACCCCTTACAGGAAGAACACATCCATCCAGACAAACTTACTTAAGTAGCGCTAGTTTAGAGCTACTTTCTGGTGCTCGACTTCCCACGGTTGGGATCACAATGCAATAAATTATTTGGCTATATTGCTACCTCTATCGTCATATCATGTTCTTTCCCAAGGAAACTTTTGGCTTCTTTCAACGTCTTGCAGCTTAGATCGCAGAAACAGAATCTATTATTCTTATGTTTCCATTGATGGCTGCATTATCTGCACCGTCCCAGGCTCGGGGCAAGTCTTGTATTTTTTTATGCAGCAGCATCTGTATGAGCGGCTTTGTCCATGTGTTTCAATAACGTCTTTTGCAAACGATGTGCTTCACTCCTGCAGACTCTCTCGGCCTAAGCGAAACCCCATAAAATTATTAGAACTCCCAAACTCAGTCGATTCTGCCCACAATGCAACCGAATTGTTCATTAGCAGAGAGCCGAGGTTAACACGGGTTGTCTTGTGTGTTCGTTCTTATTTCCGACAAACTGATTAACTTATGTTCAGCAAAGGAGAGACTATATGAACAGGAGGGGTTAGATATATCTTTCGCTAGCCCAGTCCATACAGGAGGCGTGCCCCAAGCTACAAGAAATCGTTTGGCAGTAGTAAGAATACAAATGAATATTGCATTTAAAAGTTCAAAATCCAACGAGTAGAGTCCAAACCAGTCTTTCATTCCCTCAGTGCAGTCACCACTGTGGCACTCTACTGAACCTTCATTAAACCACTGAGTTATATAATATGGAGAGGATTTCTAATGGGCAGGACAACGTAATTTGTGTAACAGCCGCCAGGGGCCCAGGGCGGCGCTGATGTTGTTTATCTACACCACCGACGCCCACGTCTTTTGAAATCGGCCGATGAATTCGGAAAATATAGTGCCATGGCCCACTCCTTAGCTTATGTAAGCAACAGCGAAACAGAAACAGCAAGCTAAGAACAGTGAATTCAACTGCATTTCCATGGTGGAGGCGACGAGTGGTGGTGTTTCAATATGTCGGCCAAAGCTACACGCTCGCTGCGAAGACAGCCTCCCCATATTATAGAGCTCAGTGGGTTAAACTCATTTGTTCCTTTGCAAGTGGATGATGTGAAATCATGTAGTACCCTGTGTTCCATATATTCATTTTATTCTCTTAATGACAATAATTTTGAACAGACTGGGTTAGAATTGCATTTCTCAGATTCCGTCACGACAGGTCTCGCCCAGGCTAAGCAGGTCGGCTAGTAGTAGAAACATCATATTGAAAAAGATGTCATTATACTGAAATGTATCCAAAGCATATGATCCCAAAACTTAACTTTCAAGAATGTAGATTACAAAACTGTCTTCATTTCCCCATGTGCATTCTACCTTGTTCCACTTGACTATTCCGTGTAACAGAGTTGCTAAAATGCTGGGGAATGAGATGAAGATGGCTTGTGCCTTGTATACATTAGGACACATTTTGAACAAGAGGGTTAGATATCTCTAACTTATCCATTACCCTCAAGCAAAACAAATTGTACGAAAAAGAGGCCACCAGTAAATGCAAAGTCTTACAATCCCAAAAGTTCCAAAGCTGTCCACCACTTCCCTAGTGCTGTCTTCGCAGTGGCACTCAACTGCAACCCTCAGAGGACAGAGTTGTACAAAAACAGCTGGATGAAGTGAACACGGCTTGTGACATGTGTTCGTTCCATAGTTGATATAGGGTCACTAGACTTTTTTTTTTTTATTTGAAGTGATGAGGGGGCAATTCAGAGGTGAAGAAAACTGACTAGTGATGGCAATAACGGAAGTCAGCAGATATGTGTTAAATTTTTAAAGATGACTTTTTTTATTTATTTCCGTTACGTCAAGAATAATATATTGGGAAAGATGTACTGAACTGAAGGGGTTATATACAACTTTCACTAACCTCATCATTCGTGCAGCTTTTTCATTGCTCAAAAAATAGCTAGTCTGCAGCAAGAAATAAAGTAAAAAATAGAACCAGAAATGTAGACATTATGACAAGTGGGGGAAGGAGGTGAAAGGAAACACGGGCGAAATAGAGATGAGTTTTATTCCCGATTAGTTTCGCCTGCGGCTTCTTAAGGGGTAATTAGTCGGAAATAAAACTCACCCTATTTCGTCCGTGTTTCCTACCACCGCTTTCCCGAAACCAGGAATGTCTTCCATTTCCTCCGCGCTGTTTCCACCTGTAACACCCAGCATTCCCCTGCACTACACTTTAGCTCATTAGCAGGGGGTTGTAATGTACACGGTTTGTGCCTTGTATTCATTATGCCATAAACTTATGGTGGTGTTTCTGTCTTGCAAGGTGGCAAAGTTTGCTTGCCTAGGGTGGAGAGAGAGAGAGAGAGAGTCGCTCATACCGCACATCACACTCACACACACACACACACACACACACACACACACACACACACACACACACACACCTTATGCTCAGGATGAGTGACACTTGTAGGGTGTATACATTAATATTAAAATATATGTCATTTTCTTTTCCTGACGACTAATCCGTTATTATACCATGTTTACACGGCTTAGCTGGGCATGGTGAATATGTCGTAGTTTTTTTTTTTATCAGGGCACTTATGACAGTTTTTGTGAACCATTCTGGAGTTGTTTTATCGTTTGGGTTTAACTCTTATTTCCGACAAACTGATTAACTTATGTTCACGCTGTCTCTGCTGCACAACGTGATTTAAATTTTTCCCCCTTTTTTTGTTCAAGAAAGAAGGAACCAAAAGCCTGGAGCCTACAAACCGTTCCTTCCAAGAAAAAAAAAAAAATACAAAAGAGAGTCAATTTCAAGATCCGTTCATTTCGAGATGCCTGGACACACTGCGCTTGAAAGACTAACAGACAGGAAGACAGTTCCAGAGTTGACCTGTTGCATAAATGAAGGACTGGGAGTAAGGGTTAACTCTTTCATTAGAGAGTTGGACAGAAAAGGGATGAGAGTTTGTTTCTAGACGGGTGCTACACACTCATTGTAGGTGGAGGGATGCAAGCAGACAATTCAGAAGAGCAGTAACCATGGAAGTAACGATAGAAGAGAGATAAAGATGGAACAGTGAGTCGAAGAGACAGAAGGGGAATGGAGCCAGTAAGAGAAGGAGAGTTAATGAGACGAAAAGCCTTTGACTCCACACTATGGAGAAGAGCTGTATGTGGGGAGCCTCCCGACACATGAAAGTTGTACTCTACACAGGGGCGAGTTAAACTCGTGTATAAAGTCAACAACTGTGCAAGGGTAAAGAAGGTACGGAGTTGGCTTAGCACACCCAATCTCTTGAAAGCAGATAGTACAAGAGATGCAATATGATCTTTCCAAGACAAGTCCCGAGTGAGTGAAACCCCAAGCATGTTCAAGGATGATGCAGGATTGAGCTGGATATTATTAAACGTTAGTGGGTACTCCTTCGGAAGATTGTTGGGTTGATAGGTGCAAGAACTGAGTTTTAGATGCATTAAAAACAACAAGATTATTTTTAACCCAGTCAGAGATAAGAGCCAAGTCAGACATTAGGTGAGCCATAGCCTCATCCCTTGTTTCTTGAAGTAACCGCTGAGATGGACGTTGCGAGAACCGAATGGAAAGGTGCAGGGTGGAATCATCAGCGTACGAGTGGATAGGGTTAGATGTACATCTTAGAAGTCATTGATGAATAAAAGGAAGAGAGTTGGTGATTGGACAGAGCCCTGAGGAACACCACTGTTGATAGATCTAGGAGAAGAACGATGGCCGTCTACAACAGTGGCTATAGAACGACCAGAAAGGAAGCTATAGATGAAGGCAGAGATAGAAGGATAGAAACCATAATAGGTCAGTTTGGAATTTAAAGATTTATGCCAGACTCGATCGAAAGCCTTTGAGATGGCAAGTGCAATGGCAAACTTTCGCCAAAGTCCCTAAAGGAGGATGACCAGGAGTCTGACAGGTAGGTGAGAAGATCACCAGTGGAGCGTCCCTGACGGGACCCATACTGACGATCAGAAAGAAAGTTGTGATAGGAAAGATGCTTTAAAATTTTTCTTTTAAGAATAGACTCAAAAACTTTTGAGACACAGGATGTCAATGCAATTGGACGATAGTTAGAGGGTTGGGAATGGTCACCCTTTTTTGGGGGACTGGCTGAATGATAGCAAACTTCCAGCAAGAAAGAAAGGTACAAATTGAAAGACTAAGGTGAAAGACTCTACCTAGGCAGGGTGTAAGCACATAATCACAGTTCTTGAGGACAACTGGAGGGACTCCACCAGGCCCATACGCCTTGTTAGTATTAAGGCCAGTGATGGCAGAAAATACATCAGCTGAAGAAATTTTAATGTCAGCCATGTGGAAGTCAGAGGGGGAAAGTGATGTAGAAACAGCACCGGAACCATCTAAGGTGAAAGTGGAGGAGAAAGTCTGAGTGAAGAGATCTGCTTTAACAGTAGAAGAAGTAGCTACAGAGCCATCAGAGTAGAAAAGAGGAGGGAAGGATGATGAGGTAAAGCTGTTAGAAAGGTTTTTGGCAAAGTGCCAGAAGGACCGGGAAGAATTCGAGTTGGAGAGTTGAAAGCATTTAGTACGAATGAAATTATTTTTAGCAGAACGAAGAACAGATTTGGCACGATTCCAGGCAGAAACATAAACAAGATGTGATTCAGGGGTGGGTTGGCTGTGGTACCTTTTATAGGCCCTCTCCTTGTTGCGGACAGCATTAGAACAAGCGTGATTATATCAAGGCTTTCTTGCACTAGTCAAAGGGTATGGGAAGGGAATGTATGCTTCCATGCCCGAAAGAAGATCTCTGCAATGCATGAAGCACACTCAGATGGCTCCCGGCCATGCAAGCAATAATCGTTCCAGGGAAAATCAAAGAAGTACTGCCAGAGGACCTCCCAGTCCGCAGTTGCGAAGTGCCACAGTTGACATTTCTCTGGCGGATCCACAGGCCACACCGGAGGGATAGGACAGGTCAAGGTAATAAGGTTGTGATCGGAGGAGCCCAATGGAGAGGAAGGATTAACAGCGTAAGCAGAAGGATTAGTTGTAAGGAAGAGGTCAAGTATGTTGGAGCTCTCTCAAGGGCAGTCAGAGATACGGGTAGGGTGCTGTACAAGCTGCTCTAGGTCACTAAGGATAGAAAGGTGTAAGCTTGTTCACCAGGTGGATCAGTGAAAGGAGAGGAGAGCCAAAGATGGTGGTGAACATTGAAATCTCCTAGAATGGAGATTTCAGAGAAAGAAATGGATAGAATGTGTCCCATCATAGATGTAAGACAGTTGAAGAATTTTTCATAGTCAGTAGAATTAGGAGATAAGTAAATAGCACAGATATATTTGGTCAGAGAATGACAGGAAAGCTGAAGCCAGAGAGTAGAGAAATCAGGAGAGTCAAGTTCAGGGACATGAGAGCAAGATAAGTCGTTGCATACATACACACAACAGGCACCTTTGGCTTTGAAATGAGTATAGAGAATGTAGGAGGAAACAGAAAAGAGTTTGCTGTCAGTTGCCTCAGACATCTGATTCTCTGTCAGGAAGAGAAGGTGAGGTTTAGAGGAGGAGAGGTGGTGCTCGACAGAAAGTTAGAGGAAAGGCCGCGAATGTTGCAGAAATGAAGAAGTGAGTCAAACAGTAGTTCCTGGCATCTCGCTGAGTCGTCACCGAGAGAAGGGTAGATAGGAGCATTTATGTCCACCCCCCCTCCCTCGGGGACTCCGAGGTCTGGTATTTCTGTGCCTTTTTTTTTTTTTTTTTTCTCGAAAAGAAGTGTAGTGTGTATTGTGCATGTAGATCGGTGTTGACAGAGAAACTTGTATTGGAGAGCATGCTGGCCTACTCCTTGTGTCACTGAAACACTGAAAAAGTTCAGCAAAGGGGGATGGTCAGGAACTTGTCCCGAGGGCTGATGAAACGGGAGCTCCAGCTCTCCCTGTCATCAGCTTTCCATTCACCTTGGGAGTACTGCCCTGCTCGACTGGTGCTACAGTCTATACCCCATACCAATTACTTTGGCCAGGCATGTATGGTAACACTGTTCTGCCCGAGACTCTGATTGGCTGGAGGTGTTCGTTCGATTTCGTTCTTGCCTTAACCGATACACTCTTTATCAATAGATGTGATACTGAGTTTTTCGACGGCACAATCGTCAAAAGCAATATGAAATCCGCTATATACTTAGCAACAATGAAATTTTCGCAGGAAGATAGAGATAATGAGTCAACAAAGTGTTACATTACAGTCCAAGCCAAGGTCAGCATTCGAACAATTCCTTTACGTTCCAGAAAGTCAGTAAAAATTACAGAATATCAAGGAAACCTGCTTAATCTAAGCGTTGCTATAACACATATTTAAATTATAAGATCAGTCCGCACCCTTAAACCGTGCCACAACTCTGAATAATTAAAAAAAATCAAATGAAAATACGAGTTCTGCGGGGAGGGAGGCAGCTCAATCGAACAGCCACTGAGCGACAGCTGAGTGAAGGCGGGACGCAGAAGTTTTTTTTTATTTATGCGTACCGTTTTTCTTTATCATGGCGAGCTCTTTGCCCCCCTTCCCTTACGACAGCATGCTCTCTCGTCATTAAGTCAATGTAAGTGTTTATATTAGGCGTTTGAGCTTTTATATACTGTGATAATAGAGAAGTTTTAATGAAACAATTTTCCTTTAGCCTACTCTGATGTTTAGCGATGTTTTCAAATTGAACTAAATTGACCGAGTTTGAGTGTATCATGAAAGAAGTCATTACTAAATCCTTCAGTGCGATGCTGCCTTTCTAACTTAGTTCAGGCTATCTATAGACGATTTTGTTTTAAGGAAAGGTGGTGTAGAGGTATAATATAGAGGCGAGTAAACAGGCTAGATATTTTTTACCTTTTAGCTATACATCGCCCCTTAGTTTCGAAAATTACTTCTCTTGACCATAATTATTTTAAATGACATCGTATCGGAAAGGTTATGATTATGTTTCCGAGTTTACTTATATGTAGGTTTGCTGGCAGGTATGTTTGGGAACGATCCAGCCTGGCTGTAACAGTATGCCTGGCAAAGACAGACCGTCGTTGAAGGACAAAGTTAGGCATCGGTATGCACCCACCAAGTACTTAGCTCAAGCCAGGAATATCATCAACAATGTCCACCAGTATTTTGAAAGTGAGGGATCACGTCTAACTGCTGCACATGCCGTTGAGAAAACGTCAGATGCAACTGGGGCTTCTGAAAGGACCGTCAGGAGGATTAAGAGTGAAGTTTTAATGTCACGAGATGGAATTATACACACACCACCTCCACCTTCAAGACTCTCCACTGTGGTAGGACAGACCGATGACTTTCAAAAGGACTGTATCAGGAGGGAATTACTTTCCTTTTACGAGCGAGGTGAACTTCCATCATTGACGGAACTACTGAAGAGGGTCAAGACATCACCCATATCCTTCAATGGATGAAGGACTTCTCTACACAGAGTTGTGAGGCAGATGGGCTTCAGATACAAAAAAGCAGAAAGTGGGAGAAGGATATTAATGGAGAGAGAAGACATCGTAACTGCAAGAAATGCGTATCTGAGAAAAATAAAAGGTAACAGAGATAGTTCTCATCCTCGCCCTGAAATCTACCTAGATGAGACTTGGATTAACCAGAATATATGCGTTGAGCGATGCTGGACTGATGGTGATGGGGTAGTTGGGCCTAAACTTAAGACAGGGAGAGGAGCTCGATTCATCATCCTACATGCTGGTGGCCAAAATGGTTTTGTGCCGGGAGGACTCTTGATGTTTCGATCAAAGAATGGAGCAAAGGGAGATTACCACGAGTCAATGGACCATCAACGGTTTAAGCAGTGGTTTCAGGAACAATTACTTCCAAACATCCCAGAAAGATCCCTTATCATAATGGATAATGCTTCCTATCACTCAAAAACCATCAATAAAATGCCAACAACCAGCAGTAAGAAAGGCGATTTAATTGAATGGCTGTCATCTGCCAATATCACATTTGATCCATCTCAAACAAAGAAGGAACTGTATTTTGTCTGCAAACAACATAAAGGCAAACAAGAATATGAGATAGACCAATTGGCCATGGAAAAGGGACATATAATACTCAGACTGCCTCCTTACCACTGTATGTTCAATCCTATTGAATTAATATGGGCACAGCTGAAGAGCGAAGTAAAAAAAAAAAACTCAAACGGAGATCAGTCCATGAAGAGAGTTGAGGAAATTACTCACGAGGCTATGAACAAGATTACCCCTGAAACTTGGCGTACTTGCATCAGCCACACGAAGAAAATCGAAGATGAATACCGTGCCAAAGACATCGCACAAGACCATTTGTTTGAGGAATTTGTTATTAACATAATTTCTGATACAAGTGACGAGAATGAAAGTGAAGATGACGCACATGGAGAAAGAGCTTAATATAGAGCACCAGTACGTAGCCTACACATTTTTTCAGAACATCCAATAAATCACGCTCACGTTTTATTTTTGTATTGATAACCTATTATGCCTGTTGTTTTAGCTTCGTATTTGTGTGTGTGTGTGTGTGTGTGTGTCCTTTGAGAGAGAGAGATAGAGAGAGAGAGAGAGAGAGAGAGAGAGAGAGAGAGAGAGAGAGAGAGAGAGAGAGAGAGAGAGAGAGAGAGAGAGAGAGAATAAAAATGAAGATGAAGGTGGATATGATTATTTGTACTGTACATAGGCTTGCAAATAAACTGGACAGTGACGTATATGTTACGTAACATTCACTTTCTCGTCCTGTATACTACCATTGAGAGTGAATGTCACTTTCACCTTCACTCTCATAACTCATAGTATTCAGACATGCTAGAGTGAAACTTTCACTTTCATTACTCCTAGGGTATATACTCGGATTCTTATAAAACTACTCATTTACATTTCTATTAACGTTCTCTATTTTATTTACGTTATTTACATTTCTATTTTATTTACACTGTGTTATGCACTGTCACTTGAAGTAACTTATAAAACTATTTTCCATTGTTCACGTATATTTACATTCATTACTTTCACTTGCTGTTTACACATTATTCACACATTATT